>NC_044908.1:5226530-5560892 GCF_001633185.2 Quercus lobata
ACTGGTCTCTCTCTCTCTTCAAGATATGACACATTTCCATATGTCAAATTTGCATAAAATGAAAAAAAAAAATCCTAAATAAAAATTAGAATATATGTTTCTCTTCCCATTCTCAAATCTTAACAGAAAGATCCTCTCTAAATTTCTTATAGCTATTAATTAATCTATCCATCGTGTGAAGTGGTGGGCCGCATGTGATGTTGCATGAATTATTGAAAAAAATATGCAAAAGAAAAATGATCTTATAAAAAAAATAAAAAAAATAAAAAAATAAAAAAAACTTATAAATTATAATATTCCATGCATGCACTCTCAACCAAATAAATAAATAAAATAATTTAAATCTATAATTAAAAAGTGTAACAAATTAAATCTCAACTCATTACAATGGAAAAGTTTTTATTAAAAAAGAAAGAAAAGAAGAGCTAGTTTGGTATTTTTTTTTTTTTTTTTTAAATCTTATGGTTTAAATTATTACTTTTAAAACTATAAAAATTTAGTTTATTACACCATAAACTAAAGGATTTAAAATTTAATAGCAAAAATGGAACTTAACAACAATATAATGGCACTAACATATATAGTATTTCTACTATGTCTAATCTTTGAGACCCCACTTTCATGAAATTGAATCATTATGAAATTCAAGCTTCTTCTTTAATGGATCATGATCCTTAACAATGCATCATCATTTCTCTATAAAAAGTATAGTGGGGGACAAACTAACTAGTTTGAAGCTATGTAAGGTTCTCGATGATGATCTTTGAGACTTAGAGTGAAGCCAAAGTACTGTTTGGTACGTACTGTGTTTGATAAATACATGACTGACTGTGTGTATACGTGTGAGGTTTTGAGTTGATAAATCATAAACGTGATGCAGAGGCCGTATGTGTTCAGAATGAAGCTTATACATACCATTGTCGTTTGTGTGTACAAGGTCTACTTCATGTTTGAAGACATAGGACTTTTATACAAAGAGGACTAGATGGGTCATTGTTTATATATATATATACTCTCTCACAGAGCCAAAGAGGGAGAGAGAGAGGTTAGCTAGGTTTGCTATCATGGCACAATCAAGTGGCCCGCATGAGGGAATCATGGACCCTTTGCTTATTTAACCCTACTTTCTCACTCTCTTTAATCAATTATATGATGGAAATCCAAGAAGCTCTCTTATATATATATTGCTAGAAAGACAAAGTTTGGAATCCAATTGGGTTGTTGTTTTGTTCTATATGTGTGTTAAATAAACTTTTGTTTTTCCTTTTTACTTTTACTTTTACTTTTACTTTTTTGGATAATAAGGAGTTTTTGCTAGATGGGGGGCTGTGTAACAAAAGAGAGATAAAATCAACTTTTTAGCCTGAAAAGCTTTTAGTCTTTTTCCAAAGCAAATGCATGTACTAATATTCTGTGAATGGAGTAGATATTTTTGCTAGCTAGAAAAGTAGACATGTTGAATTAAACTAGAATATTTAATGTGTGAATATGACTTGGTATGAACAAGTGGCTATTAATTAATTTTAGCTGTAGGTTTCAAGACAGGCATAAATCACTCTCAGATCAAGGGTGCATGACTGTGACCTCAGGTGTTCGGGTCCTTTCTATTGCAGTTCTAATTATTATTATTATTATTATTATTGTTCATAATGTATTTTAAATTCTATAGATATAGAGGACACTTTGCATTCATAGATACATAACTCTCTCAAATTATTATTATTTTTTTTTTTAGGGTTTAAGTAGACAGCTCAATATGCTGTGACAGTTACTCCATATCATGAGAGATCTAATTCACTAGATAAAGTCATTTTAACCATCATGAAGTAAAATAATAACTTTCATGTGGTGAGTGGTGACATATCTTACTTTATCCACTATTGTAATTTTTTCCTCAATCACCTTTTTTTACCCCAGCAAACAGAATTTGCCTTCTGTATTAGAAAGTGACATGTATGGTTTCTAGTTGAGTTTTCATCCAATTAAAAATACCATGTCAAGCTCTACCTTTCCGATTATAACGAATACAAATTTAGTGCAAGAAGTGTAGCCCACAGTGTGGTAACTTCAGATGTGAAAGGTGGGATTAGTAACTGGTAAAATTTTTGGTGATTGAATAAAAGATTTGAGTTTTAATCTTTGCTTATACAAAAAAATTGATTGATATCTTAATCTAATGATAAAGAACACAATCATATATTAATAAATAAATAAAAGTTCGAGAGGCAAAGAAAAGAGAAAGAGAAAGCAAAATTTTTGTATAATGGAGTTTTTGATGGCAGGCCATATATCTTGTCCCATTTTGCTTTTTTTGTTTTGAGTGAAGATGGGCACTTGATTGATTAATAAGACAAATTTACTTTGTATCACAATTTGGTCATAGTATTCAACTAGGGCTAAAAATACCATGTTTTCAATGAGGCCGGCTTTTATAAGGAAAACAAGTGGCTGAGCAAGTAGCCACCTCAAATCAAAGATGTGAAAGGTGGGATTAGTAACTATTACCTTATATATTTGTTTAATTAAGCACTCAAGTAGGAAAGGTCCACCAAAATGTAAATATTAGTAGGATGCATGCAAAAACCCAATATATGTCGCTTTAGAGAGTTTTTTTTTTTTTTTGAGAAAAATCGCTTTAGAGAGTTGGATTTAGAGAATTGATGAAAATCCATAGAACATAGATTCATTGACTCAGTTTCGGCTCGTCAACCTTCTCTTCTGCCTATATCAAAACCGAAGTGTTCAATTTAGGGCTATTCATTTTTTTTTTTTTAAAAAATTCTTGTTATAAAGAATTTGTTTTTGTGAACTTATTTTCTTATGTTGCTTAAAAAATAAATTGAATAAAATAAGTTGGATTGAAAAATTATATATAAAATTACACATAAAAAAAAAAAAACATAAACTCACTCAAACAAGCTAGGTGAATAGAAAATATTTTACTTATTTTATTTTTTAATTTAGACTCTTTTTATAAGGTTTTAATGGTTCATCATTTATCGTTTTAAGCCAAAATTACTATTTCTTTAATTCAGAAAGAAGAATATTATATTATACACGTAATTGTTATAAGAATATTCAATACAATTATGGTTTTATGGGCAAAAACCTGTAAAATGAAATATTAAGGCCTAAATGGAAGCAATTAATTTGTAGAGATGGATGAAGAACTAACTTGCAAATGTAAAAATGAATCTCAAATGAATTGTAGCAAAAGATTGGATAACAAGAATAAAAAGATGCTGTTTTTATTGCATATAAAACATCCTCGGCTCGCTTGAGAAGGGGTGTCCCTTTCTAAGGATACAAATTTATATTAACTTTAATCTCTATCTAACACTTATATTCTTTCTTAAACTCACTAGTTCTAGATCCCTTGTGCATGGGAGATCCGTCCCTATTTATACTCATGAAGGTCCCCTCCTCACCATCCATTTGTAGGGAGGATATGGATCGGGTTAAGATATTTGTCACATCCCTTACTTTTTTCCTTCTTTTGAAGTAAGGTGGGTGGAAGGCAAGCTATTTGACGTTGTTTTGGTGTATCATTCAACTATAAATGAGGCACTACTAGTAGTTGGGGTGTATTTAATATGGAAGGGATATATGTCCCCTTCATGGTTTTCCTCCTTCTCTTGTTTGTTTTCCTGATCCTTCGTTTCCCCTACTTATGTTTTGGGATCTAGGTGAGCTAGTATGAGGAGAGATGACCCATTACTTGAGGGTTGATTGTTCTTTGGGCATCCTTTGGAGGAGAGACTCTTCTTTAGGTGGTGATCCTTGGATTTTTGTGATGACTTTATCCATCCTCCCATTTACTCCGAGCTTCGGATGCGCTATGGGGGCCCGCCTTGATTTGGGCCCACTATGCTGGGCTCGGGACTTTTAGCTCTTTCTTGTTCTAATAGGGCGGTTGGACTTTGACCCATCTGCTATCCCTAGACTCTACCTCTCACAATGGTAAAGAAGTGGGTTCCAATTAACTCAATTATGCATATAATTAATTTTTTATTATCATTTAAAAAAATTGTAAAAATACTATTTTGGTCCCTAAGTTTTATTAAAAATTTATTTTTCACCCATAGACTTTAAAAAGTTCATTTTTTTGTCCTTAAACTATTGAAAATTTCATTTTTTGTTCCCATACTATTGAAAATATTTTACCTTTTGTCCTTAAATTTTACAATTTTTTTTTCGTGCCAACACTATTGAATAAAGTTCTTTTTCATCCATATTTTTATCTCTAAACTACTATTTTTTTTTTTTACAAAGTTTAAGGATGAAAAAAAAAACTTTTTAAAGTTTGAGGACAAAAAACAAATATTTGATAAAGTTTAGAATCAAAATAGCATTTTACCCTAAAAAAAATTCAAATTGAAAATGTTTTACCTTTTGTCCTTAAATTTTACCAAAAGGTTTTTTTTTCTTATCATCTCAACACTATTTAAATTTTTTTTTTTTTTTTCATCCCTATTTTCATCTCTTAACTATTAAACAAACTTTTTACAAAGTTTAAGGATGAAAAAAAATTCATTTTTTATAGTTTAAGGACCAAAAAAAAAAATATTTAGTAAAATTTAGAAATCAAAATAACATTTTACCCTTTAAAAAAAACTTTCAAATTGTTTTCTTAACTTAATGCTAAATAATAATCATCATAGAATGTTCTTTCTTCTGATTTGAGTGTAAATAATAATCGTCATGAAATTGTTGAATGGTAAGATTTAAAAAAAAATGTATTCATAAATGTAATTAGAAATCTTGTGGGGAAAGAGGAATCTTTTAGTAAACAAGAATGTGCCAAGTCCACCTATGAAGTTGGGTGAGAAATAAGCGAAGAAAATGTGTGGGATAGGACCTGAAAATAGGAGAGAGGAGGACAAATTAAAAGAAGGGCTAGGCTAGGAAACCCATGTGCCTCCCTAGGTTCCAAGAAGTGTCTGGCTTCAATTTATATGGGGAAAACAGTAGCATGAAATGAATCATATGGGTCCTATAGCCACGAAATGAGTCTTTCACAGAGAAAGAGATGTGGCTTTCGTGGATGTGACTGAGCACTGTTGTTCTTGTCTACTAATTTATACTTCTTGCTTCTTGGTCTGCTTGTTTTTAAATCTTTTAATATTACTACTTAATCTGTAAAATGATTTTCTAGGACATTTTGTTTGTTAATGACAAGTGAGATGGATTTTATCTAATAATATCAGACAAGATCATGGGGGTGATTAAAAAATATAATACTGTACTTGTAACAAAAGAAGAAAAATAATAAATCATTCATACTGATCACTCTCTCTCTCTCTCTCTCTCTTCATAGGGGACCTACTTGCACTCACACAAGAACAAAATTATGAAGCAAATTTGTAGGACAGAGATTGTGCCTTGTTCAAGCATAAGAACTCATATTTTGTTATAAGACAAAAACTAAGTACAATTTCTTGATTATTGTTTCTTAATTGAATTCAAACACATGGTTTTTTTAGATCAAGAAATTACAAATAATGTTATTTTAGGGTTCAAGTGATAGTTTAATGATAATGACATCTTTTGTAATGTCTCATATATGTGATTTGAACCTCACATTCCCTTCTTTCATTATCTACCGATCTGAAAAAGAAGACTCTCTCTCTCTCTCTCATTGACTGTATCTAAAGAATTGTCCTTAAGTTTTACTCTTTTTTTTTTTTTTTTTCACAGTAAGTTGGCTGTGATTTAATTTGGATTAATGTTTAGTTTAGTGGAGTGAACTAAATATTGGCAACTTTTATTTCTTCAAAAATTAGGAGATTAATTTTAAGATTTAAGTCCATCAAAGATGAAGTTTGTAGAGAAAAGGAATTATGGTTTAAGTATTAATGATTTATTTTATTTTATATTTCAGTTTTGTGTAAATCAGTTAATATTGCCAATGGTATATTACTGATTAAATCCCTTAGAAGTGCTATACAACGTTTGGCTAGGTGAATCTTTCAGCTCCACAGTTAGAATATTAAAACTGTTCATACACTTCTAGCATTGCACCGGATGCAATAGTTTTGGATGGTTGAGATTAGGAGTTGAAAAAAACAACTTTAAATCTCAACCATTAAATAAATAAATAAGTAAGAAAAAGTTAAACAAATGGAAGTAGTAAAAAAAATTTTGTGAGAGAGAAAAAATGGGTAATTAGACCCGGATCCAAATCCCTGAATTAACAAACTTTCTTCTGCTTTTTGGGGTCTTGCTCCTATAACATTAACTTTTACGCGGGCCTAACTTGCATTATTGTGTTTCAGACATTGAGCCCATACAACGAGCCCATATTTGAACCTAGGCCCATGAAAACTAATAAATCTCATTTTCTTTTGCTGAATATATGCTTTGAATATTGAACTGGGATCCACCAGTTTAGCCATGCATCAATAATTGGATTGGAACCACACATGAGAGAAAAAATAGTTATTTAATCTAAAGTCTAAACCATGTATAGTCTCTTCATTTGGTTAACCAACTGACATTAAGTTTAGCAAAAAATTGACATTACTTTACTTTGTGCTCTGTCTAGGAATATGTATATACCATAAAATTGACACTTTACATTAAACTATGATAGGGGCAAGATAGTGGGTCTTGTCTATGTGTCTGCATATTTAGTTGAAGTGGCCCAAGCATGTCTTGGGTCCAGAATTAATTGGTAGCATGTGGATCTTGGCTACACTTTGGGAATATGATATTTTAGATGGGCTGAATTTCAAAATCCAGACCAGCCTGTATGGTTGGTGGGTGCACTTTTTTTCTTTCATATATATATATATATATATATATATATAAGAGAGAGAGAGAGAGAGAGAGAGAGAGTTCTACTCACAACAAGATTTGAGGGTAGACTACTAGGAGTGGGTTGATGCATTTGAGGGTCTTAATTGAAAATTGGCTTGATGCATTTGAAGGTATTGGACGAAAATTGATTTGAGACTTTTTATATATTTAAATATGATTTTTTTTTTTTGAGAAAAAAATTTATTATTACTTAAAATTTATTATTTTGTTTTAAATGAAAAATTACTAATTAACCTCGTAGATTTTTGTTTTTAAGAAAATCTATAGATAAAAAAATTGACAAAACTTTTCACAGCTGTTGATGTAACAAATTGATAGTGGTAAGTAAAAATATGATGTTAATGATAGACTTAGATGAAAACTAGTAAAAATTTGCAAATTCAACTGTTGTAAAAGATATTGTGAAATTATTGCTTTTTTTTTTTTTTGGGGAAAAAATGTTATATTTAGTGGTGAGTTCAAATTCGAACCAGTAACAACGTGTCACTTAGGATTTATTATGAAAAATATTGTGGACGTAGCATTTTTCTCTCTCTTTTCTTGTTTTACATTTGATAAAAAATTATTTTATTTATTGGCTAATATTTGAGCTTAATTAATACTATTATAATAAATGAAATTACTCTATTAGTTAAATTTTGGGGACCTTTTTCTACTTGGGGCCTTAGGCGACCATCTCATTTGCTTCTATAGTAAAGTCGGCCTTGCAGACTACACCAGTACACCTTCCTCTCACATAACGTGGATTCTATATACGTGTGAGAGTAAGGTGGAATATATGAGATGTACTGAATGATTTCATAAGAGATAGGAGGTATGCTATATTAGACCAATATAGAAGATGATATATACTTTGACATTAATGGTCCTATTTAGTTGAATACATAAAATGATATGTCCTATTCTATGCTTGGGTGTGTATATGTTCTGACATGTACATCAACCAACATGACATAAACTACATTATAAATCACCTTATAATTCAAACGGAAAAACCATCGCGTTGGCTCTTCAGGCAGTTTTGGGGATTGAGAAGTTTGAACTAAGTAGGCATGTTGCAGCAAGGCTCGTCAAACTTATTATGAAATCCATAATTTTAATCAATTGGGTCATAGTATCAGCAAATAAACACTTAATGTTTATTCGTGTAGGCAAAGCTTTACTCAAGCTAATTGCCATCTGATGTAATACTTTTTTTTTTGGAGTAAACTAAGGCCTTTGCAAAGTCAATTTAGGTTGAAATGATTAAAGTACGGAGTTTGGTGAATGAAAGAATCCATTATACAATTAATATTTTTTTTTTCTAAATATAATAATATAGTGTCACAATATTAAAATTGTGGCACTACATATATTTTTAGATTTATAATATTTAATTTGAATCATAAAATCGATCAATATTAAATGGAGAGAATCATTTTCCCCTGCTCAAGATACTGGCATTAGTTTTTGTCCTTTGCACAACAATTCTTTTGGAACAAATTCTAGTTGTGGGCAATGGTATGCATAGGATTCATAATCTAAAGTTAAATAGATGTAATGGTTGGATATAATTATTAAAAATGCAAAATAAAGGTTTGAATAGAAGGCATGTGAAAGCAATTAGTCAATACTCATGGCTTATAATGACGTGGTACTCTCAAAATTAATAAAACAAGACATAAAAATACAAAATTATCTAAGTAAATTACGTGAAAAAATTAATTTTTAGATTAGGTGATTTGTTTTTATTGGGGTGGAATACCACGTCAGCTGTAATTTGAGATTTCCTAATCTCATCCTATCATAGTTCTCTTCTTTTTTTTTTTCAACTGCACAAATGAAACCAACAACTAGCAGGAAAATGTCATATAAACCCACTTGAAAGGAAAACCATTCCACAAATGATTTTTTATTGAACAAATAATGGATGACTCTAAAAAATATATCAGTTTGTAGGAAAAGTCTTCCTTTGCTATCTTGTACAAAGTCACTTCCCTGGAATAAAAGGCTGGCCATCTCATTCATTCATCTCATCAAAGAAATAGTTTATAGTAACGTGCCAGCCTCACCTACATGCTCATTCAACAATGCGTATAAACCATTCTCCAAATATTTTTTTTATTGAAGCAGACTGGTCTAGGGGAAGTCCAAAGGGAAAAAAAAAAACATGAACCAATGCATTAGTTTGTAGCATGCCACTCTTTATAATAATATGGGGCTCAAGTTCATCCAAAAAGACTTCTCCATATAGTCCTTCAACTGAACCATACTTACCTATGTCATCTATCAATCTATCATCATTGACACATACAAAGCTACTAATTTCTAGTGACTGAATTCCTTTATGGAAAAGTCTTGGGACATTGAACTAGTATGAATATAACCTACCTACGTGTTTGATTGAACTAAGGAAAGTTCATTCTACGCGACTGAGGATTGCAGGTCATGAATGTGCTTAAAGTGTACAAAATATCTCTGAGGATTATATTGTTCTGCACTGAAAACTTCCAAACAGGAAGGGAATGATCAAAAGGGGATGTGAACAGAGGTAGGTTAGAAAGTTTTTAAGCAGCCTGAGCTGTGATTACGTTAAAATTTGAGTAACAAAGTACATGGCCAATTCCTAAAACCTAAGGCTAACGATCCAATATCCTCAGGCTAGCTAGAAAACAGAGAAGACAACATTCTGTTCTTAAGAAAGACATTCCTTAAAGGACTCCTTTTATTTCCATGCCCATCATCTGGTCATCTTTTGCAGCAAACCATCGATTAAGTTTTCCTAGATTCATTGTTCTCTAAAAGTACTCCAAGATTTCAAGTTCATGATCATTCCTTCCCTTGTATTTTCATCCATGTTAGCCTTGTTTTATGGACATATTTTTGTTGCTTATGGTTATCTTTATAGAAAAGAACAATCATGTCCTAAGGTTATCTTATTTCTATATATCCTCATTTATACACGCCTCATTTACCTAAAAGAGTGTTTGATTGACAAAAGGGGGAACATTGTTGATCTTCTAGCCAAGGACTGAATGAAATGGAGACTGGAACTTTACAACTAACTGTAATTATTGGCAGTCATAAAATATAAAATTTCCCACTATATTCCTTTGTGGCCAAGTAGATTACAATGGAAAATTTATTTTAAAATTACTATAATTAGGGATAGCGATAGGGCAAGACCAGGCCAGATCATGGGTGTTCCACCCTTGTCCTGTAGGGGAGTAATATTATCCCGCGAGGCCTCACCTCACATTAGCCCACCTGGCTCGCAAATAATTTTAAAATATTATTATGGAAAATTAGTAAAAATCCAATAATAAAGACAAAAAATTAACAATAAAGATATTAAAAAAAAAAAAAAAACTTGCATGTAACCGGTCGGGATGAGATTACCATCCCTTATTGTTATTACTTGATGATGAGCCGAATAGAAGAAATGGCAATAAACATGCTGCAGTTCAAATCTAAAGGAACCTTGCAAGAGCGGCCAGTTGAAACTATGACAATAATATATTAAACATCTGCTCTAAAGTTTGGCAGCATCATTGCAACAACAATATACTATTCTATGAATTTAGGTAAACTGAACACATTTTTTCAAGGACTACAAGAAAATTATATTCAGAACATTGATATGCAAATTCATCATGACTGAGAGGCATTTATTTACATACTGGGCTTAATACAAAGTATTCAGAGATACTAAAACTAAAAGCTTCATCCTCAAGTATATAATTTTGTAGAGTTAACCTTGTATTATGGAAATGAGCATATACATTGACTTACTACTAATCTTTATGAGCACTACATTGGACTAATAACTAAACTCTGCCATAAAGATGTTACATTGAAAGCTAGTATACCAGTATGAATTTATGCAGACTGTTACAACGGGATCAAAGACACATGAAACTTACAAATGATATCTGTGCTGCTACTTATTTGGCCTGTGATGCTGATGACCCTAAGGTTTCCACTGTTTCCATTGTTTTTCCTTCAGTATTCACCATCTCATTTGTGCTACAATCAATAATTGTAGGGTGACAGTTTTCTTCCAATGATACCATCATTTTCCTGCTTCCATTACCAACACCAGACTGCAATGAAGATCCAGCATTTGGATGGGAGCATGTTAAGTTAGTCTGACATTGTAGGCCAATTGCCCCATCAGTAGATTGCACCCCACAATCACCTTCTTTATACATAGTAGTACCATTGCACTGCTTTTGGAAGGGGAAAATACCCAACTCATGATCAATCTTTCCTCTAAGGTCTAGGAAAAGACTTCTCAATCTCAAAACCTCAGCTTCAAGAACTGTTTGCCCTTGTAATTTTCTGACCAATTGCTGGTTCAATAGCCGCAATTTCTTGACTTCCTCTTCAAGATAAGCCGTGTGAGCCTTCTTTTTCTCCCTATACTTCCGAACGGCTTCTCTGTTTCCTGATTGTCTTCTTGGTTTTGAACTAGTTTTCTTTTTATTATTTGGTTGTTCATCTTCTTGAGATGAAAGAACTTGGGTGTGAGTGTGATAACATGTATGTGTATGAGCCGCTTCAGGGCCAGGTGGGTTGCAAGTGTGAGTGTGGGTGCAGGTTCTGGTGTTTTTCAAGAGATCATCAAGAAATGAATCAATGGATGTTGTAGCCGGAAAATCAATAGACGAATCAGGATTCGATAATTGAACATTATCAGAAAGCTCTACCTCTCCATCATCCATGGTTTCTATCATTTCTTTAAATGAAAATTATCTACAGTCAAACAACTCCATATCTGCAACATCCAATTAACAATTTTTAGAAAAGATAAGCTCTGCTATTCCAAAAAAGCAACAATCTTTATGCAAAGTCAATCTACTTTATGTAGAATTGAATCAAAACCGCAAAATTTCACTCAAAAGTAAGAAGCCATGACTATATATCACATAATTCAAGAATATATGCAAAGAAGCACAACCTCAGAACAAAATTTATTGATTACCCACAGCATCAAATGTCATAATCAACAAGAATTCTTACTAAACCCACTTAATTTTCTTGACCAATAAGCAGGGACAAACCCTAAGCTAAACTCTAAGTATAAGGCATAAGTTATGAAAAGCAGCTTTATCGAGCCATTTAAAGAATGCCCAGATGGAGATTCTTCATGAAAAAGATGGAATCAAGAACAGACAAGATTTTTAGCGTTGAAAAATCATTCAACTGCTAAAGAGAATCCAAAGCTTCAAAAGCTGCAAGTGGGAGCAACAGGATAGAACATTTTTAAAAGCAGAAATTTTTGAGCGAAGAATCTAAGGAAAAGCTAAAAAAATGGGGGTTTTGATCAGATTGTGGAAGCTGCAAAATTCTGCAATTATTTGATAGTTGCATTGAGATTTGTTTACCTGATTTTTGGGCTTGATTGTCTGACCATAATATTTTCAGTTTATCTGTCAGCTAACCTTGGAAGCAACCTGCATCTCTGAAGTCATTTTTATATGTTTTCGCTTGTTATAGTAGGCCCGATTCATAAATGTCAACCTGGTGTACATAACGTGTCAGACTAACCGTTTAGTTGCCTCTTCGGTCCAAACATTGACCTACTACTTGAAAAAAAATGTATCCAAAAAAGAAACAGTGAAAAGTAATTTAATTAATTTTGTTCTTTCACTCCTTTTTTCAAGTATTATTAGCGTTAAGAGCCATAGGTAAGTCTTAGGTGCTTTTACATGGAAACCAGAGTCAACACATGATTATTTTAGGATATATGTTGTACCTGTGTTGATTTTCATAGGCAAACTAAATTCTAAGCCATGACCTTAGCAGCATGCCCACACGAAGCTGCCATGGCTTTGGCAGTGCCCGTGAGGCATGCCATAGCCTTTATATCACCCAATGATTTAAATTATATATTGTTAGAAAAAGGAAGAAGATAATTTTTTTCTTTTGATCAAAAGGAAGGAGATAATTATGATTTATATGAATAAGAACTTTGATCTACAAAACCTAATTCTAATACAATTAAGTTAGTAAATGTTAATGACGAGACTAGATGAGAACTAGTAGAAATTTGCCTACTTTACTATAGTAAAAAAAATTATGAAAATTATTGTGGATGGAACATTATTCATTCTAATAATTTTACCAAAGAAATGGGTTAAAATGATTTTTATTTTTGGCTGAATAGGTTAAAATGAATTTATTTCCCCTAGGATAGCTTTCAGATGTGCAGAGGCACATACACATATGTGATATGTTCAGCCTCTTTAAACTATCTAGTAAAATTAGGATGTCGGATGCTAATGCAATTTTGGCCAAGTGATACCTCTATCTCTTATGACTTGTGAGTATAGAATATTGGATGAAGTCTTGTTAAGAAAAAAAGAAAAGTGTTATTGTCAAGTATTTAGTTAATAAAGTTTTTTCTTCTTGTAAAAAGTAAATGTGAGATTATTTTTTTTTTTTAAAACAATAAATGTGAGATTCAATCCTAGTTAATATTGAGAGGAGGGGAAGAGAGTATAAAAGAAGAAGGGAAATTAACTTCTTCTACATCGTCCATAGACCAATGGACCTATGAACTAAAAAAAAAAAAGAAAAAAAAAGGATTTGCTGTATAATGGCAAAAAATTGAAAAAGAAAAGAAAAGATACATTAGAGGTATTACTACATTCTGCATGATTTACTTGGGCTGTAGAAGTACTTTAAAACTCATAAGTCTGATCCATTTTCATTGATTACAATCTAAGCCCAGTGAACCAATAGGTGGACTGGGCCTAATTTATATTTTTATTCAAGACCTGGGCTGTAGTCTGTTGAGCCTGGTGCCAGTTCAATAAATTATTGGATTCTTTTTATCTTATAAATTCTGGTGCAAAATGTCTTCCACCCAATACCACTTTCCCAAAAAAGGAAAAGAAAAAGCTGTCATACACTAACATGTAATCAATGCCATGTAAAATTGAATTTATCACTGCTTGCTTCTAATAAAAGATAAATTCTGTTGTCATCCCTATTGCTTGATAAAAGATGGTTAATATATCCAGAAATATTATTTGCTCTATTGAATCTAGGAAGTGAGAAACTCTAGGCCATGACAAGGTGCAATACTACTACCACCATACTATCTCTAAGCTTTTTATTATCTATATATATATATGTAAAAGTTGAGACGTAAAATTTAATGTCGTACTCCTATTGAGCCACCTCATTAACCACGTCATACTTTTTTTTTTTTTTTTTAATTATAAATTTCCTTTATGATTCATAAATTTTATTTTATATAAAATATTTAAATATAGTTAATGGACAAACCTATTAATGCACTCCATTACTATTCAACATGTTACTATTTATTTGTTTTAAATGCAAATATTTGACTATTCAGCTACCCAAATTGATTTTAACTTTTCATTTTCTTCTTTCTAATTTCAATTAATTGTTAAAATTAAATAATTCATTGTCATTTAGTGGATATATGCACATGTTTACTATTCATTACAAATGTTACTATTCATTAGATGCAAATGTTTAACTATATTTATCCAAATTGATTTCAATTTTTCGTTTTCTTCTTTCTAATTTCAAGTAATTGAATATTTAAACTTTTCATTTTCCTATTCTAAAAAAAAAAAAAAAAAAAAAAAAAACTCTTCTTCTCTTCCTCCAACCTTCCCCCCCCCCCCCCCCCCTCTAAGCTTCTTTATCTCCCTACTACTCTTTACTTTACTGTTAAACTTTTTTCATCATTTCCTTTTTCTTATATTTTAACTCTTATTTACCCCATCTTATTTTGTGTAAATTTTATATCATTTATTTGATTCAATCCATATTTTTTTCCACACAAAAATTGTAAGTACTCTCTCTCTCTCTCTCTCTAAAACTTGTTTTTTGTTCTTTCTTATAACTCTAATTTAGGTTGATGGTTTTTTTATTTAATTTTTTGGTGTTGTATTTTTTAAATTTCCTACCACAAATCACTCTTATAGCTTTGGTTGAATTTTGGTTTGGGTTAATATGTAGTTTTTTAAATAAAAAAATAGAAATTTGATTTTATATCAAAACAAAATATACATGGCTACGAATTTGAATGTGCCTACCAAATGACTTCCACTGAACAGAGATGTATTCATAATGTTTTTAACTTCATATACTTCTTTAGTAATGTGAATTTGAGAAAGAGAAAATGGTAGGTAAATGATGTATGATCTTTTCTAATCCCCTATGCCTTGAAGAAAGTGGAGGGCCTATTAGTCTCTCTTCTACTAGTATTTTGTACAAAAAGCCTTTTGCTATAAGTTCCTGACTTTTTGTTATTTTGTAACCGCTCTACAGTCTATACTGTGAGAAAAAGTGAATAATTTTTTTTTTAAATTTTTTATTCGTAGAGTATCAAAAAAGTAAAAAAATATTCATGATAGTAATTTTGTATTGTTGTATCACATGTGTTTGGTAAAATTTCTTTTAGAAATTTTATATGTTTTTCTCAAATCTATTTGTTATTTTTATTTTGGTCATTTTATTACAAATAATTAGCATCTCCACCATTAAATTTTTAGTTAATTTGAACTTTCTTGGTAAGTTTTTACTTTGCTTAGTTGATCATCTTTACTAAAAATGCCAAAAAGAGAATAAGATAAAATATAATTTACTTTATAGTATCATTATGCTATTAATGTTTTTATGTATAGATACTTAAAGAACTTTTTTTTTTTTACATTTTTTTTATATTTTATATTTCCACTTTATAATATACGTTTTCGCATCATCGCATGTTATAGTAGGTCCAAAAGATACATAAATGTTAACTTGGTGTACATAACGTGTCAGACTAACCGCTTAGTTGCCTCTTTTGTCCAAACGTTGACCTACCACGTGAAAAAATATATATTCAAAAAAGAAACAGTGAAAAGTAATTTAATTAATTTTGTTTTTTCACCCTTTTGTTCAAGTATTATTAGCTTAGGACATAGGAGACATGGGTAAGTCTTCCGTCCGGTGCTTTTAGATGTAATGCATAGTTGATGTAGCTATTGGTCCAAATTATTCATCCTTAGCCTTGGTGGCTAGAGACCAGAGAGGGGATTTGGTTTTTGTTTGCTCTCAAAAAGCGAAAACCACCTTCCCTCTCCAGGCAGAGGCTGAAGCTGTGAGATGGACTATCTTTTTGGCTGCAAAGTTGGAGGTTGAAAATGTTATTATTGAGACAGATTTTAAGATTTGTCATGATGCTATTCATGAGTTGATTTTGCCTTCGCCTTGGAGAATTGCTTCAATCTTAGCAGACATGCAGTCTCTTCTTGTATCTTATTCTAATGTGTCTGTCTTTTGGGTTCCTAGGCTAGCTAATATGGCAACTCACTCTCTAGCCAAGTAGTCTCTAACTTGTAATTTTTTTGGTTCTTTTGATTAGGGTAGCTGTCCTCTTTGTTTTGCTTTGTAATTAAGAAGGAAAGGCTAAGCTAGTCTTTGCTTGTTTTTTTTGTTTCTCTATTCAATAAAATCTTTCTTTTCCATCAAAAAAAAAAAAAAAAAAAAAAAAATCTGTGTTGACCTTTATAGGCAAATTAAATTCTAAGCCATGGTCTTGGCAATATGCTCACGGGAGGTTGCCTTGGCCTTGGTAGCGTTCCTATGGGGCATGCCATTGCTTTCATATCACCCAATGATTTAAATTATTTATTGTTAGCAAAAAGAAGGAGATAATTATAACTTATAAGAGCACTTGCAGCAGTGGAGCTAAATAGCTATATAGCTATTTTAGCTCCACCAAAACACAAAAAACCACCATCCAGCAGTGGAGATAAAGCTATTTTTTTTAGCTTCATTGCTACAGTGCACATCTATCTATGGATGTGCACTGTAGCTTGGAGCTTAAAAAAAAAATATTTAGCCTGGGATTAAAATAATTCTTTTGTTCTCACACCGTGCCTCTCTCTTCAGTCACTCTCATCTATCTGAAGCTTTCTCTCAAAACTCTCTCCTCAAGCTCACTCTCTCAACGTCACTCTCTCAAGCTCACTCTTTCACCGCCGGTGGCCCGACTCATCCTCAATGTTGCCACCACCGAAGCTTGATGTCACTGACCCACCAGCCATCCCAAGCCGCCGATCAGACCCACTTCTCTTTCGCCGATCAGACCCATGCCAACACTGTCCTCCTCACCGAAGTCTAGCTCTGTGATTGGTGATTGGTGATTTTTTATTTTGTTTGTGATTGATGATTTTTTATTTTGTTTGTGATTGATGATTTTGTTTGGTCTGGGTTGAGGAAAAAGATTGGAGATTTGGATTGGTGTTTTTTTTTTTTCCCTTACTGGACTGGTGGTAGTAGTGGTGGTTGTGGGTGTGGCTGATGGTAGCTTGTGGTTGGTGCTGTGGATGTTTTTTGGATAGTTGGATATATTATTTTATTGTAGGGGATATATTATTTTATTGTGATATTTATATTATTTTATTATGTTGAAAGCTAAAATAGATCAACTGCTGCAGCATGTGTGTATGTAAAATAGATAAAGTAACTTTTTGTGGTGCCAAATAGCTAAATTTTTTGCTCCATTGCTGTTGATGCTACAAAACCTAATTCTAATACAATAACTCTAAAGACACAAATTTTTTTATAAATGCACAATTGCTAAGTTGGTAAATGTTAAATGTAAGTAAAATAGAGATGTCAGCAATGAGACTAGATGAGAACCAGTAAAAATTTGCCAACTCTATTATTGTAATAAAATAAAATAAATAAAATGATCATGTTGGAGCATTACTCATTCTAATAATTTCACCAAAGAAGTGGGGTTAAAATGATTTTTATTTTTGGCTGAATAGGTTACATTGAATTTATGCTTTCAGATGTGCAGAGGCACATACACATGTTCAACCTCTTTAAACTGTAGTAAAATTAGGATGTCGGATGCTAATGCACTTTTGGCCAAGTGATACCTTTATCTTTTATGACTACTTGTGAGTATAGAATATTGGATGAAGTCTTGTTAAGAAAAAAAGAAAGTGTTATTGTCAAGTATTTAGTTAATAAAGTTTTTTCTTCTTGTAAAATAAACGTGAGATTATTTATATATAAAAAAAACAATAAATGTGAGATTCAATCCTAGTTAATATAGAGAGAGAACGGAAGAGAGTATAAAAGAAGAAGGAAAATTAACGTCTATACCGTCCATAGACCAATGGACCTATGGCTATGAACTAACAATTAAAAAAGAAGGATTTGGCTGTATAATGGCAAAAAATTAAAAAAGAAAAGAAAAGAAAAGATAAATTAGAGGCATTACTACATTCTGCATGATTTACTTGGACTGTAGAAGTACTTTAAAATTCATAAGCCTGATCCATTTTCATTGATTTCAATCTAGGTCCAGTGAACCAATAGGTGGACTGGGCCTAATTTATATTTTTATTCAAGACCTGGGCTGTAGTCTGTTGAGCCTGGTGCCAGTTCCATAAATTATTGGATTCTTTCTATCCTATAAATTCTGGGAGGATTCTGGCCTTATGCCCTTTCTGCGAAACATATTTGGCATAATGCCCCTGTTTCGAAACTATATAGGGGCGTGCCCCTGTTTTGAAACTCGATCTCCGTAAAGCCGAGTTACTTAAGTAACTCGATTATGAAGAAACCGAGTTGTAGCCAGGTTCTTGCCACGCTGGTGTGCCAGCTTGGCTTTTGGGCAATAAAATATTCCAGCGTAACTGTTTATAACTCGTCAATGGGGAAAACGAGTACAGAAAACCCGAATAACAGATAATCGAGTTATTGGTATTACTCGGTTCTCATATAACCGAGTTTTATGCTATTCTGACGCCATTTCACATCAGTTTTTCACACGTGAAGCTGAACCCGATTAATAGGAAATCGAGTTATTAATATTACTCGGTTTTCTTATAATCGAGTTATTCTGCTATATCTACTTCTCAAGCAATTCTCCTCATCATTTTCAGATATTCTCCTCATTCTAAGAATTTTCGGTCAGAAGTTGGTGTTATCTCTCCATCATCTCAGGTTTACCTAACTCATTCTCTTCTTTGAAATACATTGAGGATTTTATTATTGTCTTGGTATAGTTGTAGATATTATAAAAATTTATCAATCATAATGTATGTTTTTTGTTAGAGTATAATTTTCATTTAATAATTTGTATTACTTATGCTTTGGTATTTTCTTGAATGAGTGTTATGTGTATTTTCTTGAATGGTATTTTAGAGGTATATTAGTTGTTTGATGTTACAAGAAACGTACAATAAGCTATAGAAATGGTGATAAATGTTATGTGTGTAGATTGAGTTATATTCCTGGCCCTGCTGAAATAGAGGGAAAATGACAAGCTTACCTAAGTCAATGACACTGTGTAAGGAAAAAAAATAGGAAACAACCCAAAAGTTTCGTGACAGAAGCAAAAATAATTAGAAGAATTTCCGTTAGGCAGAATAACACACATGAAGAGCTTTTAAGTTGTTAGCTGTTAGCTTTTAATTAGAAGAATTTCCGTTAGGCACAATAACACACACCTAGCATAATAATAATGCATTGTAGTGTCTTTCTTATGTCAATCGATAGTCCTATATTGTACACATATTTTTTTTGTTTTTTGGTCCTCAATTTGTTGACATTTCAGTTTTAAATTGTGGGTTTATGCTATGAACTAGAATTTTAATTAGTTTGTAAAATAAAAAGAAAGTCGAACTTTTCCTATAGTTTCAAAAACAATCAAGAAAAGATAGTGAGATGTGTATACAACTTTGCAAGTAAATTGCTATATTTTAAATAATTTTAAAATTTATTTATTTCCACAATTTATTTTATAGTATTAACTTAAATGTCTAAATATAGTTTACATAGTTTTTGTATGACACTTATAGTTGTTTTTATAATGTTTTTTAATATATATATATATATATTTTTTTTTGTTAATATTGACTTCTAAGCTTGCCCCCCCTGAATTGAAATCCTACCTCCGCCACTGTCATGTAGCATCTTATGCAGCATTACATTATTTACCAACAATTGATGCACAGTGTTAACTTGATCAGTTGATGTTATTGTATTCAGTGTCAATGTCTGGTTCTGGCAACCCACAACTCTATAGGCCTCACGATGTGTTCACTGCTATGGGTCGTTGCTGGGTATTGGAAGATGAGTTTAGCTATCCAATCAATCCAAATCTGCGAAATAGTGCTTATGTTCACAATACCATGAGACAGGAATGGGATTGGTTATTTCGTGAACAACAAATGTTTTATGATGAGTTGACTGGTTTTAAGTTGCCAGTGCCTCGGCGACTCGCATCGCAGATGCCTAGAGACACGATTGACGAACTTCGTAAAGCATTGAACCGCATAAGAGAAGAAAATAATCGAATGAAGATACGTCTTAATCGATATCGGACCCAAGTCGAGATCCGAGAGTCAGTGGAGGGAGGGTGGTACGAGCACGCACAATTCATGCAATCACTTCTTGCTGATCCCATTTATCAGTCAGATGTGGAGATGTCAGATGAAGACTAATCGTGTCGTGGTGTAATTAGACTTTGTTATTTAACTATTTTTGTTAACTATGTTTTAAATGTATGTGGGTCACTGTTGTTGCATTTGTACTATGTAAACCTTATTATTGATTGTGAGGACCATGCACATTATTCGTAATCTAGTTTATTCCCACAGAACGCATAAAAGTCAAATATTCCCACACATGATGTTTTTCAATAAGCACCTAGAACATAACAATAAGCACCTACAACATAATACAGAAAACTTAAAGTAACTTACACGATGTCACCAATATGCATGCATTGCATATTGAACACTAATGCTACTAACATTATTGACTTAACCTAGACATAACACACATACCACATAGGCATTCACTCTGACAGGTAGTCCTCGTAGTTAAGGACATTGTTACGTTCCGTCGGAGTGAGTTGCCGGTTCGTGGCGGCGGCCAGCTCTTCCGCTAGCTGTAGCATGTGATACCTGGACCTACGGAGTATCATGAGATTATTCTCTTTTTTTATTTTTGTCACTGCACGCTCATATTGATGCATATTTTGTCGTGATAGTGTGAGTGAGACACGATCAACAAGAGGCGCTCCGATTCGCACGAGATCATCGTGCAGAGCGTTGGACTCGTTCACACGAAAGTCCCACTCCCGCCGCAGTCCGGCATAGTATTCCCTCTCGTCGGAATCTCTCTCCCTCCTATAGTTATCTGGAAAACGAGGTAGCATCCAATTGCGCATTGACATTGGAAAATGTGACTTATGATCGGTATCTGTAGATGTTTTGCAAGGGTAGATGTAAATGGGAGTGGGACTTTATATAGGAGTTTTGCAAGGGTAGATGTAAATGGGACTAGGACTTTATATAGGAGTTTTGCAAGGGTAAATATCCACGTGAATGTGATTATATGTAAGGGTAAGTATTCACGTGAATAAAGATGATATGTCTGGACATTTGTATTGTTTAGTGAGGTGTTGAGGAGCACATACTAACTGCGAACATGACTTGGCTATACAGTGGCACCTGTTGGTGCACGTGGTTCGCTGAGGCAACTGTTTGATATGGCTATAGCTTATGCTACAGTAGAAGGCAGGTGATGTGTACTGCAAAGGAGGTTGTGTGTTTATTCACGTGAAGACTATTCAGCATTCCTATGCTTCATCTGACATGACTTGACGAGACAGTGCCGAGTTGCATTAAATGTTTCATAAACTTTTCAAGGATGCTCTGCATCATTGAAAACAGTGCATTGCAAAAATCTGCATATTTGTGTATTGACAAGCGTGTAGGTGATATGACTGGATAGGGTTCACGTGAAGACTATTCAGCATTCCTGTGCCTTGTCTGACATGACTTGACGAGACAGTGTCGAGCTGTATTAAATGTATCATAAACTTTTCAGGAATGCTCTGCATCCTTAAAAACGGTGCATTGCGAAAGGATGCATATCTGTGTGCGCATGTGCGTGTAAGTGATATGACTGGACAGGGTTCAACAGTGTGACGCACTGTTGAGCAGCACATGCAGCACTGCAAAGTGTATAAGTAGAAATGGTGGACAGCTCACCCCCAAAATTAATGCATAAACTTTGAAGGGATGCTCTGTATTTTCACGTGAGTGTGGATGGGTACTTGTGGTCAGGGTTCAACAGTGCTGAGCTATCCATGGTAGCTACACTCACTGTTCCCTATGGTGGTATTTGGCAAGTGGGATTGAAGAAAGTTGATAACAACATTTGGTTTTGTAATGGTTGGCAGGATTTCGTTGAATACCATTCTATCTGTTATGTTTATTTTCTAGTTTTCAGATGTGAAGGAAAATCAAGCTTCCATGTTCTTATATTTGATAAGACTACCACTGAGATTCAATATCCAGTCAATAACAACTGTAAATTGGAAGATCATCAGCTATAAATAATAGACTTATATGAAGATAATAGAAACATATCCCTTAGCTGATTTGCCCATAAAACATGAAACCAGACAAAAGTTTGTTACGAAAGTAACAAAAAACTTTCTTCTACATAAAGAGGAAGACAGAATGAGTGGTTGGCCTGGTTTGGATGAGTCTGTATGTAATGTATTTATATAAAGTAGGACAGTAGCAGAACTAAGATACACGGATTCAGGTATATGATACAGCAATTGATGGTGTCATATATATGAATTATTTGTATTATTGAATCATATGTGTGGTTAGTATGTGTGGTTTGGATGAGTCTGTATGTATTGGATCTATTAAATTTTCCTACAAGTAATGTGCAATAAATCTAAGTTGGGTGATGAGTGTTATGTGGGTAACATTCCAATTTACACAGAGAGAATATTGGAAACATCAACATATCTAAGCAGAGGACATTTTCCAACCAAAGCACAAGAATCATATGTAGCAACAAAGAACAACAGGGAAAGAATGAATTACGATTTCATATACACTTAGCTAATCCATTGAAAACATTGCAACATACAAACAGAACAATGTAATACAGTACCAGTTTCACAGAATGCATGTTGGAAGGGAGTATTATCTTGAACAAATGTGTGTTTTTACACCTCGCCGGTGATGGTCTCAGTTGGGCCCCACTCTACTTCGGCGAGTCCTTGCTTTAGGAACCATATGGTTTTTCTGTGAAAGAGTGGTTGGTGTGTGTGGTTTGGAAGAGTCTGTATTGTAGAATGTATGAAATTTTCAGTTTAAATTTTCATATGTAGCAACAAAGAACAGCAGGTAAAAAATGATAAACTGATTTCATTTAAACTTAGCGAAAACTAATGAACAGTTTCTCTTTAGTAATGCAAAAGTTGAACGTACATAATCATCATTTGTCAGACGTTAAGAACAACATTTTGTATTGCACAAAATGTGTAGACATTAACAACAACGTCTAATGTTCGTTGGTAGAAATTTCTGGAAGTCATCATTGCTTGAATCTGAGAAGTCTGAAATATCTCTTTCATCATCTAACGCAGTAATTTCATTAATAGACTTCATGGCTCGCTCTTGCGCCTTCCCCTTTAGATGCTTCCTAGCTTTTTGGATTGCGTGAAAACGGTCTAGTCGCCTTTGCATTTGATTGTTCTCTTGTTCAAGACGCGCAAGTATGTTGGCAGGTTCATCTCTAGGTAACTCGGCTGAGCGTGCCTTAGGAACTCGTAACCCGTGCCATCGACAATACACCTCCAACTCACACCTCTTCTCGTATAGGGTTGACCATGGTGGTTCTGCTACGGTGAACTCTATTGCGGTTGTATCTGTACTTAGTTTTGTGGGTTTGCCGACCATGATGTGTCCGACGCTTCCAAGACTCTCGTACGTGTATATTGGCATATTAATGAAATCCCTCTTCTTTCCGACCCATTTCCCTCCATAGTGGTCTGTGTATGTCTGTAGTTGTTGATCTGCTAGAGCTTCTGATGATCCATATGTTGAAGTAGATCCAAACTTGTTTCGCATTTTACGATTTGACATTGAGACGCTGCGACTCATAGTTTACTCAATCTAGGAATTTAGTGGGAGTAGAAAGAAATTCATTATTGTGGTGCATTTATAACCTTATTTCATGGTTCAAGCATTACAATCAAAATTTAGTAGAGCTTGTCATGTCAATACAGGCTAGAAAAACACTGTATGAAGAGGGTCATAACTGTTACCAATGTCATGTGTCTAGATTCTTGTGGGGACCACCAATTTAAATATGAAATTGGTGTCTAATTTTCCTCCATCTATCTAAATTTAACTGGGATCAATTGTAATTACGCTACTATTGCTGATAGAAGTTAGGTGAATTTCCACAGTGCTCCTTTTTGAAAACTTATTCCCCCACACCCGTGTATTTTCAGGTTCACCTCTCCTTCTACAATAATCAAAACCCAAGATTGTTCCTCTCCTACTCAACTAACGGTGCATGGTCGCAGTTACCACACTGATTAAGCCACCTTAACATACAGCTCCCCTATTTTTCAATGAATGCTATTTATGTATCTTATATAGGAAGAGGTTCTCCATCTATTCCGATTTTACTTTTCTTTACAACTTTAATGGTCTTGGTTTATGCTCTGCAAAACCAATTCCAACCATTCCTAAGGTTTGATTACTCATTTCTTTAATATGCCTAAACTTTTGTTCCTTTTTGTCAAAAAATTTTGTTGTCTAATTATATAATTTGATTGTTTTTCTATGATTGATGTTGTATGTTTATTTTCCGTTTCATAACAAGTTGTAAGGAAACTGATAATTTTAATGGTCCTGGTTTATGCTTCCTAAGGTTTGATTACTTCTTCCTTTCATCTGCCTATGCTTTCGTTCGCTGTTGTGAAAAAATTACATTGTTTAATTGTATAATTTATTTGTTTTCCTAGCATTGATGTTGCAAGGAAACTTAGAATTTAACTGCTCCTGGTTTATGCTATGCAGAACGAATTCCAACCATTTCTAAGGTTTGATTACTCTTTTCGTTCATCTGCCTATGCTTTCCTTCCTCTTGGTGAAGAATGTTTATTCTGTAATTATATAATTATTTTCTTTCCTATGATTTATATTGCATGTATATTTTCTGTTTCATAACAAGTTGCGAGGAAACTGTAGTAGTGTTTGAATTGAAATTGAGAGTTCTGATAATGCATTAATATTTCCATGATGTATTTCAAAAAACTTGTTTAGAAAAGGAATTTCAAAACAGATTTGGTTCTACATCTTCTTCTTCCCCTGATTGCGTAATAGTATATTTACAGTTTTATGTGTGTACATGCCCGGTAACTTATATGATAAAGGGTCTTTACACAGCTTATTGTCTCAACAAAGGTCATCATCAATGTTTTTACACTTTATGGAAAACTCTGTTGCCAATTAACTGAGGCTTTTTAACTACTTATTTCCTTACCAAAGGCTACCTCTTTGTTATTGGTCAATTATTCCTATGCCTTATGTGACAAGTAGTTAGTTGTGATTTTCCATAGTACCTGCTTATTTTGTTAACAAAGGTCAATTTTTTCCCCTGTTTATGTTGTGATTGCAGTGTGGTTAGTATTTAACCCTAATAATGTATAACAAATTTCTTATTCTCTTGAAAAAGGTTAGCTACTTTTTTATTGATACTATTGTTATTATTATTGGTAAATTACATGACTTCTTGTTAATATGATTTTCGTTAGAGCTTTTAACATATTCGTTTTTTATGGTATTGACAAACTAACAGAACTTTGTATTTTCCCAGTTATTTAATTTTCAAGTAACTAACAAATATGGTGAGTGGTTAGCGGTAATGTTGTGTTACTGGTTCGATAATTATGGAACAAGTATATTATTTGAGATAGTTATGGACGAAGCACGAGCTAGAAGGTCAAAAAGGTGTTTGATTTAAAAAAGAAAAAAAAAGAAAAAAAAGAAAAAGAGGTATTCGAACTCAAGTAGAGATGTGTTGTAGAAGTGAAGTGGACCCTGGCAACCTATTTGATGGAGGCATTGTGTTCATCATTGGCCAATTTGGTGTTTGGTTTTAAGGGAATTAGGCTGCTTGAAGTGGTAATTTACGCTACTTTTTCCCTAAAGTAATTTACACTACTCTTATTCCATGGGGAATATGTAAACAAGTTTTCCATGTAATTTACGGTATTTTTTCTTAAAATGTAATTCATGCCACTTTATTTTAGAGGGTATTATTATATTATATATTTGAGATTCAATATTATTTTACCCAATTTAACCCTCACCTAAAGTGGTTGTTATCTAAGAAATTGTTGTAAACATATTTCTTTTGTAACATAAATTATATTTATCATTTGTATAATTCTATGTGAAATTCAATTTACATTTCCTCTTTTATAGACTATTACTTTACTGCTCCATTAACAATGTTATGTGCATTTTCTCAGTTTTAAGGGTAATTGATATCTTTGAAATCTAATCTCTTTTTAAGTTTTGTTATGGGGGTGTAGTAAGTGGCTAACCATTATTGATTCCTTCACCGGTGAAATAAGTATATTTCGAATTTCAACTCTTTTTCACTTTTGTTATGGATGTGTAGTAAGTGGGATTTGGGTGAAACATGTAGTTTTCCTTATTTTCATAAACTTTTAAATAAGGATAGGGTCACACGAATTCCCCACTGTAATCTTAAAATTTTCCCTAAATATAAGGATATGGATGGAGAAGTGGAAACACAAAACAAATCAGTGACCGGAAACAGGAAACGTAGGTATTAATTATGAAAAAAAATCTATATAACGTTCATCGAAAAAGTATAAACGTGTATGAGTACGGCATAGGAAATTTAATCAAATACAACTATAAACCCTAACACTTTCAGCACGCGCGTGCTCAGAGTCTCTTCAATTTTTTGGGTAAGGGTTAATTTACAGCATTTATTGTAATTTTGGATTATTATATTTTCCAATCATAAAAAAAAAGAAAAAAGAATGAAACAAATAAAAAAAACGTATGGGTGTGATGAGTATTATGTGCGGTGAATCACAATGCCGTACATTTTTTTTTGTTTGGAAAATGTAGTAATCCCAAATTATGAACAATGCTTTAAATTAATCATTATCCATAAAATTAGATCACGTGCGTGCTCAGAGGCTAGTATGTGTTTAATCTACTTTTATTCTTTTTTATTTTTTTGGTGTAGCCATTGCATAACTAATCGATAATGCATATAACGAGGTAGGTTCCTTTCTGTTATCATTTCAATGATTGTAGTTTTTCTTCAAATATGCATATTATCATTTCAATGAAGGAAAAAAAGAAAGAAAGCAAATGATCATTCGATATAAAAGTCATCACACATTGTGAATATGGTCATATTATCATAAAATTAAAACCATGTTTGTGGACCTTGAAGAGTACATATAATAATATACAAATACTTGACAATCACATAAAAAAACTTGAATACAATCTATGGAAGCTACAAATTAGCCCTAAAGCTCCTACACTACAATCCCTACTTCCCCTGTCTGTTATGTATTGCCAAAGGCAATCATCAAGAGTCAGACGGTGGCGGAGGTGGAAAAGCACTGCTGTACTCTGAAAAATCTGCTCTCAACGCAGCAACCTCAGCAATAAGGCCATCTAAAAGCTGTCCATGAGCTGCTTGAGTCGTCATAATGGTCTCCATCATAGCACGAAGAGATAGGGGAGGAGGAACGGTGGGGTCTGCAGCTGTGCTGTGAGCATGTACCCCATCGTCACCAATGTCAGCAACGGTACCTGTAGGATCAACAGGACTCTGCTCAGCATGATCGTCTCCAGTGGTGGACTGTACTCGTGGCCTTTTTGATGACCCAACACTCGGTCCAACACTCCTCTTTTGTGCAGTCCGCTGTTTGAGAAAGGTGGCTCCTATAGGGGCTGTGATGTGGATCAACTCTAGGGAAGGAAAATTCTCTACTCCTACATAGCGTAGAATCCTATAGATGAAAACTGGGAAGAATAGACCATGCTTCTTACTCTTACTCCTATGCGCCCGAACAAGCGTTTCATAGAAAACGGAAGCAAAACAAATGGACGCATCAGTGACGAGGGCATACAAAAAGTAACACCTCTCTCTAGGAATAGTATGGACATGGGAGATGGGGAAGATGTTGTGACAAGCTATCCTAAATAAGATATAATTAAGCTCGGTTAAGTCACTCGAGTTAATTCTTGATGTTGTGAAGGCCAATGTCATTGGTCTTCCGCAAAGAAGAGTCATAACATCAGAGATTTCAGGACGGTTCGAGTATGAGTATGGATAAGTAGGTGTTCTAACACGAGGTACATCAAGAGCATTGGATATATCATTCTTAGTTATGACAAAGTATCGACCTCGAATCCAAGTAGCGAAATCATTATCAGAACGAATTTCGAGATTGGCATAGAACTCTCTAATCAGTGCAACTGGAGGGGGTTGTAAACCTTTACATAGAGACAACCAGTTCCTACACTGTAGATTCCTATGGACAGCAAGTGGTAATTCATCTAGATTGATTTCTCGTTCCGGCCAAATTGTCCAATACTGAATTACATTTTCAAACCTTTGCGCCTTCGTAACCGTTTCAAACGTTGTTTCATCAAACACAATTGCAGGCTTAGATGAGGAGGCAGACACTCTTTTGGCAGGCTTAGATGAGGAGGCAGACACTCTTTTGGCTTTGGTTTTAATGGTTTTAGACTTCTTAGGAGCCATAACTAGGATGTACAGGTGGGAATGAAAGCACAACAGAAAACCAATATTTAGAACTGCGTTAGAGACACATAAACACAATGTACATATGCATGACAAAAAGACTGCATGATATTGATGCACAATAAGCGTCAATGAATGAATGCATTGAAATGAAAAATTTTCTGTATGTACATGAACATTGACCCATACAGTCAAGTTATTTGAGAACCATGCAAACCCACAGTGTACATGGTGCAGCGGGTGTAAAACCAGTCACTACCATCCATCAATGTCTTACCATGTGGTCAATTTCAGGCAATTATACCCAATTCAACAAAACCCCAAATTCCACAAAGAACAAGATTGGCGAATGAACCAACATGTATACCAAGATGTTAAAATTTTGAATATAAACGATAGAGAACATCTCGCCAACATGCATACACAGCAACCCATGAACCAGTTCAGATGAAATGAAGCAATACATCAAAATCCCGAAATTCCCAATATGAAGACATGAACTCTAATTTTTCATTTCTCACAAATCATGTGTTCTTTGCAATTAAAGGGTAGAAAACGTGTGTACAACATCCATACAAAAAAACCCATTACCTATTTCATGTCAAAACACCAACACCCATGAAAATCCCCAAATTCCATATTAACACATGAACCCTAAATTGAATGGGCTTGTAGAAATCAGCTATGTTTATGTAATTAAAGGCTACAAATCGTATGAATAACATGCATATGTAAAAACCCATGACCCATTTCAGACCACAACACCCAAAATCATGAAAATCCCCACACTTGCATAGTTCGAAATTTCAGCTTTCACAGGGAGATTAATGCAGGATTTGAAATTAATTTCAATGGGAAGCAAGGGTAAAAGAGTCATACTACAGTTGAGGATCGATGTTTGGAACTCGGGAAGTCGCTTAGGAGCTTGAGGAATCGAGAGCAATCGACTGCTGCTACCGTGGGAGTCCAGTGCATCCACACAATGAGCTATGCTTTTTTTTCTTTTTATGAAACAATAGATAACACTAAACTGTGTATATCAGGAACCACATAACTCGATAATATAAGAATCGAGTTTATTATTACTCGCTTAACAAAAAACCGAGTTCTATGTTTTAGACTGATCGTGCACCAATCAAGTAAGAATCGATTCTTCCAGACAACTTTGGCTGGAGTTGTGATGGTACTAAATGTACTCAATAATTAAATTATCGAGTTACTTAAAGTAACTCGATTTCTCGGAGAGCGAGTACTTCTGCTTATATTTTTCAGTCACCAGTTATTACTCGACAATAGTATAATCGAGTTATGTGTTTTAGACCGATCGTGCACCAATCAAGTAAGAATCGATTCTTCCAGAAAACTTTGGCTGGAGTTGTGATGGTACTAAATGTACTCGATAATTACATTATCGAGTTACATCAAGTAACTCGCTTTCTGGGAGAGCGAGTACTTCTGCTTATATTTTTCAGTCACCAGTTATTACTCGACAATAGTATAATCGAGTTATATGTTTTAGACCGATCGTGCACCAATCAAGTAAGAATCGATTCTTCCAGACAACTTTGGCTGGAGTTGTGATGGTACTAAATGTACTCGATAATTAAATTATCGAGTTACTTCAAGTAACTCGCTTTCTCAGAGAGCGAGTACTTCTTAATATAAGATCGAGTAACGTCTTTTTGAGAGACGACGAAATGGTACTCGAATCTTGGATTACCGAGTTATTAATGTTACTCAGTTTATATAAAATCGAGTTTTATAGAACAGCCTTCCACTACATATTACAACTCGGCCTGTATGTTTTTTCCTGTTGCAGCTCAGTCAGTTTTTTACACCAGCAGGTATGTTCTGTTTATTACAATGTCCATGAAGCAACAAGTGCATGGCATGCAACACACTTTTATATTGTTGCTTTTGAGATTGCCCCTGCTATATAAATATGAATGCAACAAAGTTGGAGAAGTTGGAAATCATACTAAAACAGCTTAGTGAAACCCCATTGCAATAACTTCGTTTTTAACTGAATTGTTTGCTTGACCGGCTTAGTAAAACCCCCATCAGTACATAACATTAAAGGCACTAACAAAGTGCATGACTACATAAGTACAAACTTTAATATCAACTTCTAAGCAAAAAATGACCAATATCATTTGTCTTCTCATCATGGGCCTGTTCAACTGGTGATGTTCGGTTGCTTCCAATTAAAGAGGTAGGGATCATCCTGGCTGCGCAACGTATGTCCGTTAGCACCCATCCACCTTGGCTGCCGTACCTACTGTAAATAGTTAAAAAATGTTATGTACACTGGACTTATATAAGTTATTAACACACAACATAGGCAGAACAGGAAAAATGAGCAATGACTTACGACGAATAGTGTAACAAAAACAATTGAACAACCTCATTTGCCTATACATGCATGAACACCAGTGTTTGTTTCATGACTAGTCCAAATACTTACTATGGCAATAGAGAACAAAGACACTACTACTGAGTTCTTAATAGTGCCAACTTATATATGACAAAAGTTGTAGGAGATATATGACCTTTACCTATGATGCAGCTCCACCGCTAGTTGACTCCGCATTTCGAGTAGGACATATTCTACGGTTGTGCCCCTCTTGGCGACACAACCCACATCTTGACTTGGGTCCATTCTCGATCCATAGGGAGGTCGGCAACTCCCTATCATTCTCGTCCATCTCATTGCGGATTCGTGTGGACTTTGGCCGACCTTTGTTCCGGATCAGGTGCAGATTGGGCATCACTACTCTAGTTTCTTCAGGATCCGGCCATGCTAATCTGTCTTTCAACGGTTGGAATACCGGTTCATAGCTATGGAACCTATGACTCACGCTATAGCAAGGATCAATAAACTGCTGCGCATCGTGCTTATACTTAGCACAAATTGCTATTACGTGTGAACACGGCATCTTGTATGCTTCCCATTTTCCACATGTGCATGTCATACCCCGAAGATCAACCCTGTGCGTGTGTTGTCCGCCCCCATTACCTAGAGGATTACCCGGTGTGTCAACCTGATATAACCGTGCTTGTGTGCACATCCGTGTCACCATATGGTCCTTTGCCTTCGCTTGGTTTTTTTCGAACTTCTCCATGGCATACTTGCACCATTCTTGACCCGCTTCCAATTGCTGTAGAGCGAGATTACGACGAGCGTCAAAGTAGGAGTTCACTTTGAAGAAGGTGTACCTCACCATTGCCGTGATTGGCAAGCTGCGTGCACCTTTCAGTACTCCATTAAAACACTCCGATAGGTTGGTTGTCATTGCTCCGTATCGACGCCCTCCGTCGTGTGCAAGTGTCCACTTTTCTTTGTTTTCATTTTCCAAGTACCTGTGTGCAGCCGGTTTGACATTGCGAATTAAATCCAATGTGGCTTGAAACTTTCTAACTTGATTCGCGCTTGCGGCCCTCCATACCATGTTCTTCAACTCCGGAATTTTCCATTTTGTGTTCACATTGCTAACTACATGGCGGAGGCAATACCGGTGATGGGCCTGGGGAGGCTGCAACCAAGTCATCCTTGTGTCATCAAAGCAAGCTTTTATACCCGAATGTCGGTCAGAGATGATGCAAAGATTTGTCCGGTCCGTAACATATCGTTTCAGGCATGCCAAGAACCATCCCCATGTCTCCTTGCTCTCACTCTCAACAACGGCAAACGCGAGTGGATAAACCTCGTTGTTAGCATCCGTTGCCATTGCTATCAACAACTTCCCCTTGTACTTGCCATAGAGGTGCGTTGCATCGATGCTTATCACCGGCCTACAATACTTGAACCCTTCTATACACGGACCAAAAGCCCAAAAGGCACAGTTAAATGTGCAAGTTCCCGGCACACTACGGTGGTCGCACTTCAACTGTGTCACTGTGGTTGGATCTGCATCTTTTAACGCTGCCAGGAACCGAGGCAATTCTGCATATGACTCATCGAAACCACCGTAGATGGCTGCAACGGCTTTCTGTTTTGCATCCCAAACCTTATAGTGAGACGCCCAATGGCCGTGCTTCGCATGAAGAACACTACGTAGGGTTGCTACTGTTCTTGAAATGTCTTCCCGTACGTATGACTCAAGTGTGATGGCAATGAACTTTGAATCCATCATCCTTCCATCATGATCCACTTGGAGTGTCGAGCAAGTGTGGGGACCCTTAGATGTTGTGATCATCCACAGCTTGTGCCTTTTGCTGTAGATAGCTCGAATTGACCATAGACATGCATCGTCTACACACGTTACAACCAGTCTCTCGGGGTCTGACTTCATGTACTTAAATTTTTTATTGAGCCCAACGGAGAACATGGTTAGCGCGTGCTGAACCGCAGCTTTATTATTGAATAGCATCCCCTTGCTCGGTTCGTCCCCCGGTCGCCAACTCAGCAGACCTGTTTCCAGGGAAGGTGATGGGTCATTAATGTCATCCCATGTGTTTGACGTGAACCATTCGGGGTTAGGGTTTAGATTATTTTCTGGTTGTAGTTCATCTAACAATTCTGGATTCTCTACCGGTCCATCGTTATCAATGAACTCCTCATACACATCTCGAGTCTCATCCATTTCGGTTGCCTCGTCCAAGTAGGTTTGGATATCTTCATTTCGGTGAGTATATCCTTCATCCTCATGGGTATGGATAGACCCTAACACTTCGGCGTCTTCAGTATTGTCCATAGCAACCCCATTCCATGGTTGACAGTTGTAGGGCAAAGATGTCTCGGGTGTAACTGACGGGTGCACAACGGTTACAGGAACTGATTCTTGCTCTCCAACTCTACTCCCATATTGCGAACCCCCGTCGACATTGAACCCAACAGTGTGGACAGTTACATACAAGTCAGAACCTATGAATTGCCCTGCCCGCTTTATCACTCCCCACATTATATTTGCATCATTGTCGCATTGTAACGGAATTGAATTGTAGAACACTTGGGTACCTACTAGTTGCTGCGGAGCCCGAAATACAATGGAGATGTCGTGGGTATCCTTGTGTAACCCCATAGTTGACATTATCTTCCGTTTAAGTTTTCTCGTGTGTATCCCACGTTTCACTTCAATAAGCGTCTGCTTTTGGTTCGGACCTCGGTATGATAGCCCGTGCAAATCATTAATATATGCCTCCCCGTCGTAGTAAACATAGAAGTAATGTGGACTCATAACGGACCTAAATCACAAATAAGACTAAATTGTATCATGCTGCGTAATATTGGAACATGCATAGGCTAACTATACATGCCCTATGTTTGGGTGTTCATGGAGGTAAACAAACCTAAGCAAATTGTGCTAAACATGCTAAAAATTACCAATTTAACATTAACTTGTCTACTCCATCAGACTTCATTTCGATAACGAAAATGTTTGCACAATATATGTGTTTTCATGCTGGCTATTGTTCAACAAATGAGAACTCAAAAGCATTGCAAATAATTTTAAAAATTCATACCATGCAATATGGACCACATCTTGAACAAATAAATATACCTCCCATTGAAGACCCACAACAGTCAACTAATTTATGTTCTCAAAATGATTAATGCACATTATTCTGTTCAAATACCCCCTATTGAAGACCCACAACATTCATATTATTTGTGTTCTCAAAAATTGTATCACATTATTATGTTCAAATACCCCCTATTCAAGACCCACAACAGTCATATTATTTGTGTACTCAAAAATTGTCCACAACAGTATTATGTTCAGATGTCCCCATTCAAGACCCACAACATTGAAAAAATTCGTGTTGCTCTAAGGGAGATAATTCATAAGCATTGAAATAATTCCTAGCATGCAAAAGCATTGCAAATATCAGTTATATAATTCCTAGCATGCAACATGTACCACATTATTATATTCAGATACTTAGCATTGAAGACCCACAACATTGAAATAATTTCTGTTCTCAAAATTTGTACTACATAATTTTGTTTAGATACCCCAATTCAACAGCCACAACAGCAATAAAAAAATTTGTGTTGCTGTAAAGTGTTATGAAGTAGTATTTACCTATCAACTGAGATGTTGACAGAACAAATTGGGCATCACTTTCTTGAATTAGTCGTTTATAGAACAGATGGTTAACTGAAGGTGAAAGCTCTCACTTGCTGTGACACAACGGTTGCAAGCACAGACCAGTCCACGTCCAGACTTCAGAACGACAGTGTGAAACATAAATGGTAAGTGGTCCCAGAAAGTTGGGCGGGTGGGGGGTGTGTAATGCTTGGACAGTACTCGGCATTATGAATATCGAGTTACATTAACTCGATTATAAAGAAGCCGAGTACTATTAAAACCGTACACGTCATGAATATAACTCGTCTCTGAAACAATCGAGTTACAATAACTCGATTCTTTATAATGCCGAGTATTATTAAAACCTACAACTACCAGCAGGACGCACAGTGATTCTGAAATGGAGATAAATAAAACTCGTCTCTGAGGAGACCGAGTATTATTTACTTCACCAAACTGGTCGTTAGAGCAGTTGTTTATACTCGCCATTGGGAGAGGCGAGTTACATGTTGTACTCGACATTTGTACAATCGAGTACAACATGTATTCCACTTTATATAAGATGACAGCTTCCTCCTATCTTTGTGGATTGGAACCTTGGCAGAGGAAAACATTCAGACAGGGAGAAGAGAAGCCTCCTTCGCTTCTACAGGTAACATGCCCTCCTTTTTTTATACTTGTCATTAAATAATTTATTACTGTACAAACCAAATGCTGATTATGCAACTGTTTGTCAGATCTTTTAACAAGAAACGTCAACGTTGCTGCAGTCCAGTGGCACCTGTTGGTAGGGCAACATGGTACATTTTTATCTAATACCTCAGTTTCGAAACTTCGTAAGTTCTAACCCCAGCACAACAAATATGGGTTTAACATACAGTGTTGTTGTACAAACTCTTTTAGGGTGGCAGATACTATGTTGTTTTCGTTGGTCGTGCTCCTGGCATATACGACAATTGGGCAGAAGCAAGTAGACAAGTTCATAGATTCGCGAACGCTGAACACAAGTCATACAAGGATCGACGGGAAGCAGAATCTGCATACATGGAGTTCATGCAACGTAATGGTAGGAACGTGCAGTATTGTGCTTCCCAATCGTGGACATCTCCTACCATGTCGCCATCAAGTTCTAGAATGGCATCTCAAAGCGAAGGAACCAGCTATTGCGATGGAGACGTTAGGAACAGATTGTTGAGGTATCAGTTAAACGTTGCCATTGAGGAGCGTGACCACGCAAGGAGGATTGCAACCTTGAGTACTAACATGCTAAGTGAAGTGGTAGCCCATGTTATGGGGGAGGACGAAGTTCATGATTCGACACGACAAGGAAGCACGAAATGAAGGTGAAACTATGGCTCTTGCTTGTGGCATTTATGAATCTAGTAAGACTAAATATATAAATATATGTGTTTTTATGACCCCTATGGCTCACGTTTGCAGTACAGATGGGCTAAAGTGTTGTTGAATATCTTTTTTTGTTTCCCTTTTGCTTCCAATTTGGAATATGTCTTAGCCTGTTGGCCTGTAATTGCTTGTATTGTTGTTAACATTGGGTATGTTGTTTTGGTAACTGTACTTGGCTTTGGATAGCCAATAAGTATTTTCTCTATATATTTTTTGCGTAGGAAAAACAAAAAAAAACTTGAATCATGTAATTAAGTTGCGAATATAACGAGCAATAGGTTAGTTGTCATAACGCTAATGTAATATACCCCGTGTCGGTTATGATTTTGCAGCATGACATTGAGCCATATTGGAACATAAAATCCAGATATGCACACCACCTAGCAATGAAACATGTATGGGCATTTGCCAAACCTGTACGTAATATGCAGTTATTCGACCTTAACATATACAAATGTATATTTCCAAATAAATTTAAACATACTTGGGAAGAAGAAGACCATTTCATTCCAGTCTTCGACAGAACTGATCATTTGACTCAGCGTCAAAGAATGTTGACCATTTTTCCTAAGGACCTTTTGCAGATGAGACATGAGGATAAGAATAGACAGAGTCAAATAATATTGTAACTGATAGACTGTAATTGTTTCATGATAATGAGAAGTTAAATTTTATTTTCTCTGTTTTATATGAGGAGAATTTAAACTTGTACGTAGGTAAGAAAGAGTGGATGAATTTTGTGAAGGTTTTTTTATTTATTGTTTTTATTTCTTATGGATTTATTTTATTTTATTTTCTTTGACCCATCTTTTTTTTTGTAATTGTTCAAAACATCATTGTTGTGATAATTGGATTGAGATAAGAATTGTGCTACGATTATTACAAATTTTTAATTTTCTTTAAATAAAGGTAATTGATTTTTATTAAGATTTTTTCAATAACGGCAGATGTGTGTCTTCTTTTTTGGTACCACATTATTATAAAATTTTTTTTTTTATCAGTTATCATAGCAGATGTATTCACAAACAAACGTGTTTGTTTTAATGAAATTTTTTTTATAACCATGAATAAGAGAATACCCCTAAACATATTTTATATACATAATCTTAAAAAAACCTCAGGTTCAGTACAAAATGATAAAAACTCGACTAAATACTAAATTTTATAATATTTTATTTTCTGAGATTGCCCCTGATGTTCAGGGAAAGCGCTAAACAACTAATGAAAATGATGAAATACCCTTAATGTAATAAACTTATCTTTATCTCTAATTCATAAGAAATGGTTTAAACTCTTAAATTGATAAAAATTGAAAGCAAACAATGTAATGAACAAAATTATGACCTTCTATAAAAAAAACAGATGTACCACGGTTAGATTTTGAAAAAACAATAAATAAATAAAAACTATCTCGGCCTGTTCTTTGTTGTTTCAAATTCAAAACATAATAATAATAAAAAAATTACACTTAAGACGTTTGAATTCCACTCCCACATTGTCGAATAACCTGTTATGTTGCCCATGTATGTACATTCAGAATTCAACCATAAATCAAGTAAAAAAAATCAAAATAACAACAAATGCAAATACTTCGGCAATTCTTCCACTAAAACAACTAGTAGTCCAAAATGTTCCACAGTCCATACTAAGTAAACAACAATACCATGTCAAAGTTCCATAATAAATAACCAAGTATTCTCCTATTAGATGCCATTTTCAGTTCCATATGAAAAACTAAAACACATAACAGATTAAGATAATAAAAACCCAAAATGATTACATGGCCTTGTTCACATTATTATCGTTCATGGCAAAATCCAAGTGCCATATCAACAAGCCTTCAGACATCACTAAGAGACTGGATTAGAAGAGCTGTCTTCCTTGTGCTCATCGTTATTGATCTCCATGCTCTTTTTATCTTCACTGACCTCTTCCAAGTGTGGCTGTACAAGGTCTACATCAAATGAATTGAATGAAACATTAAAAACGTATCTATGCATTATAAATCTGAAATTTAAAATCTGTGGGTAATGAAGCAATGTAAGCAATGAATCAATTAAACAAAGAAGTCATGCAAATAGTAGTAAGAAAAAAATGACTGGTAAATTTTTTCTAGTGTCTACTGTCTGCCAACAAAACCCAAAAACGATTCTTCCAAATATGCATGAATATAATTTGTATTACATTGGTATCAACCATACCATCATGCATAATTTTTCATCAGATTATTCCATTTAAATTCTCAGCCAAGATTGAGCACATTCTATATGTTCTATTTTCAGAACTCAAATCCTCCGTCCATATAGCAACTTCAATGCCATTTCAACTTTTCTCTACACCACCTCATCATTAATATTTAAAGTAAACATTTTTGTACTATATGGGAAATCCAGAACCTTTTGGACATATATATTAATTGTTTTTTTAAATCATAAACTTATAACTTTGGATAGCCAACATATAAATAAAAAATGCATTACCTGTAGAAACAGGAATGCTCAATGGCACTTCCAATTTCTTTCGACATAACTCCGAATGGCGCTTCAAATTATACTGTGCAATTGTTCCGGCAGCAATAAATTTCTTTCCACACTGCTTACATTTGCATGAAGGCCGTTCTTTGCCTTTTGTCGGAAGCATCTCAAAGTCACGCCAATGGGCTGAAGTCCTCCTCTTGTAGACTTTGAGCTCAGTCTTTGCCTTCTTTGGCTCGGGAAGGTCAGACACTTCATCAAATTGGGCATCTAAGTCAGGCTGTTTTCTTTTTTTCGAGATGTCAGTACGAATCATCTGATCACTTTCCATCTAGACCAATATAAAGAAAAATTATTGATAACAAATTCAGTAATTTGAAGAAAAAGTAAGGAGTAACAAATTAATTTCAAATCAACAAAAGGAACAAACAATCTACTATTACTACTAAACAGTCAAACTTCTTAACAATTAGACACAACTGATTTAATTGGCCAAATTTGGACTAAATTTAACCCACGTATACCTCAGCCTGAAAAATTGTGCAAGCATACACAAAAATTATAATGTGTGACTACCAGGACATACCTTGCTGGACTGGATTCGGTGGTTCAAAGCTGAAGAAAAATAACCGTTTGGAATACCGGTTGTCAGGACAAGATAAATCAGAGGGGTCGCCTACGGATTTGAGGGGAATAGCGACTTTGATCGACATTTGCAGACTAGGGTTTTGGTTTTATAGTTAACAAAAAAATATGTACTGTACTGTGTACATCAAAGAGGGGCGGTTGGAGTTTTGAGGAGATGGGTATGGAAAATTTACAGACAGTAATGGTTGACGAAAACGAAGAGGCAGTCTTCAGATTCAGAAGTTCAGAGCGGCGTGAGGGTTCAGTTTCTGGGGGGAAGGTACGTAGACATTAGTTATCAAATAAACCAGTAACAATACTCGCTACACGAATAGCCGAGTACAAAATGTACTCGATAACTCTACAAGCGAGTTACATCAAAACTGACCAATCAAATACCAATCCAACACCAATCGATTTGTACAGACAATGGAGGATGGACTGATGGAAGTGTTGGTTTTAAATTAGTACTCGCTTACGGTATACTCGAGTAGTAACTACTATGGTAAGCAGGAATTGTAGCTTTGCAATTACTCGGCTAATGAATATTCGAGTAAAGCTACTCGATAACTATATCAGCGAGTTATATTAAACCTGACCGATCACACACCAATCCAACAGCAATCGATTTGTACAGAGAAGTTTGCATGGACTGACGCAGTTCTTGGTTTTAAATTAGTACTCGCTTACACATAGATCGAGTATAAATTCCCAAAATACTCGATGATGGAATAAGCGAGTTATATTACTCGTAATCTCTAAAGCCGAGTTGTGGCCATTTTCAATTATTAATGAAATTGAGTACTTATAAATACTCGACTACTTTTATGTCGAGTTATATAAGTTTTCACTAAGCCAGTTTTTTGTAGGAGATACCAAATTAGTGGGCTTTACCTGCTGCTACCCAAGTTCAATCAGTACGTTCACATATATAGTAACCGAAGAACACGACATTTTTTTAGGGTGGCAATTTTCGGTTGTATTATGTATGTGCAGCTGGTGGATATAATTATTACTTCCCAACTCAATGAAGCTTGGTTGTAGGCTTTACCTTCACCCTCGACACTGCCAAGTTCAGTCACTTGCATTCTCACAGCTTGGTGCACATACAATGTCTGACTACCGAATGGAGCTAAGACATGAATTTCGTAAGAATTGACCAAACTTTTAATTAAGCTTTAAACCCTTTCAAACCTTTTAATGAAGAGCATCTTTTTTGTAGGAGATAGCACACCATAATACTGTAAGTATTACAATCGTAATTATTATTAAGATTATGATTACAAATATGTAATAATATTGATATTGGAATTAAATGAACAAAACAATATAAAGATAGTAGTTCATTAGGGGGGGGATAAATAGACCGAACTGGAATTTTAGGACAAATATCTTCTCGATCTCTTTCCTTAACTATACATACCCTTTTGTTTGTTGCAGTTCCCGAAGACCGCTAAAATCTGTACTTTCAATATTACTTCTATACTTTATATAGTTTATATTTATATGATTTATGTATTTTGTTTTTATATATTATGCTCATTCGGCAGAGTATCTTGATACGCACATTTTTTGCGTAAGGGTTAAACTTAAAAAATAAATCACGCAAACTAGTCAATGATGACCCTCCATGGATTCGCCTATATAAGCCACAGTTAAAGTTGCAAAAATAAGAGCGTGAATATTGCTTGTAAATAATCCAAGTAACATGACGGGTATAGGAACTACTGAAGGTACTAGAGAAACAAGAACAAGAACTAGTAGTTCATCAGCTAAAGTTGCATTCATCTTGAACAAATCCCAACTGTATAAATTTACACTAGAGTCTTTTGCTTATAAAAGAGACCCACATAAAATGAAAATTTCAAAAAATCTATGTATAAATTAAAATTTGTCAGTTGTGGGATCTCCATCCATCATCACTATATTGCATTCGTCTAAAGCTGCCTTTGTTCAAATATGCAGATACATAGATACAAAAATCTAGAAATGAACTTTTCCATCGCACATGAAAATATCCACCCTTTGCAAATATAATTGGTATAATTGGTACCTAACTCGAAGCTGACTCAAATATTCATGTACGTCATAAACATGCTTAAGTAGCTTCATTAGTTACAAAATATGTTCCAAAAGCTGTGTCTAACATATCCAAAAAATCAGCTGTTAACATATATGCCCTCCAAAAATCTGCTGCCATGTATGCTCTCCAAAAATCTGTCAGTCTTTTATGTCCAAAAAATGTTATCAAAGTTTTATCCGCTAGCTGAACGCTGAACAATAACACGTCGTCCAACTACTGTGCAAAAAACAAAGAAAAAAACAAATTGTGGTCAGCTTTCTGTTAATATCAATAGTACGAACCACTGAAGCCTGCAAAATATGCCACCAAATATGAATCAATAAATAAAAAACAAAAACCAACAACTAAATGAAAATATAAGTTTAAACTATAGAAAAATCCTTAACGTTTGTGTTGTGTTGCTATGTCCAAGCTGAAACAAGACAGTTGTGTTGTGTTTGTGTCCAAATATCATAGGTCTAATTTGATGTGCAGGGCAGGTTTCAATAATGATAATGTGATGTGCAGGACACCTTTTTTCCATCACTTTCTTGCAAATCAAAGAAAGCGTAAAGCAAGGAAGGAAATTTATAAACAGAAACATAACTAACCAAATTCTGTACATCATAAACATGCTGGACTTATGTATATCTAGACAGAGGAGAAGCATAAACATAACTAAGCAAATTCAATTTCCAAGCCATGCTGGACTTATGTATATCTAGACAGAGGAGAAGCATAATTAAGTTACTTAAAAGTAAATAGATTTTGGAGACCCTTGACCTTAGGGACTGGGATTTACATTTTGTCTGGTTTTCTATTTGAGTTTTGAATATTATTTTTAGGCCAAACTCATTTTGACAAAATAGAAGTGTTAAGGACTAGGACTTCTAGAGTTTTTAAGTTGACTTGATCATTGAGTTCTTAAGATCTCTTACTAATATACATTTTGTCATGCCATCAATATTTCCTACAAAATGTGAGGAATTCAATAAAACAAAAACCAATAAAATTCCAAAACCAGTCTTAAGTTGCCTGATACTGTCATGAAATCAGCTTTCTCTCAAGCAAAAAGTGGTAAAAGTTACCTATGACACTATGATTCTTAGCTGACCAAATAGAGCCTTTTATAATATGGTTTTTTTGGTTCATGAAGGACCCATTAAACTTATAAAATTACATAAGGAGTGAATGATTTTCTTTTTCTGTTTCTTTACCTCTACTCTCTTAGAATAGATAAAAAGTCAATCTATTAATTACACAAGGAGCTGGCCTATATAGTAGACAGAATGACATCCCCAGTTGATGATCACCTACACCATTAAGGAAAACCTTAACTTCACCAACTAGCATAACTTAATTAGTTTATTGCCAGATTGATACAGAGGTCTTTCTAGACAGATCACTGCTTTTTTAACTAGATGATTCCTGGTTGTTGAAGGACCACTTGTACAGCATATAATGTGTATAGATTTGAAAGAATTGGCCTTCTTTAATCATTACTCTTGTACGAATGTTTACAGAATTAATATAATAATTAACAGTTTACAATCTTGCATAGGATCTAGATCATAATGTATTACCAACAAAAGACAAACTAAATTGATGGATAGGAATTAGGAAAGAGGTAAGAAACAGAGTTGAATGGCCACTTGATGACAAAAGCTTTCACACGACTTAGGTGGCACCTTCATTATCTCTAATATTTGTTTAGGAAGCAAGTAATGCTTATTATCATCAAAGGGGTGTAAAGGCACTGGTATGAAAGAGGCAATCACATCAGAGTGATCTGAACTAGAACCTTAATGCAAGTAGTGAGACACTTCCCCATCCTTGCTTTTGCTGGTCCAGCTATAACATTGTTTTCTTTCCTTAGGCAAAAAACAAATTTCCATGCTTGGATATCTTCACAGACCTCTCAAAAGAAGGCTTATTCAAGATTAAATGGAAAACCACACAAAAAGCCAAGTATCATGTAAAGCAGATATTAAGATCCACCAGGTGCATGTGTTACTAATCAAATTATAAGTTAGGAATTAGGAAAGAGGAAAGAAACAGAGTTAATTTCCTTTAAAGCAAAATGCATGAGTTGACTTTAGAGTATTCCGAGAGCTCAAATCTTTATTAGATTTGTAAAGTGTGAACTGCCTTCAGAAAAAAATATATATATACTAGAAAGAAAAATTAAAGTAGAAGTAGAAAGGAGTAGTAATAAAGGGAAGGTTGGTATTGTTGCATGTCTCTTTGGGTCAAGGGGGTTGATTCTTTGCTTCTTTAAAAATAATGCAAACCAATCTTTTGCAGTTTTGCCTAACAAGCAAAAGAGAGTTTCATGCTGGACTTATGTATATCTAGACAGAGGAGAAGCAAAATTAAGTTGCTTAAAAGTAACATCTTCCTTTTATAGCCAAGATAAATCCCAACTGTCTAACAATGAGGACATTTATTTTCTCTTTTTCTTTTTGTAACTGTTTTTGTTCTGAATTGTAATTATCGAAATTGAACCTCAAAAACTAAAATAAATTAAAAAGTCCAGATATTGGGCAAGGTTTTACCCCCATAAGCTTTGTGATCATCAACGGCTCAACGATCTTTTCGTTTCCTCACAACTGCCTTCGCCGGTCTCGTCTTACCTGAAATTCAAAGGGATCACACATTACTTGAATGCACACATTCCCTATGCTTAATTTAATTATTAGAAAATGTTTGATCTGAGTATGATCATCACTTAAAGCACACAACATCATATGCAAGTCCTGTGACATTCTATTAAGGTAAATGATAAACAGTTTACATAGCATGGAGATGCAGTGCCTAAATAATAAAATATAATGCAAACTGAGCACAAGATTGTTAATCTGAACAATCTGATGAACATGTAGCAGTTAAGAAAGATGCCTTCATAGCTATGCAAATAATTACTTTATCATTATGAAAATAGAAGACTAGGACATATAATGACATAGTAATAATTCCTTTATGAGTTTTATATGTCTTTTATAATTATGCGCAGTCTATGGATAGCTTCCATGTTTCCATAAATCATGTTATTTACCGTCACCGGTCCCACAACCAGGGGGATGTATGTCAGTGCGGAGTGATCTTCGCAACCCATGTACCGGCACTATATTCTCACCCTGTATCTGTTCGATCTGTGCAGCCGGTTCTTCAGGGTTAGGAAGTGAAGGGTCCTGGGTGGGCTCAGCTTGAACTATAGGTGGTGTCGGTCGGCCAGGGGTGGGTACAAATATACAGCCACCGTCATGGGCAGAGTCGGCAAACAATGGGGGAGACAGCCGAGTGGGTGGTGGGGACCGAGGGCCAGCTTGGGCACAGGATGTGTGTTCTGCACTATTCTCATGGCCAGGGGGGTGGGATGGCTGGGCAGCAGCGTCAGACGTGCATCGCGATGACCCGACACCATCCATGTACATGCCCCAGTCGCCCTCCAACGCCTCATCATCTGCAGAAAAACAGTTGCATTTATTAAGATAACCACAAGGGATTGAGTCATAAAATGTCTTACTATTTGCAGCGTAGATATGATTCAATGGCATTTGACCCTTTAAACTCGCTTAATTTGGGTGCATGAGACCTCTCATATACACACTCACATGCACACAAATGCAAATACAAAATGAAGCCTCATGGTTGCTTTCTTTTCCGGTCCAGTGTTGTTACTCTGTATTCTGATTAAACCCGTGCCATTTGCAATGGCAGTATCATATTTTGCCCCAAGCTAGAGAAAATGGGCAAATGCCCATTCCAATTCCAACAATCTAGCATTTTGCCGTCTTTCCCAAATTAATTAGGGAAATACCCCTCTTTTTAAACTCGATTTTCTGTAAAAAAAATGAATTAAGCCCTATAGTGACATTTTTAAGGATCCTATAGTGACGTTTTAAGAAACTATAGTGGCATTTTATAATCCAATCTCCATGAAGTCAAGTTACATGCAATTTTTTTCTCTTTTTGTTACCTATAACTCGACTTCATGGAAATCGGATTACAAAACGCCACTATAGGTCCTTAAAACGTCACTATAGAATCCTAAAAAACGTCACTATAGAGCTTAACTTGATTTTCAGAAAATTGAGTTTAAACAGAGGGGCATTTCCTAATTAATTTGGAAAATACGGTAAAATGCTAGATTGTTTTTTTGAAAGGGGCAAAAGCCAATTTTTTCATACAATAATTATTTCAACTTTAACAATAATATTTAAGAAATGAAGTTGCCGTTTTAGGATGAAAAAATTTTCTGACTGAGACTGGAGAAATATTACTTCCACTATCAATTATTACAAAATGTTCATAAAAATTCTCTCTCACTGTTTTTGTGTTTTTGTTAACTCGATTATTTCAACACTCTGTATTCATTCAACTGAGAATGGAAGACAACAAAGTCCAAAAACAAAGGTAGAGCAGACCTGAAAACACATAGCAGTTACAAAGCTGATACAATAACAATAAAACATTGTTTCTAACAAAAGATTCAAAACGTGAAGTGTAACCAAGGGCCAAGTGAATACGGTGTAAACCCTATTGTAAAGTGTAAACCCTACAAGACAAGGGCCAAATGCGTAAGCAATCGCTTGACCCGCACCTAGTGCATGTCGTTCATAGAATCAATAACTATTGTCTAGTGTAAACCCTTCCCAATAAAACTAATACTTACACCACCTAGACGAGTTACATATAAACCTTGTTTTGTTGGTAAAATCTAATAAAACTTTGTTTTTAATTCATTATTGGCATATTAAATTACGTATAATAAAAAAATTTATAAAACAAAACCTTTTAATTACAAAGTCCAGCTTTGTTTACTTGTTTATACTCTATTATTGTTATTATTACTATTTTTTAAACTCTAATTTTATGAACCTCATAGTGTGATCACAACTTTGAATTTCCTCATATAATGCTAATTTTATGTTCATGGTCGCGTAGCAATATTTTTAAAAGGAATTACATTGGCATCCATAGTGGTCTGTGCTTTATAGGATGAAAAAATGATGTTGCTGGACTTTTGTTTTCATACATAAGCATAATATATTAGCATTGATGTGTATATGTTAAAAGTGGATAATAGTATTGTGATTGTAGTTGATACGGAATGAATGAAACAAGTTTGCATGTCTTAAACGTCAATACATATATATATCGCTTGGAAGAAAAAAGTGCTTATTCCCATTGGTTAATATTTAAAGTGCTTAGTCTTAATATTTAAAGTTTGGCAGAACATTGTAACGCTACTAATTATACCATAATTATGAGAAGGAAGTGAAAATTAACACTAAAAACTAGTTACCAAACAATATGTACTTTGCTACTATAATATGTCCTCGAAATAAATTACAACTGAAAGTAGTAGAAGTTAAATTCAGTAAGAATTGAAGGTATTAGAGTTGGAAGTTACCGAAGACATCGTCATCCTCGTGACCACCTCCACGACCTCCACTGTATGCACGACCTCCACTGCGTCCACGCCCTCTAGACCCACGACCTCCCCCACCACGGCCTGTAGCCTGTGTGCTCGCCTCAGTCACCGTGGCACGCGCATTCTCCAATGCCCCTCGGCTCATCTCTCCGACAAGGTCCAGCGTCCTCTTCAGGTGATTGTACACTGCGGAGTTTGGTTCGCATTGCAATAGTAATTCCACAGTGGACTCAACCTGCGAAATAAATGAGTCCCGTTAAAACTTCTTTGTTTAGTTTTGTGTTGTGCAACACTAGGCCTTTAAGTCCACAGCACTAAATCTGTTTTATCTTTATTTTTTTTAACAAATAATTTATATATATATATTTTTTATTGTCCCCCAAATAGGTTGTCTTTGAAATTATATACTATTAATATTTAATGAGACTAACACGGACCAAATTTGGGGTTATGCATACCCGTGAAAAAAGAAGTACGATCTATAAGATATTGAAAGAGCTAATCCTACTTGCAATTATCATTTTTACAATATTCCAAGGTATCGCACACTATTGCAGTGTCTTTAAAAAGTAAATGAAGAAACAAGACAAAAGACAATCTTAAGGAACCAAAGAAGGCTTTACTTGTTTGACGACAGCATTAACATTTTGTTTGCATATTATTGGCGAAGGTCATGTCAATAATTTAGTAAGATACTATATAAGATGGTCTTTCACCAAGAATTATAGTGTTCGATCAAATGCGAGTTTGGATTTGCTTGAGTCTTGAGAGTTGTGTCATCTTATGGTTGCCCCACTAAAATGAGACTATAAAAGTGAATGAAAAGGTTTATGTTAGTTTATTTCAAAGTGCAAACCATGCAATGTTATGCGATTATTAAGAATTCTACCAACTGCTGAGTCATACACTGATTAGTATTTTTTATATAACGAATTTGGCATAACCTAATTATATGATATCAAAATCTGTAGAAAAAGAATCCCTTAATTACTTTTCTTCTATTTGATGAGCAATATATGAATTGTATAAAATGCATGCAGCAACACACATATATTGTCAATCCATAAAAGAAGCATCGAATTGTTGCCTTACCATGATTTCCCAATACGCCGAGTCGCGTGTAATGTACCGTCTCGTCGTCTTTCGGTACGACTCCATGTAAGCAGCAAGGTATGTCGTGTCCCCATCCAATGCCGGTGCGTCAGCAATATGTTCCTCTCTATGGGCCCATCGGTCAATGTAGACAGCATGCTCTTGCACCCAATCCTTATCTAGTTTACCTTGGAGGGAGATTTTGTGGAGATGAACGGACGTATCTACAATATCCGGTGCCACTTGCTTCATCCCGAATTGACGAAAGACACGTTCGGGATGATGATCCTCTACTATCCAAAAATAGATCAATGGCACATCGGCCCTCCATATTTGTCGGCCGGCAGTGCAATATGGGGGCAACAACCCTAGGACATCGCTGTAGGGCTCCCAAACAACCTGCAGAAATGGTCAACAATAAGATGCCTGCCAACAATAAGAGAACCTCAGAGTGCTACCGGTGTGGCAACCACATAATAAAAAGCTATGATGCTTGAATCAGAAAATATGATGAAGGAGAGAAAGGCACAGTTAATTATGGCTGTCACCTTATACCTATGTATGATTTGAGATCTTTCTTAGATAGAGTTGTTATTTCATGTCATCAAAAACATTTTCTTATCTGTATACGTATTCCTTTATTGGCTCGAGCTATAACTTGGCATCAGTAATATGTCTACAATTATAGCATGCATGCTTACTTTTTATGTATCATTGAATTTCCAATAATTTTATATTTATGGTCATGACTCATGATATGCATGAATGTGGTTCTGATGTAATTATCTCTGACTTTGGCAAAGGTTTGTTTGTCGGATAAAGTGAAGGTGACTTGAGAAAATCCTGATATATAATTTAGAGTCTCAGACATTGATTCACAATCAAAATTAAACGTAATTCTTCTCCAAGAATTTCTTATAGTGCTGGATTTATGAGTTAACATATTATTCTTTGCACTTCAATTAGAACAAACAGTATCACTCGACGATCATATGTGGACAACGTCAAAAAAGACAAATTAGTTGTACTTGTCATGATGACTACTTTGATAACTCAGCTAGTGTGTCCTACATCTTTATCATGCACTTCAACTTTATGAAAGAATTGATGGTTCTTGCATTTATATGATTGTAACCAAATAAAAGATAAAAGACAAGGTATCCATGATGAAATTGGTCATAGGTCGGAGTACAGTTTATCATGAATTAGATTCTGCTGATGTTGTGAGTCCATATGAACTCACCACAGTGATTATGTTATGTTACCAGTCAAGGTTGTAAATTTCTATCAATGACATCCAACTTTTTCAGTGGATAGCAAATACACAGTTATGTAGGTTTCCTATAGAACAAACTGCACTCATTTTTTGAGAAACTATATTTTTCCTTACACCTTTTTGAAGATTTTGATCATATAAAACTGTGGTTTAAAGCTAGCTAGTAAGGACATCATTCAAAATCTGCACACATAATAACATGAGAAATTTTCTTGAGTTTAAATATGAGAGGAAGTCGTTTGAGATACTTTGATTATTTTAGAGGAAAATGATTAATGCACTAATTACAACAAGTGACTTGTTTGAAGTTGGGAAGTAAAAAAAGATAGAGGAAGACAAAAATGACATTAATAGAAGTTGTAAACTTTGATATGTCCATTAAGGAAGTAAGGTAACAAATAGTATGATTTCGATTCAATAAAATTACCAGCAAAAAAGAGTTCATATGGTCGACCTGACTAATTTGTTGAGTATATCTAGAAAGTCAAAACCAAAATAAAATAGAGAATTATATCCTTGTGACATGAAGCGGTAGAATACCTGGTGTGCCCGTATACTCGACAGTGACGCACGATACGCAACTAGCACATGTGTCGCATGCTCTGTCGTGCTCTTCGGCCCCTTCCATCTAGTAAACATATAATTTCAAACAATGCTCATTAGTTATCATGCAAATAATATATTCCAAATAATTATCATGCAAATATTCATGCCACTGTAGTACATTTTCAGTGTACTTGGGTTGGCTATTCTTTAATAAAAAGTTCTAACGTGATATATCAAAAAAATAAAAAATAAAAAATATCATGCTAACTTTGGAACTTTTCTTCTCTAGAATGAAAGACATAAAAAGAGTGGCTCCTTTTTTCAATCTTGGATTCCCATTGGGTGCACCTATAACTTACCAGTTTAAACAAATAAAAATAAAAACAAGTCAAAATCAATTGTGGAGATGCCTTATGAGAATTAAATATGAGCAAGATTCCCAGTGGACTACAGACGGAGTAGAATTTCCACACGGAGTGGGACTGTGGAAAGGAATAAGAGCAGGTTTTGGGAGTCCTATAAATTTATTACATTTCAAATTGGGGATGGCATGAGGGTGAGGGTATATGGCTTGATGCATGGTGTGGGAACAAGTCTTTTAATTGGTTAGCTTACGTTAGTTTATGATCCTTTCCAAATTGCAGCTAACAAACATGCTAGGGTTAGTGATTATTTGGATGTTAGGGGTAAAGTAGTGCATTAGTACCCTATCTATGTTAGGCAATTGCAGGATTGGGAATTATTGTCTCCCTGCCCTGTTTGATTTACTGTATTCTCAATGGGTTCAGCTTTGGACAGAAGACAGCATATTGGAAACTAGATAGAAATGGTGACTAACTCCATGTGAATGTATTTTCAATTTCTTGAATTTTGTTTACCCTTTTCGTTGATTCCCATTGGCTGCACCTATAACTTACCAGTTTAAACAAATAAAAATAAAAACAAGTCAAAATCAATGAGGGACAAAACAGTTTTGTAAGAAAGACTTATTGAAAGTCCCAGATTGAAATGAAAGGGGATACTATACTTCCTCCTCAATAAATACCTCTCCATCAAGAATTTCAAACATGAATACATTGTTTAGTTTTTGCAAGGGCCTGACATTCTTTAGTTTTTAATGTTGGGCTAGCTTATGTGTAAACCTAACATATAAGGGTTATTTATTTATATATATATATTTGTTTTCATTAGATTGTTACTTATCAAAAAAATAATATACAAGGTTTTCTTTTGTAAGAGAATAAAAAAAGTTAGTAATTAAAAAAGGGGCCAAAACTAATCAAACTCCTCAAAACCAAAACTAATCAACTCGTCACACTGGCCGCTCTGGTCTGCTTCAAAAATTTAAGCTCCTTCAACTTTGCAATGTTGGATAAGTGAATATGGTGTTTTACTCAGGGAAATGACCAATTGTGGAGATGCCTTCTGAGAATTAAATATGAGCAAGATTCCCAGTGGACTACAGACGGAGTAGAATTTCCACACGGAGTGGGACTATGGAAAGGAATAAGAGCAGGTTTTGGGAGTCCTATAAATTTATTAGATTTCAAATTGGGGATGGCATGAGGGTGAGGGTATATGGCTTGATGCATGGTGTGGGAACAAGTCTTTTAATTGGTTAGCTTACGTTAGTTTATGATCCTTTCCAAATTGCAGCTAACAAACATGCTAGGGTTAGTGATTATTTGGATGTTAGGGGTAAAGTAGTGCATTAGTACCCTATCTATGTTAGGCAATTGCAGGATTGGGAATTATTGTCTCCCTGCCCTGTTTGATTTACTGTATTCTCAATGGGTTCAGCTTTGGACAGAAGACAGCATATTGGAAACTAGATAGAAATGGTGACTAACTCCATGTGAATGTATTTTCAATTTCTTGAATTTTGTTTACCCTTTTCGTTTGTAACATTTTCATTCGACAATAGAACCCCACAATCACAAAACCAACTTGTGATTAGGGAATATGGGTCGTTCACGGTGGTGGATAAAGTTGGGATTTGGATAATTTGGTTGGGGTTGGTCTGGTATTTGTCCTTCACCGGGTAGTAGAGCAATTATAGAAATTGTGGATCATTATAGAGAAATTGGAGAAATTGTCATATTGAATAATATTTTATATTATTTATTCACAAAATATAAATTCTCCAATGACATAACCGTACATAATTTCATTTAGTATAATTACTTTCTAGTAAGTGTTTTAGCATGATACCAAAATTTATTTCTCAAAAGAATGTAGTCAAAAAAATTTATTTGGACTGAATTCATTCTACCAAAGTTTAAAATCTATTTGCAGTTGTCTCCTCAATTGCTGCATTAGAAGCTACAAAAGGCAGACTAAACCTATGGCATTAGTAAGCATCTCATGACCATGGACCCTTTTAGGACAAGAGGCCAGTCCCTAAGCTAATAGAGGCAATTTTGATTTGAAACAGGCCTATAGCTTCATTAACATATCAAAGTTACCATCAACCCAAAAAAAAAAAAAATCAAACTTACCAGAACTTCCATTACCTTCATAACCATTTACCAGGCAATGTATGCAACTACCAATCCACATAAAATGTTTATGCTACACATCAAAAGTGATACCAAATAATTCATGACGTCTTTAACCTTAGACTAAACAACAATGACATACGGCAGAAAAATATTCTACCACCCAATCTAGAGACTGAGATAAAGGAATTCCAAGAATAAGAATCATCGATGGAAAAGCTAAGAGGATTTAAATTAATTTCTAAGCTCTTACTAACCCACCGTGATGCATATTGGTTAGCCAAGTCCTACAATTAGTGCCAAGGAGCTCTTGACTCATGTACATCTCATATATCAATTTATGTATATTCTATGATGAATGATTTTTGAAAACCAAAAAACCAATACTTCATTTCTAAACACAATTATCAAAAATACATTAGATTGAAATTTGAAGGAGGAATATTAAACCCAAACCATCTGAGAAGTGAAAACCCAAGGTTATCTATGATATCGAACACAAGTCATTATGGGTTTCCACCACTTATTTTACTAAAAATTAGAAAGATCTAGAGATAGAGAGATTCTTGACTTGGGGATTTGTTGAAAGTATATGATTTAATCTCTTCTTTCTTCTTCTGTAGTAGAGGTGTGATATACATGTAATATATACTTATTTGTCTTACCATATAAAAATAGTTAAGCATAGGGTAAAGTTAAGTTATGGCCCTGATTCTATTTTTAATTTTTTCATAATTTGATAGTTGGAGTGGGGGATTTGAACCCTGCATGTCTACGTCGGAAACACTCGGAGGTGCCAATTAAACTACAAGGCTCTTGGCTAGGTTATGGCCCAAATTATCTTGCAAATTCAGAACTACTACTAGGCAGAAAAGGACATTGGCCAAAACAGCAATGCTTTAGCATTGCCAATACATTTTAGCATTTCTAATATTAACTAAATGCAGTAAGATATTGGAATATAAATTGGAATCAGACTAACCAAAATAATAATCATGCAAATATAATGATTGACATAAGGTGAAGAAATTTGTCTTTTGCAAAATAGCATGCTTTAATCATAAAAGCAACACAGTCTTACAAATATACGTAGGCACCACAAATCATACCAAACATTTATTGAAAAAAAATAATAGTACTTGACAATTGTATCAAACTACTCAAATAACATACCGATTGGCAAGGGGACCTGCCTCCACTGGCAGTAGTGGCAACCTCATAACAGGGCATATCAGTGGGAACCTCGAATATGCCCACAGCTGCACCAACATCACTGCTCCTCCAATCTGCTTCGCCTTCGACTCCGATGCCTTGCATAAGTGCCTGTACAACCAGGCTAATGCCCCACTACCCCAACTGTACCTCTTCACGTTGCTGATTGGGTTTAGGAACTGTAGAGGCAGCACCGACACCCGGTCTGCCGACTTATCCATAAACAAAATCGTCCCCAACCGATCGAGTATGTGATAGCGCGCATGTTGCTGCACTACCTCATCAGTAGCATCCGCAGCTAGGGGACCACTAAATAGTGCATCCAGCCACGAGAATCTGATCCTCGCCCCAGCAAGGATAGAGGTGTTCTCATAGGGATGCGGTATCGGGTCTAGTGGACGATGACCTAATAACTCAAGACACAACGTAGGCCACTCCATCTTCACAGCCCCAGTAATTGGCAACCCATCAACAGGAACCCCTAGCATCACCTCAATATCTTGTAAGGTGATGCTCATCTCTCCATGCGGTAGGTGGAATGTGTGCGTCTCCGGACGCCAACGCTCAACTAGTGCTGTGATCAACGCATGATCCACTTCCAAGTTTGGAACCTTGAATAACCCTTCAAAACCCGCCTCATTTATGTACCGAGCAATCCGTGGGTCAAGCCCATGCTCGAGTAACTTGCAACTTCGGCGTCTGCAGTTTAGCACGCCTGGCACTACCTGCACACGAAAGAGCATTGTCTTAGGATAGTGCACACGAAATAACTATAACAATGCTACATAATAATAATATGCAAGAAACAGTAGGCTAACTAGTTAGTCCCGAACATTTTGCAAAACGTTAGTTACAATGTTAATTGCTTATTTGCTCTACCTCAATAGCAGATAGGATCAAATTCAACATGAATGACATTGTTTAAAATTAGCACTAAGGTGATGGGCATCATGTTTTGAAATGAATGAACAAAGTGCCTCACTATGTCAAATGGAGTAGGGAATTAGGAATCAAGGTCGTTAGTTGTCTTATGTGTAGCCACGCGTAATTGTGTGCTCATGTTTGGAAAAAAGAATAATAGCGGATTCAATTTTTTATTGATTACTATAGCTTCTAAATGACATGCACTGACTTTGAACATTTCTGCTCCATACAATGTTCTTGATTATTTATGCTTCATGCCATTTTCTCTTTGGATTAAATACAATTCTGCGTAAACCAAAACATTCTACCATGTCCAACGTCTATTTGCAAAGAATCAAAGAAGCGTACAGAAATAAAATTAAATGATTTCGACAAGTCCCAGAAAGTTCAGTACAACTACACACCTGACCGGCTGGCGTCTCCCAAAGCAGCGTGGATCGATGAACCGGCTGCCGCGTCAACTATGTACCAACCGTTGGTCCAGGATCCACATTTCCCACTTGCTGCATATCTGACACGCATGCAATCATGTTAGACACGTAAACACAGGCAAGTAATAGTGAAGAAAAGCTTGGCTTTTGCAAGTAAACACAGGCAAGTAATTGAATGTTCTACAACAAATTCACAGAAACAAATACAAAGAGACAGAGTGAAAGAGAGATTTGACAGAAAATTGAAAACATATAATTGCTAAACTGAATTATACATCATGCATCTATATACACTGATTTTCAATCGATTTAATCATATCAAGGAAGAGTTAAAGTAAAACACTAAAATATAAACAAGGAATAGTTCGTGAAGCCTAATATGTTGACAGTAACGCAAAAGATTGTCGCTTTCCAAAAATGTTTTCATTGTTTTTATGTGTTTCGTGCAGGTGAATCCTAGTTTTCCTGAAAATATTTTAGGTTGGGTGGGAAAACACAATTAAGAGAGGCCTAAAAGGTTTTAGGCCTGGCCTTAAAACACATAAAACATTTTTAGAGAGCACAACAGAACACCTCCAACCCCCGAGTAAGTAGCCAACTCCCTTCCCCAAGCTAACCACTCCAAACCACAAGAGAAACCATTGCACAAGCCGACCAATAAAGCTCTTCCAACACAAAAGATTAGACCAGCAATCCACCAGTTTTAGCCAAGATAACCCACAGTGAACATTTTTTTTGTAATTATTTTTGCTTTTTTTCGTTCCCAATCCATTGATCACCCCCATCCCCCCACAGCAACCAACCCACCCTGCCCCACTATCACTGCCAACCTACATGACCTCTCTCTCTCTCAAAATCTCAATTTAATTCCTACTTTTGTTTCTTTATTGCAATTTTCCATCTGCATCAAAAGCCTAGTGGCAATTCATATTCCATTCTTTTCCATTAATTAAATTACATATCAAACCCCATTCAAAACCCTACACTTTATAGAGTCAAAAATTAATTCCGACACACAAAAATCAATACCCTAGGGAAATAAGTATAGTAGGCCAAACCACCAAAAAAAATAAATAAATAAACAAAGCCCTAGGTCCGTCAGAAGCACCCTAGAGGATGTACTATTTCCATTCCCAAAAGCCACCACAAATCTCAATGCTCCCTAACCTAACCCAATCTATTATGAAAGGATTGGGTGACCCTAAAAGGCCACTAAGGCCACTAAGTTCCCTTTTCAACCCCAAATGTAATAGATGATAATAATAATAATTCGATGTACTTAGTCACCAAACATAACCCACAGAAGCTGCTAATCTGACACAAGACAGGAGCTTAAACGGGCTTTAATACCAAATTTGATGTAGCCTTTTTAGGAATTTCAACACTAAACTAGATTCTTGATAACATATTGATTGTGTTGATGGCTGTTTGGTATTTAAACAATAAAAAGAACATCAAATAAACAAAGATAAAACATTGGCCAATCACACCTAGGCCTAGGCTTTCCTAAGCACTCACATTTAGGTAAGATATAGCAATTGCGATTGAAAAAAGTTGGAATGTTCATTATATAGGCTACTTCTAAATCCTTTCTTACAAAGGCTAGGAATACTAATAACCAAATAAAAAAAAAAAGTACTTTAACAACTTCTAAGACAATTCTAGTCTCTTAAGACAATCAAATATGCATCTGTACACAAAATGTAAGTGACTTTCAACTGATGTGGTAAGTAAGTTTATATGTTCCCGTATGATATTACAAGGATAATGACATGAAAAAAAAAAATTACAAACCAAAACTTAGATGTTGAATAAAAACAATATGGCACAGTTAGAGCCCTAAGCAGAGTAAATGGCAGCAAAGGTTTTAGGATGTCCATGGTCTGTGTGTACATATATGCGTGCATATCCATTATACACACATTATATCTATTATAATAAAAACTAAACAGAGTGGAAGCTTGTAAAAACCAGTAACTTTGAAGCTTGTAAAACCAATAGCTTCCCAATTCAACATCATTCAGCATTGAATTAAAAAGAAATTTTCCCTAATTCAAAATCATGACATAACTTGTGACATAATTTCTGGAAAAAATAGAGATTGATTTGATACACTTTCAAACTATATGAATTACAAACCAATTTCCCCTAACAATGAACACCGTTGTCATGCTAACTGTATTTTACATGAATTTCTGCCCTAGATGTGCGTCATAAAACACTTCAAAACCAAACCCACTTCAAAACCAAACCCAACAAAGCTAAAACAGCAACAATAATTATGAATACAGATAGACAACAATCTAACAGCGAAAAACTTAGGAAGCCACACTTAAATCAGATTACATGCAAAGGGAAAAAATTAAAATTTGAACTCAGCATTTACAAATTACCTTAATACGTTTGTAATCCTTTAACTCCGAAGACAGATTGGGTTGAGCTTTGGCCGTGCTGAGATTGAAAAAGTGTGGGTATGGGTATGGGTTTCGATTTAACTTTGGAAAAGGTCTACTGAACGGTTTGGTTTGGGTGTGGGTAGAAATAGGAGAATCTGACGGTGGCTATTGACGGTGGCTACTGAACAGACTGGCGGTGGCTACTGATCAGACTGAGGAAGGGAGAGAGACTGTAGACTGCAGAGGAAGGAAGACAAACAATTTTAGAGACGTTACATTCAAAAATTGGTTCATATTCCGCATATAACTCGTTTTCCCCATTGACGAGTTCCAAACAGTAACGCGGGAATATTTTATTGCCCAAAAGCCAAGCTGGAACACCAGCGTGGCAAGAACCTGGCTACAACTCGGTTTCTTCATAATCGAGTTACTTAAGTAACTCGCCTTTACGAAGATCGAGTTTCTAAACAGGGGCACGCCCCTATATAGTTTCGAAACAGGGGCATTATGCCAAATATGTTCCGCAGAAAGGGCAAAAGGCTAGAATCCTCTTAATTTTAAGGTGTGTGTTTATGTTTTAAGAGAGATTCGGCTGAATGTTAGCAAGACTAAAAGGGTTTGAACCTAAAAATTCTGTTGGGCTTGAGTGGGTTTATGCGTATGTATTTTCGGGCGTGGGTTTAATCATATGGGCTAGTCGAAAGCTCTGTGAGATCGGGTTGAGTTAGGCCCAACCCAAGCCCCATTGCCCTCTCTCGCGATCCATGGAGTGGAGGCCTAGATATTCACCGATAGACCGTGAACGGTGGCCGCGGCGGGGAGTGAGCTCACACACGGAGGCGCGTGTGAATGACAGAGGGTAAGTTATGGGCTTTTTGTATTTGTGTGTGTGTGTTTAGGTGAGCATGCATGTATTCTCTATGTGCAAAACATCCATAGACATGAGGTTGAAGCTCGTATAGATTAGACTCAAGAGAAGAGAGTGTGCACGTGACTCTGTGATTGTGTGTACCGTGTACAGAGGTGAGTAATACAATGAAGTGTCAATGTAATTTCAGATATTTGAACAAAATGGAGAGTGGTTTCGGGTTTACATTTGTTTTTTATTTTGATCTTGCTTCTGGTGAAGTTGTAGTGATTGCTGCTGGAGCCTGGTTGTTGTTGTTATTATTGTTGATTTCCTTTTGCTTGTTGGTGTTTGGCTGCAAAGAAAGACATAAAAATGAGTAAGGATCCAAACTAAAACAAAGGATAGGAATTAGGAAATCAGTAAAAGAAAAAGGAAGAGGAGGCACATCATGGATCATAATATTTGTTGTCTCTGCATCTGCAAGTTCTTTGGTTGCGATATCTGTTATGATCTTAGTATCTCATATTGATTAAGTATAAGCTTAATTATGTGTTTATAAGCTCTTGGCACCATTCTCTTACAAACTAGTTTTCAAGGGTGTGTGGTTGGGTGTTCTTCTTATGAGAAAAGACCTGTTATTTTACTCAATACCTTGTATTTGCAGGCTGTACTTTTCTGTTAATCTCAGATTTTGCTCATACTGTTTTGGATTCCGGGTCAAGTCAATTTGAAGGGTTTCTTGGCAACAATTAGTTATACCCTCCTGAAATTTGATTGAATTCTTTAACTTTTACAATTGGGTTGACCTTTGTATTTTATCAAATGTGATATCTTTATTAGTAATTTGTATAGTTTTCCTTCTCTTCTGCAGTTTGCAAATTATTTCAATAATTTATATACGATTTACATATCTTTTTATTGCAAAAAACATTAATATTTAGACAGATTCTAAATCATGTTATTAATTGCTATACTTATGAGGCATTCCCACTTTTAGCTTCAAATTTGCCTTGATTATAGAGTTACAATATTCCATTGCCCAATATTAAATAAATTGTCTGAGTTAGAGCTTCTTTTGATTATGGTAATTGTAACTATTTTTGTAGTGAAATTAAGGTGCACGTGTAACACGGACCTCCATCATGTGGAACCTTGAAGGTGCGCATGGCAAGTAATCATGACCTCCATCATGTTGAATGTGAATTGCTCTGGATTCTGGAATATAAACATCCTCAGGTGCATGCATTTCAATCATTTCAGGGATGTAATATCCTTTTTTTTTTTTAACTTAATAAAAAAATATTGTTCAAAAGCATACAATTCTTTTCATTTAAGAATGCAATTAACTATGAAAAGTTTTCCTTCAAAAAAAAAAAAAAAACTATGAAAAGTTTATCCAATTAACAGTCCTGGTTGCCTTGGTGGCTTGTGGTGTTAACAGTACAATTAACAGTCCTATATGAAAGGTTTATCCAATTTTAGGACTTTACTACCATCTAAAGTAGGTAATCCAATTAACAGTCCTACATGAAAAGTACATGAAGATTTTCAATTGAAAAAGAAATATTAATACAATAACTTAATTAACAATTTTGAATCTCAAATAAGAAAAAATAATTTTAAATAAAAATTATTATATGAAAAATTAATGGTATTACACACAATTAAATAATAGAAAAGTCATCTTTTAAAATTGAGCCTCAAAAGTCCTTGAGCCTGCCCTGCATGTGATGTGATAGTTTCTCTCCTGTTTTTTACTCAGATTTTAATTTCGGCTAATCAACATTCACAAAAGGTAGATGTTTTTCAAATCATGGCCAAAATTGAAGTTTTAATCGGTTTTAAGTTTACTTGGGTGTTATAACATCTATCTGCTGTACACATTTTTAATATTTTTATTCCCATTGTTTTTTATAGGTAAATATGGGGAGGAGGGCTGGGGGTAGGAACTGATTGAACTGAGATCTGCATATTTTTTTTTTTTTAATTGGTTTACCTTGCAAAATATTTTTTATAAGTTAGCTGTTTGAAAAATCTGATTTAATTGTATACTTTAGTTTGCTTACTTAAATTTTAGCTTTAGCTTTCAGATGATTTATGCAAAGATTTTGATATTTATTTCACACACGGATGCCATTGAGCATGCGAATTGATCATTCTTGATTCTTCGCATCAAATGTTTGTCAACGTTAAAGTATTCACGTCAGTTTCTTCAAATTTTTAGTCAAATTAATCCAAAAAAAACAATATTTTTTTCTAGTTTATCTCTCTGTTTTTTTAATACAAATGCATTTACATCACTCTTTCAATTAAATATTATTTCATTCTCTTCACCATTTTTAATTTTTTTGGATGAAAACAGTGAATTTATGTAATAGAAAGGATGAAACAGTGACTTTACTGTGCCATCATCACCAACATTGACATTTCCCAGATCACTAGCAGACGATTCTCTTCCTCAGGAGCACCAGAGACACTCTGACTAGCTCCAAGAACAGCCACAACCTTCACAATCACACCCACATCCCAGACTTCAAAATCTCCCAAAGTATAAACCTAGACTTCAAAATCTCCCAAGTAGAGCTGTCTTTGTAGATCACCACCAACAGTATCATCACAGGCAGCGGACAATGGCAGAGTAACAGCGGTGAACACAACCCAACTACCTGACCCATAAGCGTGCCAACGTGTCTTTTAACAGCAATTTTAAAAATCCATGATTTGGGTTACACGCTGACATAGTAGGTGCTTATATTCATGAACATATGCATATATTGGAAGAGAACATACCGATACTATTAGGCCCAGGCGCATGGTCTGATCATTAGTCTTCAGTGGATCATTAGGATTTGCAGAACAAGGGCAAATATTTCAAGTTAATCTGTCCAGAAATTTCAGGAGGTTGTATAAATTATAGTATCACTCACTATAACTCGATTTGTTAAAGGAGGAGCTCGGCCATGGATGTTTGATTCGAAGAGAGGGAGAGAGAGAAGCAGAAAAATAATTTTTTGGCGAGGAAAGTGTGTCGCCACATTTGGCATGTGACATGGATCCTCGCAAGTTTTTTGCAATAATTTAGTGAGATTGATGCATAAGATTTTTTGAGTCTTTAGTTATATATTTGATGAAATATTAAAATAACTACACTGATGTAAATGATCTTAAGCTCTAAAATAATTACTTTTAGCAAATGAGACCTAGGGGTGATTTATGTGCAAATACCAGGAAGGAATTGTAAGTGATACATAAAATTCAAACTTTTATGAATATTTGGAAGCCCTTAACCTTCAATGAAGGTGCTTAGACATGGCAAAACAGGTCAAAATTTTTTGACCTGACCTGACCCAAACTCGCTTTTTTTTTTTTTTAACTTGAAGCAAAAACGGGTTGGCCTGTAACCTGACCTGATTTTTTTGCAAATCAACCTGACCCGACCTAGATAACTCATAACTTGATCCGTTAAAAATTTTTTTGCTAAAATAATATTTAAACTACGTCCTAATACTAGGTGCAAAAAGCACAAAGCACCAGAACCAAACCAATAGTCAATAAATTACAAGACAAGACAATAGCTTCATCCTTCACATGCAATTTGACTATTTGAGGGCTTCATAACCAATAAAGCTTCAGCTCCACTACCTCCACAAACATGACATGAGAGAATGAGACAAGACTTAGACAACACAACACAACCATTATAAAAAAGAAAAAAAATCTAATTCAATTGACTAGCTTAATTAGCTGTAGTCCAAAGCCAAAGGCACAATTCACAAACATGAAAGAGTGAAACATTGAAACGTGACAACCACATCCACAAGGGCCAAAGCGGCAAAGCTTCCTCAGTGAGTCAGTTCCTCACTTCCTCTACTCTTGTCTCTTGTGCTACGCCTCTGCCCTTCTTTTCACACTTCCACACTTTTTTAGTTTCAAGCTTGCGCCTCTCTACCTCTACACTTCCAACTTTTCTTTGCCTCTTTAATGGCACGGGAACTCATGAGCATTCCGATAACCACTGTTACTTCTGAATCAAGTTTTAGCACTAGGAAAAAAATCCTTACTCCGTATCGATCACGTCTTTTGCCTGAGAATGTGGAAGATACATTGTGTACTAAAAGTTGGTTATATGGATTTGAAGGTAATTTAATTTTTTTTATAGTCATAATTATACAATTTTAATTCTTTATTGATTTGCTTTCATGGCACATTAAGTTATATTAAAATATTGTATTGTAGATGAAGATATTGACGAAATTGGCTGACTTGAGCTACAATTTGCAAGTATAAATATTTGCAGTGCTGAATCTGCTACCAACGTTGAGTAGATTGAGATTGAGGTGTAATTCTTATAAAATATTTACTTATTCTTCTTTACTTAATATGTTATGTTTATTTTTAAATCTTTTTTTGTTTAGTTTATCTTTCTAAGTAATCTAACTTTACTATTATTTTAAATGCAATAGGAACATGTGCACTTAAGAAGATAGATAACTTGTTACTTTGCTGGCTTACTTGTTTTGTTTGTTTTAAGATCTATCTCTTTTTGAAGTTGTAAACTTGTAATTATATGCATTTTGATAGTGAATTATTAACATTGAAGACTTTTTTCATCATGAATTTATGACTGTAAATAATTTTTGTCATGTTCAAAACTGTCAAAATTGGAAGGATATTAATAAGTGGCATTAAGTGCAATTCATTTGCTTAATTGATTTTATTCATTCTCTCTAAATAGGTTGTCATTGATTTGTTTTAGTAATTGAAAAAAAAATTGTTTGAAAAATACAAGTCAACCCGGCCCGCAACCCGATTAACATGATCTGAATCCAACCCGACCCGCCCGCTTTGCCACGTCTAAAGGTGCTAGTAGAAGTAAAGCTAGATGTTGGATACAACAAACATCATAGAACTTTGTAAGCCTTTTTTTTTTTTTTTTTTTTTTTTTTTTTTTTTTTTTTGAGAACCAATTTTCAAAATTTGATTTATGCAAACACATCAGAACAATAGCATTGTTATTAATAGCTTGTTTGGATAGATGGGGAGTAGAGTAGAGAGAGGGAGAATAAGTTAAATTGCCTTATTTTGATGTTTTTTAAGGGAGGAGAGAGAGGGATTTGGAAGGGTTTGGAGGGGTTCTAACTACTTCTAACCCTTTTTTTTTTTTTTTTTTGAGAAACAAACACACACATATACAGGGGAGAGAGAAAGGAGTTCTAACCACTCATTTTTAATTCCCCAAAATTGGAGAGATTTGGAGGGAGAGTAGTGCATAGAAATGTTTGACTAACTAAATTACTAAATTTACCCTTACTATGTTAACAAAATTACAAACTATGAAAAAGCTAATTATTCCCTTCCCCTTATTTAATTTCAAAAACATCCAAACAAGATGGAAGATAACTATTCTCTTCTACTTTCCTCCCCACTACTCTCCTCCCCTCTAATCCCTTCCAATGGCGGAGCCAAGAATTTTATTTAGGAAGGGTCAAGCTAAATAGTAAAATTTCAAGATCCCATTCTAAGAAAACAATGTCAATTTACTTAGGTTCACATCTTTGAGCCCTTATAAGGATTCACTATCTAAAACTATAGCATTTTTTTGAAATAGTGGAATGAAGTGTAACTTCTGAATCTTGAACATTTATTCGTTTAAAATATGCATGAATTCCCCCCCCCCCCCCATAAATTAATCACACTTTAAAACATTAATAATATTGAAATTTGTAATCTAGTTATTTAGTATGAACAGTAAAGTATGAACAGCTAACAATTAACCAAATTTCAAAACCAAATATAATATATATTAACATACAGTACGCAAATCTATTATTATTTTGATTATATAACATTCACTTTGCACAATGTATACATTCGCCCATTACTCAACACAACAATAATAAGTCAATGACACGGTGATATATAAACAAAATGTAAAGAAATTATAGCCACAAGATTTATGCTATGTTTGGAAGTTTAGAGAGGGAGGAGAGTAAAGGGGAGTAGAGGGGAGGAGAGTAGTGGGGAGGAGAGTAGAGGGGAATGTTTAACCTCTACCTTGTTTGGATGTTTTAAAAATTAGGATGGAGAAGAGAAGAAATGATTTAAATAGACAAATTTACCCCTATTTAAAAATGGACTTGCAACATTGGTCTATGATTAATTTATCAATTTTGTAAAGTCTTGAACTTGATTATGATTTTTTTTTTTTAAAGTACTAACATATTACAAAAAATCATCAACCAAATTAACCTACTATATTTGAAATTCAATAATTAACATGTTAATTTCCCGAAACTTTAGCAAGCCAAAGTTGAAGCAAATCCATAAACTTTAGCAGATTTTTCGTAATTCAAAAAAAAAAAAAAAGAAAAGAAATGCTTAGTGCACTATTTGGTTGCCGAGAAAGAAAGAAGAGGAAAAGAAACTCTAGGAACCGACGAGAGCGAAGTCGATGACGCCAGCATCGACGATGATAACGTCGGCATCGGCGGCGTTAGCAGATCTACATTCTCCGTTAGCGGCTACCGCCGCGGCGATGCAGTTCACTACCTCAGTTCGCGCCTCTCCAACGACCTTTTTCTTCGTGGCGACGAGGCTATAAATCGCAATGACGAGCGTGAAAACCGAGACGATAATCGCTCCCAACGCGTACTGATCCAAAGCCATTACCACCGATGAATGTCCGAGCCCAAGCAAATGCCCAATCTCGTGCACAGCCACCGACTTGAGATCGATCGTCGTGAGCAACGTACGACGGCGTTGAAGAAGAAGAAGTAGGCAAAGGTAATGGGAACGATAGTCTCCGCTGGCAACGCATTAATCAATGTGGGATTAGCATCGACCAATACCAACTGGGTTGAGGATCAGAGCATATTCGTCACTTCGAGAGAAAAATTTCAGTCAACACTTTTGTTTGTTTATTTTTAATTTTCTAAGGAAACAAACAAAGGTTATTTTGGTTTGTAATTTTGTTAATTTAAAAAGGGTAAATTGGAGAATTCATTTGGTCAATAATTTATTTTCTCTACTCTCCCTCCAAATCTCTCCAATTTGGTGGAATTAAAAATGAGGGGTTAGAGGTAGTTGAAACCCCTCCAAACCCCTCCCCCTTCTTTCTTAAAAAACTTCCAAACAAGGTAATTGAATTACTCTCCCTTCCTTTACTCTACTCCCCCTCCTTTTTTAAACTTCCAAACAGGCCATTACTTCTTCTTTTTTAATAGAAAATCGCTAGAAACATAAATGAAACTTAGACTAGAGTACATCAAATCAGCAATACAATTGTACAGCACACAGTATAACAATATAACAAAAGCAATAAACAAACTACATAATTTGGTATCTCTTTAGTGTTCATAGGTTAAATAGAGAGAGATACCAGTCAGGTTAAACAAAAAGTTCACAGGTTAAACACAGAGAGAGAGAGAGAGAGAGACCAGTCAGGTTAAATAGAGAGAAAGAGATGCAACGAAGCTTAGAGTCGATGGACGACCACAGATTCGCGGCAAGGCAACTGGCGGCGTGATGGGCTAGGTGCAAAGCACACACACAGTAACTTAGATTTGTTTTGGGTTTTCTTTTTCTTTTTTTAATATAAGGGGTATTTTTGAAGGATTGATCTGTGGTGATTTAGAATGTGTTAAAAATAAGAATTTGGGGTTTTTATTTTCTTGGTACATAGAGAGCCATGGGCTATAAAATGGGCTATCTTGTGGTATTTTTTTATGGTTGTTTTCACCAATTACATTTTTTTTTTGGCTTCTTCTGAACCAATTTCTAAATTAGGGAGATCAAATTGAACTTGGATAGGGATTATTCCGTATTGAAAATTTTGTCAAAATTTTAGGGAGGGAGGGGGGGACAAGTAATTTTAAAGACTAATTAGGATTTTGTTACCACTATTAATGAAAATTTTGAAAACCTAAGGGGCCAAGGCCCCCCCTGGCCCCAATGTGGCTCCTCCACTGCTCCCCTCTTTTCTCGTACTCCTCCAAACTTCCAATCATAGCATAAATCTTATTTAATTAATCTTGGTCCGGCTCTGGTATTCAAATTTTGATACTAAATTGCATACGAAAAGTTTTAGTGTTTTTATCCTGAGAATAATAATAGTATTTTTACCATCAACCAAGCACATGTCGCCAACACACTAGTTAAGTAGTCATGGAGAAAAGGACAAAGGTTGTTAGGGGCGAGTTTCTAGAGGGCTGGTGTGATCTAAGAAACTGGCTAAATCATGTGCTACCACGTGGCACAGTCAAAGACTGTCAAGCGGCAATGCACCAAAACAATATAATGCTAGGACAATTACATGGATTTTCAAAGAATAAATATCATGGTACAAATTCAAATAATTTTATTTAGAATTCCATTTAAAAGCAATCGGACCCAATAAAAAATAATGACAAACATTCCTTGAAAAATCAAGTAATTTCTCAAAATGAATTGCAATTTCAAGCCATGTATCCAAAGTAAATTTTTTTCCAAATTTGGGATCATTAAAAGGAAATAATACATGTTTCCCATGAACTAAACATTGATCCGGATGGTTTTCATATTTTCACAACTTACTCAATTCAAACCTGATATTTTCACATCTTTTCCATGTTCTCATGCTTTTACTGGTGTAATATCCATGTTGGGCCACTTGTTGCAATCTTAGCAACTCAGGAAATTTTGAATTTATTACCAGCAGAACCCTCATAAGTAATGACCCGGCCATTTCTACATTGTGCAATTGATTGGTTGAACTCTTCCACATCTTGCTCGTATATCAAACTGACCCCACACTTCTGCGGAACCAAGGATGGGTTAGTGGTTTCAAACACAACCTCAATTTGACTGCATTCACCGTTCCAACCAGTAGCAAACCAATCTTCACGAGATAAATACAATAGACAAATGTGGGCCACACCTAATGTCATCCCAAAGAAAATTTCAGAGACACAGTGACTGTGTGGCATATCACCAAGGGCTATCACACGAGCTCTAAGACTAGATGTCTTGCCAAACACCTCAACAGTAGTAGGCATATATGATGCATACAAACAAGCACAAAGCGTGAATCCCATCCATCTACTATTACACCAATTTGGAGGTAGCTCTATGCTTATTGAATTCTCCACACTTCTATGAGTTAACCACTGTGGAATTTTAGATCCAGGAATAATTAACTGAAATTCAGTTCTGGATCGATCTTCTTTCCTTTTTGTATAAGTTTCATATTCAGTCTTTCGACAAAGGAGTCCCTGTACCAAAAAAACACATGATATGAAACTCTATTAAACAATTCACAAGAGGCCAAAGTCTTGTAGCTAAACTGGCGCTTCTTGGTCTAATGAAAACATCTAAACTTCAAATTCCTCTCTCCTGCCAACTATCTAATTATTAAAAAATTAGAAATAATAAAATAAATCCAAGAGGAGAGAGAAATATAAAGAGTTACCTGTAGGTAACGGTTCAATATTGTAAATGCCACTTCGCCTTTGCTCTCATCGTGCTGACCCAAGAGCAGGGGCGGCTTGATGCATTTGGGGGCCTAAGGCGAAAATTGATCATCTTATTTAGATGCAAAATTACTACTAATTAACATGAACTACATAGAATTTTTTTTTTTTTTTAATTTTTAAGACAAAAAAAATTTGACAAAATTTTTCATACTTGTTGATGTGGTAGATTGATAGTGGTAAGTAAAACAGTGGTGTTAGTGGTAGATTTAGATGAAAACTAGTAAAAGTTTGCTAATTAAACTCTTATTATTATTCTTTTTTTTTTAGAAGTGCAACATTCACAATATTTTTTACAACAAATCCTAGATTTTAAACTGCTTTTTGTTTTTTATTTGAAAATATCACTATAATTATTTTTTTGCCATCAACAATAGGCTGTAATAACTTGCTACTTAGCATTAGTTGTAAAAGTGTTGTGAAAAATATTGTGGACGACATTGCATTTTTCTCTATTTTTTATTTGTTTTTCATCTAATAAAAAAATTATTTTATTTATTGATTATAAATAATCCTATTGGTTAAAATTTAGGGGCCATTTTTTTACTTGGGGCCTTAGGCGGTTGCATTTTTTGCTCCACCATAGAGCCGGCCCTGCCCAAGAGGGAGCGAGGTCGAAACGAACTGCTTGTTTTGAGTATTGCTGGTGATGATTCTAGGGAATAACATCCTCTAGCATTTAGATATCTCACAGTTGATGGAAGCTCTGGTAATTCTCGAAGTTGATCACATTGGCGCATATCAAGAGTTTCCAGTTTCGATAGTTGATTGATAGTTGCAGGCAGTGTGACAAATTTGGTCCAACTTAATGTTAAATATTTTAAGGAGGATGAGCTGACAAGACCAATATTAAGCCTTATTCCTTCAAGTACAGAGAACCTACTTAAATTAAGTTGTTTTTGGGAAAACAACCAACTCAACGTAGAAAAGTTTCTCTCGAATGGCTGTCTTAATCCAGTTCGACTCAAATCAAGTTCTTTCAAACAATTTATTTCCCAAATGTTCTCTGGCAAGTTTGCAAGTTGTAAACATCCAGAAAGAACAAGTTTTTCAAGAGACTTCAAACTACTCATGTTGCTTGGAAGATAGTAGAGATTTTCACAGTTTCTTAGATCTAACAAAGTAAGGGCAGTCAAACACTCGATTGATGAGGGTAGTTCCTCAATAGCAGTCTCACTCAAATTAAGTTTTGATAGGCTTTTCAAAATTCCCTCAAATTCAGGAATCTTCCTGATTTTTGAGCAGCCACAAAGACTAAGAGTTGTAAGGGACTCCATTCTAGTAGTCATTCTTGGAAGATTGGTAAGTGAGTGGCAGTGTTCCAGTTCTAAAATAATAAGCATGCTGAGTTGCCCAACAGAAGGGTGGATCTCAACCAAATTACCGCACCAACTAAGATATAATCTCGCAAGTATTGGAACGCCTATCAAGTTAGGTGTCTGGATAAGGTCTTTAGAATTTCTGAGATCAAGGCATTTTAACTTGTCTAAATACTGTTCAAACAAACAAAAAAAAAGGAAAAAAGTTTATATACAACTAGATTGCAGGAATTTTAATGCAACCCACTATATAGCGATTTATAAAACTATCCACGTATATTATTTATGTAAGTTACATGACTCATTAAAAAGGTCATGTAACAATAAGTAAATGTGGATGGTTTTTTCAACCGCTACATAGTGGGTTGATAAAAATTTATGCAACCTAGGTTGCATATAAACCTTGTCAAAAAATAAATTTGCATTAAACATATAATTTATTTTAATAAATAATTTTTTTTTTTAATTATGGGAATTTTACATTCAAAAGAGTAAACTCAAATACACAAGGAATTAATTGATGCTACTCCTAAAGAGAAGAAGGATTATAAAAAATAAAAAAGATAGTTTTTTATTTTATTTTTTAAAGATAGTTAAAAGAACAAAATTACCTTTACGCCATCCCAAAGATATTTAATGTGGCTAAACGGTAAATTAAGTCCACCAAGCTCTTATGGCCTGAAACTGGGTTTTAAACATTTTGAACGATGTAAAGTTGAATTTATTCAACCATCTAATTGGCTTTATTCCGTGCCAAATTTGCTTGTAATTCAGCATTTAGTAACCCTGTATTTAGGTGGGTTTGATGTAAGGGTAGTGAGTGAGTTAGAGTGAAGTTTGCTCAAGAGTGTGCAAGAAAACAGAGTGTCGCGGCTGGGACTCGTGGGTGACTCGCGGCTTCAAGCCGCCAGAAGCTGCACACGTGCCAAGCGTGCTGGAAGATGAACAGTCTGCTAGCTGGAGCACTACAGGACAAAACAGGACAGCTGGCCATACGGTTATCTCGCGACTGGATCTCGCGACTTAGTCAAGCCGCGAGGTCAAGCCGCGAGCCACCCCTGTTTTGTAAAAACCTGACGTTTCACATTCCTCTCCACTCCAGTATAAATACCCCTATTACCCACGATTGAAAGAGAGCTTCCAGAGAGAATTTTGAGAGAGAAACCCTAAAGAAAAACCAGATTGTTTCACCCACAATCTCTACCTTAGAATCTCTTCAAATTCCTCAACTCTCTTCCTCTCCATTGTCAAATCCTTGAGAGGCATTATACCAAACCAGGTTCTCACCATCATCATCATTGTGAGACTGCTGTTTGGATTTCTGGGAAGCAGTTAGGAAGGAGCCAATCTTCATTGGTTGATGCTACGGTCTAGTAGCGGAATCCGGGAAGCTAGAAAAGAAAAAGGTTCGGCGCAACCTCGTTGGAGCAAGAAGCTTGGAGGGCTTAGGTGCACTGGGTAGATTAGGCTTGGAGGGTCTATTGCTGTCCTTGTATCCCAACTATATTTTCTAGTGGATTGATTACTGCTTGGAGGGCGGCGGAGAGGTTTTTCGCCGAGGACTTCGGTTTCCTCTTCGATAACACATCGCGTGTTGTCTTTGTGTTTGCATCTTCCTTCCTCTATCTTTGCCTTTAAATTATCTGCTGTGGATTTTATTTTGTTATGGCTTAGATAGTATTTAATCAATTTCGTATGATAGCATATGTTAAGTTTCCGCACACTAGTTGTTTGACATATTGCTTGAATTGATTAAGTTGTTATTTGGGGGTCTAAACGTTCAAAGGTGTTTTTACACGTTTTTGAACTTTCAATTGGTATCAGAGCGGGTACACTGATATTGGTTTCATTACCATTGTGTGATCCTTGACTCCCTTTTGAGATGGATAGGTCTCAATCCCTAAATGCACCTCCATATTTTGATGGTAGTAATTATGCTTTTTGGAAGGTTCGAATGAGAGCTTTTTTGTGTTCTATTGATGAATCCGTTTGGGATGCTGTTGAGATTGGTTGGACCAAACCAGAGGCAGCAAAATCCACATGGGATAAGGCAGCACTTGCTGCATCTAATGCTAACAGTAAAGCACTCAATGCTATTTTCTGTGGTGTGTCTCCAGATGAATTTCACAGGATTTCTCATATTACCGTGGCCAAAGAAGTATGGGAGATTTTGGAAACTACCTATGAAGGCACGAAGAAAGTGAAAGACACCAAGTTACAAATGCTGACCACTCGGTTTGAGGAGCTCAAAATGAGTGAGGATGAGTCTTTTGACTCTTTCTATGGGAAGTTAAATGAAGTGGTTGTCAGCAAGTTCAACTTGGGGGAGAAAACGGAGGACTCGAAGATTGTAAGGAAGATCTGTAAGGTTGAATTTATTCAACCATCTAATTGGCTTTATTCCGTGCCAAATTTGCTTGTAATTCAGCATTTAGTAACCCTGTATTTAGGTGGGTTTGATGTAAGGGTAGTGAGTGAGATAGAGTGAAGTTTGCTCAAGAGTGTGCAAGAAAACAGAGTCTCGCGGCTGGGTCTCGCGGGTGACTCGCGGCTTCAAGCCGCCAGAAGCAACCTCACGTGCCAAGCATGCTGGAAGGTGAACAGTCTGCTAGCTGGAGCACTACAGGACAAAACAGGACAACTGGCATATGGTTATCTCGCGACTGGATCTCGCGACTCAGTCAAGCCGCGAGGTCAAGCCGCGAGCCACCCCTGTTTTGTAGAATTATGACGTTTCACATTCCTCTCCACTCCAGTATAAATACCCCTATTACCCACGATTGAAAGAGAGCTTCCAGAGAGAATTTTGAGAGAGAAACCCTAAAGAAAAACCAGATTGTTTCACCCACAATCTCTACCTTAGAATCTCTTCAAATTCCTCATCTCTCTTCCTCTCCATTGTTAAATCCTTGAGAGGCATTATACCAGACCTGGTTCTCACCATCATCTTCATTGTGAGACAGTCGTTTGGATTTCTGGGAAGCAGTTAGGAAGGAGCCAATCTTCATTGGTTGATGCTACGGTGTAGTAGCGGAATCCGGGAAGCTAGAAAAGAAAAAGGTTCGGCGCAACCTCGTTGGAGCAAGAAGCTTGGAGGGCTTAGGTGCACTGGGTAGATTAGGCTTGGAGGGTCTATTGCTGTCCTTGTATCCCAACTATATTTTCTAGTGGATTGATTACCGCTTGGAGGGCGGCGGAGAGGTTTTTCGCTGAGGACTTCGGTTTCCTCTTCGATAACACATCGCGTGTTGTCTTTGTGTTTGCATCTTCCTTCCTCTATCTTTGCCTTTAAATTATCTGCTGTGGATTTTATTTTGTTATGGCTTAGATAGTTTTTAATCAATTTCGTATGATAGCATATGTTAAGTTTCCGCACACTTGTTGTTTGACATATTGCTTGAATTGATTAAGTTTTAATTTGGGGGTCTAAACGTTCAAAGGTGTTTTTACACGTTTTTGAACTTTCAATTGGTATCAGAGCGGGTACACTTGTTGTGGTTCATTACCTAAGTGTGATCCTAGACCCCTGTGTTGTGGTTGATTGTGTTGGTTTATACCATGCTGAATTGTAGCTTAAGTGTTTGTGAAAATGACTCTATGCATATGTTTGAAAGGTGTCTTACTGATGATCTTGTAGAATTGTTAAAAACTAAGAAACATGCTAGAGTATTTGTTCACATGCTGGAATTTCTTGAAAGTCAGAATCATGCCTTACATAGTAGCATATCTGAATCTAAATCATTGATTAAGAAATATAAAAGAAAGAATAGAACATTGTGTGAGATGATTGAGAATCTGAAAATGAAAAATCAATCTGAAAGAAGCATAACTGATGATGAGTTTGTAGTTGAAGGTCAAGAATGTCTGTCACATGTGAACCTATTTGTGCATACCTCATTGAAGGTGTTTAATGCATGTTTGTGGTATCTTGACAGTGGGTGTTCTCGTCATATGACAAGGGATAAGTCTCTGTTTAAGACACTCAAAGAAAAGGTTGGTGATTATGTGACCTTCGGTGATGGAAGTCATGCTTAAGTCCTAGGCAAAGGAACCATTGAGATACCTGGTTTGTCGCTGCTAAAAGATGTGCTGTACATAAAAGGGCTGAAGGCGAATTTGCTGAGCATCACTCAAATTTGTGATGATGATTTTCTGGTACAATTCTCTAAGAAGGGATGTGTGATCATCAATGAAGAGGGGATTCAGGTATTGGAAGGAAATCGGACTACAGATAACTGTTATGGAATAGTTCCCACGGCACCCATATCATGTAGAAGTGCTCGTGTGGATATGTTGGAGCTGTGGCATCATAGATTTGGGCATGCCAACTTCAAACAAGTATCAAAAGTCTCCAAACTAGAAGTAGTCGAGGGACTTCCTAAGTTTGGAAAAGTGAAGAAGACCGTTTGTGGTGCGTGTCAAATGGGGAAGCAAACTAAGGCAAGTCATCACAAGGTGAATGTGATAGCCACCTCTCGGTGCTTGGAGTTACTTCATGTTGATCTAATGGGGCCTACCAAAACTGAAAGCCTAGGGGGAAAGAGATACATTATGGTTATTGTAGATGACTACTCAAGATACACTTGGGTTGAATTCCTTAGAGAAAAATCAGAAGCTTGTGAGAGGTTGGAGATTCTGTGCAAGAAACTACAAAATGAAAAAGGGATTCCGATAGCCAAAGTTAGAAGTGATCATGGGAGGGAATTTGAGAATGCAAGATTCGAGTCCTTCTGTGAAAAGAATGGAATTAAGAGAGAATTTTCAGCTCCAAAAACTCCACAACAAAATGGAGTGGTAGAAAGAAAAAATCGTGTGATTCAGGAGATGGCAAGAGTCATGTTGCTTAACAAGCAAATACCTCAAAAATTTTGGGGAGAAGCTGTCAACACCTCGTGTCACATTGGCAATAGGATTTTCTTTCGAGTTGGTTCAAAGAAGACTGCCTATGAGATATGGAATGGGAAGAAGCCAAAAGTGAAATATTTCCGGGTGTTTGGAAGTAAATGCTATATCCTAAATGATCGAGAGAATCTTGGGAAGTTTGATGCGAGAAGTGATGAGGGTATCTTTCTTGGCTACTCTACTACAAGTCGAGCATATAGAGTGTTTAATAAGAGAACAAAGACTGTGATGGAGTCCATAAATGTCAAAATTGATGATGCCTTACCTAAGGTGGAAATGATTGATGGTGTAGAAGGGCCAAGCACCAAAGAGGCAGATGTTGAGATAGAAGCTTTGGATATAGAAGGTGAAGAACCTATACCAGAAGTAGAATCGACTCCAATCAACCAAAGAATGGAAACGAGATCGATGTCTAGAACCTCAAGCCCTCTTACACCTCCTGAAGTTCATCCTCCTATCTCTCGTAGTGAGGAAGTTTCCACTTCAAAAAGGCCATCTTCAAGAGTCATCAAGAATCACCCGGAAAGTAACATCATAGGATCTCTTGATGACGGTCTTCGTCTCAGGAAGGGAAACATTCTGCTAGCTAATCATGTAACATATCACTGCTATCTTGCACAGTTTGAACCAAAAAGGGTTGAAGAGGCTCTTCAAGATGAGAATTGGGTTGAGTCAATGCATGAAGAGCTGAATCAGTTTGTAAGGAATGATGTGTGGGAACTTGCTCCACGGCCTGAGAACATTCATGTTATAGGGACAAAATGGATTTTTAAGAACAAAACTGATGAAGATGGAGAGATAATCCGAAACAAATCTCGGTTAGTAGCTCAAGGATACACTCAAGTTGAAGGAGTGGATTTTGATGAATCTTTTGCTCCGGTGGCAAGACTCGAATCCATTCGCATCCTCATGTCCATTGCGTGCACATTGAATTTCAAACTTTATCAAATGGATGTAAAGTGCGCGTTTCTGAATGGATATCTAAATGAAGAAGTATTTGTTGAGCAACCAAAAGGATTTGAAGATCCTCATTTTCCAGATCATGTACTAAGATTGAAGAAAGCCCTTTATGGCTTAAAACAAGCGCCTAGAGCCTGGTACGATCGTCTTACACAGTATCTTCTAGACAGAGGTTTCAAGAGAGGGTATGCAGATCGAACTCTGTTTGTCAAAAATGATGAAGGTTATCTCCTTGTGGCACAAGTCTATGTAGATGACATAGTGTTTGGGGCAACCATCGAAGATCGTGCTTCTGAATTTTCTGAAGAAATGAAGAAGGAGTTCGAGATGAGTATGGTGGGGGAGCTCACATTCTTCTTGGGTCTTCAAGTCAAATAACAGAAGGAGGGTATTTTTGTATCTCAAGAAAAGTATGCCAGAAACATTGTCAAGAAGTTTGGTCTAGAATCCAAAAAACATGCCTCCACCCCCATGAGCTCTTCCACTCAACTGAATGTGGACTCGTCGGGAGTTGAAGTAAGTCCTACATTGTATAGGAGCATTATAGGGAGTTTGCTCTACCTTACAGCCAGCAGACCAGACATTGCTTTTAGTGTGGGCGTTTGTGCCAGGTACCAAGCTAATCCGAAGGAATCTCATCTGACTGCTGCTAAGCGAATCATTCGATATGTGAATGGTACTGCAAACTATGGTCTGTGGTATTCAAAAGACTCAAATGATTGTCTTGCTGGGTATTCAGATGCTGACTGGGCTGGAAGTGTAGATGATCGGAAAAGCACTTCAGGCGGCTGTTTTTATCTTGGTAACAATCTTGTCTCATGGATGAGCAAGAAGCAGAATTCAGTGTCTCTATCTACTGCAGAAGCAGAATACATCGCTGCTGGAAGTTGCTGCACTCAGCTTCTTTGGATGAAGAAACTACTTCATGACTATGGAATTCCTCAAGAAACGATGTGTGTCTTCTGTGACAACACCAGTGCCATCAATCTTTCCAAGAATCCTGTCCAGCACTCTAAGTCTAAACACATAGAGATACGCTACCATTTCATTCGGGATTTGGTAGAGGAAAGAGTTGTGTGTCTTGAGTTCATACACACCGACAATCAAAAGGCGGACATCTTCACCAAGCCTCTCGATGGTCCACGGTTTGAATCACTCCGTAAGACCATTGGTGTCGGTACAATTCCTTGATTATCTTGTGTGTTGTGCGCTTCACATATTTCTAATTTGATATAATTGCTTGTGATGTGGCACACACTTCCTTGTTAACCCTCTGTGCAATATGTTTATTGTTTGTTTGTCCTTCTGTTAATTCTGTTGGTTCTTTCTTTGATTGTTAAATCATTTTTCTTCTTCTGTGTCAAAAATCCAAAAACCACATAAAAATTAGAAAATCAAAAAGCTTGATTGACTTTGTTGAGCTCTTGTCTCAAAACTTGTTTTGACTTGTACCTTTGTGCTAATGGCTTTGTGCATTTTCGAACATTACTTGTTTTCATGCACGTATATCTCTGTGGGAAAAATCTTGAAATCTTTGTGATTGTTGTAAATAGATCTTCAAACTTGTCATGAATGATTAGTGAATGGTTTTGTTGATCTTGAGCCTTGCATAGACTTGTGTCTATATATCTTCCCACTCTTTATTTTTGTTTTGTTAAAAAGAGCTCACCAAATGTAAATCTCCAAATGAAAAGAGATATTGAGCTGCAAAAGCCTGTCGCACATTCTAGTATTTGACTAGGAAAAAGGGTAAGCGACCTTATATTGAAATGAATGTTTATTCAAAAAGCCAAAGGCTTATTCCTTAAAGTGAAATATCATATATCACTCTCACAATGAGAGGTGATTGTCTCAAATAGATCAAAAAGATCAATTGTGTTGACTGAAAGTGGAGTCAAATGTAAAGCTCCAAATCATGTTATCAAGTTTATGTGGGAGGTCATATATACATATTTCTATAATTGAGATGGGTCACATGATCTAGTGCTAATTGTGTATGCCTTGGTTGAATTGATCATTGAAGCTTCACACTAGACGAAGGACTATCTCATTGTTGATATCCACACACAACACACAAGTTTATGTTCAATAAATGCCATATTCATTTGTGTGATTGTACTTGATGAAATATGTTTTCACATGCTCAATCTTTGTTAATTAAAGCACAAAAAGATTTTTGAGTGTTTTAGGTGTTTTTGGAAAGTATTTTGTTCGAAAAATCTGAAAATTTCAAAAAGCCAGTTTTGCCCTGTTTTGGCGGCTTAGTCGCGGGTATGTCAAGTCGCGAGCCTCAGTCGCACCGTCGCTGGTCATTTTTGGCGACTTGTTCGCGGGTGGAAGGTCCAGTCGCGAGGTTCACTCAGAGATTTTCGCGGCTCAGCTCGCGACTCACTCGCGGGTAGACCTTCTAGTCGCGAAAAACACTTAGAAAATTTTTCACATTTTTGTTCTTGTGTACTTTGGCGGCTTGAGCTAGCGACTGTGTGGCGACTTAATCCAGTCGCGAAAAACGCGTGTTTTGAAGAGATAAGGGCAGTTTTAAACTTTTTGTTTTTCCCTCGACCTTTTTGTGACTATTCATTGTCTTCTTCATTTGCTCCTACCCATCACTCCGTGTCTCCATTTTCGATCTCCAGTGTTTGCCTCCTTTCCGATCAAACTCGTCGTCTAACAGGTATGATATTTCTGTTTTGAACTCTATTTTACTTGTTTTGATGTTTTTTTTTTCTCTGGATTTTCACATTTGTTTGTGATTTTGTGATGGGTTTCTAGCTACACTATTTCTCTTTGTCCTTGCTTCGCTTATGGAATCTTGTGTTTCCATTTTTGAGCTAGTTTATTTTGGATGGTTTTTGAGTTCTTCATCATGTGCTTAGCTAGGGTTTGCTCTTTTGTGTCTGATCTGCTGTTGATGTCGTGTTTCACTATGGTCCTGTGTGGTTTCCTGTTGATGTGTTGTTGAATGTGGGTCCGTTTTCAGCTGATTCTGTGCAGTTCAATTTGGGCCTTCTGTGTCCCTCATTGATTTCGTCTGACCATTTTCATCCAGCTATTAGGGTTTCTTTATTGTCCCTATATTTCCACTAACCCTCTGCTAATAAAGCTTGTTGGATTGTGTTCTGTCATTTTCCTTGTTCATATTGCAGACTGGTCATGTCACCATTTAAGAAAGCTGCTGTAAAAGGAGGTAGTTCCAAAGGGAAGGAACCAGTCATAGATGTTGATGATTTCTCACCTCAACCACGAGGGACTCGTTCTTCATCGAAGAGATTCGATCCCGACAAGTTCAGATCATATGCAGCCTATCAGTCTTATGAGAATTTCTTTCTTCATGCCACACCATTACTAGAGAGAGCTTTGGATCAGTCCTCACTTCATGACACTGACATTCCGAAATGGTTCGCTCACAAGGATTGGAATTACCTTCTCTCTGATCCGGATGACGCGTATGAAGAGTTGGTAAAAGAGTTTTATGCCAACGCAATTGTGGAAGGAGATGAACTTAAGTGCTGGGTTCGGAAAAAGAGCTTTTCTGTTTCTCCTGCATATCTGGCAGAAATTCTTCACATCAACAGACCCATTTTCCGACATTCGCCAGTTTACGATGATCTCTGCCCTAATGAGGAGCTTCTTAAAGAAAGTCTTGGTCCAGATTTGGAGTTCTCGCCCACTGGCAAGTCCATCAGTGTTTCTTCTCTCTCTCCAAAGCTTAGAGTGCTTACAATTGTCATGTTTCACAATTTGTACCCTTTGTCCAGCACTGGGTATATGAACCTTGGACGGGCTTTGTTTCTTCATGATCTAATCTCTGATGTGGAAATAGACATCTGTGCTCATATCTTTCATGTTCTGCGCAAAACGGTTCTTCGAAATGAGTCTCGGATATGCGTTCCTTTTTGCAGTCTAATTTCCCGGATCTTGAAGCTCAAGGGAGTTTATCCAATGGCTGATGAATCCCCTATGCCCAAACCAAGTCCAATCAACATGCGCACATTCAATGCGAGCATTGGACATAGTCGGAAGAGAGCCAAACCAGAAACTTCTGCATCTCACAATGACTCTCAGTTTAGCACTCTCTCCCTAGATGGGAAGCTTGAACGTATTGTATCCTCTGTCCACGAGTTGAATACAAAGATGTCTGGACTCACAGCTTCTCTACACCATCAAAGCACTCGGTGGGATATGAAGTTTACTTCTCTTCAGACCCAATTGGATCAAATTTAGAGAAAGTTGGAAGAGGATGACTAGCCTATTCCATGACAAAAAGGGGGAGAGATAGGCATGATCAGAGGGGGAGTGTCTTTACCTAAGGGGGAGTGTCTTTACATTCTTCTTCAGCTTAAGTGTTCACTTTATGTTGTTTTGTAAACTGTTATTCAGGATGTTTGTGTTTGTACCCATGTGCTTATGTAAGCTTTTAGGGTTTATGTGTTTTGCATAGTTTGTAGGCTTTATGGTATGTACCTTGCTTAGTGCAGCATTTATGCTATGTTGAAATCAGTACTTTAATCTAAATGTTCTGCATTTTGGTTTATGTACTGTCACTCTTGTGCCCTTGTAGGATTGTTCCTAGATGCATATGCCTTGTGAGATATGCATTGGTTGAGTGTTGAGCATACAAGTGTCTTGCCTTGTGCATGTCAACTTGTATGTCCTTGTGTTCATTCCAAGTGTGAATGAACACTGTGATCACTACATTGTGGTGTTCATTTGGTTGATCAAGCCATGGTTTGTTTAATAACTCCATCTTTGCTTGATCACATATTGCCTGTTTCATATGCATTTTATAATTTTCTGCCTACAATGATCATGGTGTATTGTTGTGTTTCAGGAGTATTATGTTCATATGATTCAAGTGCTTCACAGCTTCTAGAGTTAGGTGTGAGTGAGTTTTGTTCAACTGTTCCCAACTCACATGTTAAGTCTAGAGTCTGTTTTAGGGTTTTGTCACGGAATAGCCAAAGGGGGAGATTGTAAGGTTGAATTTATTCAACCATCTAATTAGCTTTATTCCGTGCCAAATTTGCTTGTAATTCAGCATTTAGTAACCCTGTATTTAGGTGGGTTTGTTGTAAGGGTAGTGAGTGAGATAGAGTGAAGTTTGCTCAAGAGTGTGCAAGAAAACAGAGTCTCGCGGCTGGGTCTCGCGGGTGACTCGCGGCTTCAAGCCGCCAGAAGCAACCTCACGTGCCAAGCATGCTGGAAGGTGAACAGTCTGCTAGCTGGAGCACTACAGGACAAAACAGGACAACTGGCCATACGGTTATCTCGCGACTGGATCTCGCGACTTGGTCAAGCCGCGAGGTCAAGCCGCGAGCCACCCCTGTTTTGTAAAATTCTGACGTTTCACATTCCTCTCCACTCCAGTATAAATACCCCTATTACCCACGATTGAAAGAGAGCTTCCAGAGAGAATTTTGAGAGAGAAACCCTAAAGAAAAACCAGATTGTTTCACCCACAATCTCTACCTTAGAATCTCTTCGAATTCCTCATCTCTCTTCCTCTCCATTGTTAAATCCTTGAGAGGCATTATACCAAACCTGGTTCTCACCATCATCATCACTGTGAGACAGTTGTTTGGATTTCTGGGAAGCAGTTAGGAAGGAGCCAATCTTCATTGGTTGATGCTACGGTCTAGTAGGGGAATCCGGGAAGCTGGAAAAGAAAAAGGTTCGGCGCAACCTCGTTGGAGCAAGAAGCTTGGAGGGCTTAGGTGCACTGGGTAGATTAGGCTTGGAGGGTCTATTGCTGTCCTTGTATCCCAACTATATTTTCTAGTGGGTTGATTACCGCTTGGAGGGCGGCGGAGAGGTTTTTCGCCGAGGACTTCGGTTTCCTCTTCGATAACACATCGCGTGTTGTCTTTGTGTTTGCATCTTCCTTCCTCTCTATCTTTGCCTTCTATTTATCTGCTGTGGATTTTATTCTGTTATGGCTTAGATAGTTTTTAATCAATTTCGTATGATAGCATATGTTAAGTTTCCGCACACTTGTTGTTTGACATATTGCTTGAATTGATTAAGTTTTAATTTGGGGGTCTAAACGTTCAAAGGTGTTTTTACACGTTTTTGAACTTTCATATATATATATATATATATATATATATATTTATATATATCTCGCAGGGATGGACTTGGGATTTCAAGTTAGAGGGGTTGGAGATAAGCACAAAAAAGAAAAATGAAAAAAATTCAAATGCGCATCCATATATTATTAACAAACTATCAACCGATACAAATACACAACATCATTGTTTCTTAATGTATTAAGATGCAAACATTTATCAATAAAAACAATAGACACAAAACACTATTATTTCTTAATACATTTTCTATGAAAATGGAACTTGACACTATGAACTTATTATATATGCACTACCAACAAGCACTTTTCCTAACTTTACCATTTTTATTCCTTGAAAGTTGAATCAATGTTCCTCTTTCTATTACTTGTTTCTATTATTGCCCGTTTCAAGTTGTTTCGGGGTTCTTAAAAAATATATATATATATATATATCTATATATTTATAAAATAATTGTTACTTTTATATAAAATAATGAATTTAATTTAATTTTTTTGTAGAAATCTTAAATAAGGTGGGATTTAAAAAAATATTTATTTATAATCTTATATTCTTATTCCCATTTTATATAAGATTTTTAACTTACTATTTGCTTATGGCAATCTTCTAAATAAATAAGAATATAGGATTATTTTTTAAATAGGAAGTTTCCTAGAAGTTTCCTTAATCTCTTTACTGCACAACATGTGTTTTACTTTTACCATTAGATCTCTTTTTTCTATTTTCGCAACCAAATTTCTTCCTCACAGTCTCTCACCAAGGAAGCAATGCCAATATCTCAAATTAATTCTTTACTCAAATATTCTTTCATACTTTTAGTCTTCATCATTTAACCGTGAATCTAAGCCAGGGACAGGTCTCGCGTGGCGGCAGTGGTGGCGCTGTTGTGGCCGTTTACCGTTTATGTATGCAATGCTGACAGTTGAGATAGTGACGGATGTGCAATGGATTTCTCTTGCGTGTGGTGGCTTGAGTGGCAGCGTGACTAGGTCTGCGATGGGTCTCTCTCTTTTCTTTTCTTTTTTCCTTTGTTTTCACTTGTTGCTTTGCTCCATTTGGTTTCTTTTGCTTCTTTTTTTTTTTTTTTTTTACATCTTTTTTTTTTAGAGTTACATGGGCTCAGGGCTCTTGACTGGGCTGGCCAGCTGGGATAGGGGGGCCTAAGTCATTTTGCTAAGGGGGCCCAAGTCTTTTCTTTCTTTTTTTTAGGGAAAATTTTACATACTAATTTTTTTTTTTTTTTTTGGCCTAGGGGCCCCCTTAGGCCCCCACCTGGGCCCGTCCCTAATATCTTGGCAAATATTATTTTACATGAACTTTATAATATAAAGTGAACATTGTAGACCAAATGATTATTTCAATATGGCTAATATTTGCCACGTTGGGAGAAAGTGTACAATCATTTTGCTTACAGTGTACACATTGCATTGTAGTGTTCATCATGTAAACTAATAATTTTCAAGTTATATCTGGTGTAACTCTAAAAACCATTGGATTTAAGTAGATCCAACGGTTAAAAAAGACCCTTGTTAATGCTAATATTCTGATTAGGATCTCATTAATTATCCCTCATTTGTTATATTTTATATCTATCCCTAAGCCCAAAAAGGTGTTATATTTGACTCTCTCTCTCTACATTTCTCTCTCTATCTATTTCTCCTCCACCGTTGTTCCACCTCCATGGATAGATTGCCAGTAGAAGAAGGAAAAAAAAAAAATGGAAATGCTTAAGAAGCGAATCCCAGAATAGTTGCTTAAGGAACATTGGATGAACCGCACTCTACTCTTAGCATGCTTTCTTGACATCTCAGAGCTTAATCGCATGTTCAAGTTCTTGGATGATCTCGGCCATATTTGTGGGTTATACGTGCTTTGCTTCAGTCTTGCAAAGGATAAGATTAGAGGTAAGTCTTGTGTTGCTTATCATGAGAAGATTTTATTCAATGAGAACTTCTCTTATGTAGTTTTCAACAAGAGAATGTCGCATGGAGAGCTTCATGTGCTGAATGATGGAGCCATTGTTACTTCTAGTGCTAATGTTGAAATCGTATTAAATGATGATGAATGTAAAGATGCTATTGTGGATTTGTTATTGAAGGGAGGTACTAATATTAATATTGGGGAGCAATTGAAACAATGGGCAAATTTGAGAGAAACAAGTAGAAGTCAAGGGAAAGAGCTTTTCAAGATCTATGAGGCTAAATTTCACAGGATGCCGAACATTTTTGAGAAAAAAAAATACTATATTTGAGATACATTAAGGTATGGTAGAATTTGGATAGTATATGCGTTGAAGAAGATAAAAGAAGGGAAGAGTTTGGGCACAAACCATTGAGTTACGAGTCTCTCTTGTCAGAGAGTGAGAGAAAGATTAAGAACACAATTTTTTTTCCCCTTCTTATACCAGCAATCTATCCATGGAGGTGGAACAACGGTGGAGGGGAGAGAGAGAGAGAGAGACTTAAATATAACACTTTTTATGGGTTTAGAGATAAATATAAAATATAATAAATGAGGGATAATTAATGAGATCCGAATCAGAATATTAGCATTAATGAGAGTCATTTTTTGACTGTTGGATCTACCTTTAGAGTTACACTAGGTGTAACTTGAACTCATCTCATATATATATAAGGTGAGAAATGATATAGGGTTGACTAGGGTATGTATTACGAAATGGAACAATGTTAAGAAAAACATGAGAATTAAGTGTTAAAACTAGGATAGTATGGAAAGATTGTGGAGATCCAACTCCTCTGTCAGCTCCAGGACTGGTTGTCCTTTTGATATTGTAAATGAAGAAGATCACACTATTGAAGAAAATGATTTTCTTGATTTCCAGAAATGGAATATTCCCAATGTTGATACTAAAATTGTTTACAAAACTAGTTGGACTGAAAATAGATTTTATTCTTCTTACAAATTTAGAATTGTTGAACAAACATTTTCTATTTCAAGAACTCATGAAAAATGTTGCTTGTTTTCTAAAAGAAATATTAGTAATTTTCTTGCTAAAAAATTCAATTATTTGCATATTTGTATGGTTCAAGTTGCTGTTAAACCACTCACTAGAAAAGGTATAAATGCTTCTATTCTCATGTGTTTAAGAGATGCTAGATTTAAGAACTTTAAAGATAGCATTCTTGGTATGATTATTGCTTCTTTGTGTGATGGTCCTGTATATTTTACCTATTATCCTGATATTACTCTTGCTTTGGATGATCCTAATATTGTTAAAGCTTTAACCTTGAATATTGCTTCATCTGGTTATCACATGGATGAAGGTAGTAAGCCTTTTGCTTTGACTTATCGCATTTATTATAGACTTTTAGGTATTCAATTGAATCCTGGTGCAAGGATCAATAGAGAACCTATTGGTAAAACTAAGCTAATTCAATGTTCAACTCCTGATGCTAAAGTTCAAGTTCCAAAAATGATTCAATGGCAAGATGTTAAGCTTCCCACTAAATGGTTGTTGGAACAAGAACTTGCTAAACCTACTTTTGATAAGTTAAATCTCACTCATATTCAACAATATTTTAATGGTACTGTAAAATAAGTTTTCAAAACAATCAACCCTTGAGGGTCAACGAAGGAAGACATTCCTTTGTTGGATCTGAAAGTATTTCAAAAAGAGATCAAGATCCCAATGAATTTTTCCCAAAGAGTTTTGAAAAACCCACAAATTTAAAGCTAAAATGTGTTTCAAGTGATAAATCCCAAGTTAGCACTGTTTTCAATTCTACTAAACTTGCAACTTCCTTTCCATATGGTAGAATTGCCAATGAAGAAGAAGATGACACTAGATCTGTGTCTCCATCTGTTTCTGATTTTCCCCCTATTGAAACCCTTGATTATCCAAACCAATTAAGAGTTTTGAATGTTTTGAATGAGAGCTTTGAAATGGATATGGTTTCATTGTATAATGAATTTATTTCTACTAAAAACAGAGATAAAAGAAAATATTATCAAAGTATTTTTGCTCAGTCTGAAAAAGACTGTGTCAAAAGGAAATGGAAAGAGAAGATGAATCAATTGAAAAAACATATTTTGTTTTTTGATTTTCTTGAGAATTATTATGTTCCAAAAGATGAAGTTTCAAAAAACCATTTAAATGTGATAAAGAAATCAAATTTTGTTAAAGAAGATAAAACCGTTGTTAGGTCTAGCCATCCGCCTCTTGAGAAAGTTTTGATAACCTGTAAGAAGACTGAAGTTAAGACCTCCCCTTTGAAAATTGCTGATGATCAAACTCCTATTATTAGTATTATTGAACAAAACAATTTTACTAATGAATCCTTGCATATTATTGGTCAACAACTTGACCATGTTGAAGAAAAAATTGTTGAAAAAACCCCTATTTCAAAGACTGAGAAACCTTTGATTGATTTACCCTGTCAAGATGGAAAATCGAAGTTTAAAACTTCCCAAGCTAAAACTCTTGACATTGTTGAGAAAATGCTTTTTGATTTAAAAGTCAAAACTGGGGGTACTTCTACAAGTGCTGCTTGTACTATTTCAAGAAATGAAAAAGAAATTGTTTCTGATGAAAACATTGATTCTGATTCTTTATCTTCTATTTCTGCAAAAAAGGTTTTTGATGATGATTTACCAAAAATTAAAAGATTTGTTGGAAGTTTTAAACCCATGTCTTTTACAAAAATTGGTATTCAAAACCTACTCCTCCTGATATGCCGTTTGAAGAAAGATCTTTTCAAAATTATAGCCATAAAAAATATAAAAAATACAAAACCAACTTTGTTAAACCTAATGATTTTTATGCTAAAAAAAGAAAAATGTTTCTAAAAAATATGATAAACAAAGAGCAAGTAAAGGTAAATGTTTTAACTATGGTAAACCTGGACACTACAGTAAAGATTGCAAACAAAAACCTAGTAAGTTAAAAAATAAGTTTAACATGTTAAAAATTGATGATAAAGATCAAGAAGAATTATTCAGAATTCTTGAATCAAACAATTCGTTTGATTCATTAGAAGATGATTATTTTTTCCTCATCTGATTCTTGTTATCAATCTACTGATGATTCTTCTGATTCTCCTAATTTTAAAATTGGTTGTAGAGATTCCTATTGTAATGTTATTAAATTTGTTATTGTTCTCACTAAAAGTGAAGAAAATGAAAGTTTGTTGATTAAATTGATAAGTCAAATTGAAAACCCTGAATTACAAAAAGAATATTTGGATAAGCTTAAGAAAAATTTGATAAAAGATGAAACTGGTAAAAACTAAAATCAACTATAAGCTTTGAAGAAACTTTGGAAAGATTTAACAAAAAGAAATCCAAAGAATTAACTATTAATGATCTTCAACATGAAGGAAACATTTGTATTCGTTTCTGGACACTATCAAAAGAAATGGTCTTGTTGTCTCTGCTAAGAAAATCAAATTGTTTCAAACAAAAGTTTGTTTCCTTGGCCATGACATCTCTAAAGGACAAATTCGTCCTATTAATAGAGCCATTCAGTTTGCTGATAAATTTTCTGGTGTCATCACTGATAAAACCCAACATCAAAGGTTTCTAGGATCATTGAATTATGTTGCTGATTTCTACAAAGATATGAGGAAACAATGTAAACCCCTTTTTGACAGGTTACAAAACAATCCTCCACCTTGGTCTGATGTCCATACTTCTCTGGTTAAACAAATCAAATCTCATGTTAAGACATTGTTGTGTCTTGGTATTCCCACTGTTAATGCTTTCGAAATTGTTAAGACCGATGCCTCTGACATTGGTTATGGTAGTATTTTGAAACAAAGAGTTTCCACAAATTCATCTGAACAAATTGTTCATTTGTATTCTGGAATCTAGAATACTGCATAGTTAAACTATAGTACTATTAAAAAAGAGATTTTATCTATAGTACTATGTATTTCAAAGTTTCAAAGTGATTTATTAAACCAAAAGTTTTTTTTGCGTATTGATTGCAAAAGTGCTAAATATGTTATTGAAAAAGATGTTGAAAATATTGCTTCAAAACATATTTTTGCCAGATGGCAAGCTATTTAAGTGTTTTTGATTTTGATATTGAATATATCAAAGGATCTCAGAATGTTATCCCTGATTTTCTTATCCATGAATTTCTACAGTGTCACCATGGCAAATAGGCGATCTAAAGACAAAAGCCCAGCCACTAATAAACCACTTGTTAAAAAAGAACTTGTTTCTTCCCTAGAAATTGTTAACCGATTCACCCCCTTAGGTACTATCCCTAAGCCCAACTATTCCTCTGTCTTAACCTCCTCTTATGATCCTTATGCCTTAACCAGTGTTTCCCAATCTGTTAAAACTATTTGCCCCAAGGCTTCCAATGCTTCTTAATATGTTAAAAAACAATTTGTTCAAAACCTGTTTTCTATTGAGTCAACTAGGGCTTCCATTGCTGACCCGCTCCTTTAGGCTTGCTAATAGCTATTTTCCCCCAAAATTCCATTGGATCCTTGAGCACTGTCAGAAGGATGTGCAATACTATTCTGACATTTTACATCATGAAAATTCCATCACTATTAAAGCCATAAAAGACAAAGCTAACAGTGCTAAGATTATTTATCACAGTGTTTTCTTGAATCACATTATTTCCGAAGAAATGTGGGGTCCCAGCCTTGCCTCCACAAGAATGATGCCAACTTCCCCTGCTCCATATTCATATCATAATTATTTCACTGCCTGGTTCAAATTCATGCTTCATCAAAATGAAAATATGTCTCATTCATGGTTTGTTAATTTTGGTAAGGATTTCAATTTTGCTTTCCCCTTTTGGTTCATACGCTGGTGGACCTAGTTTGGCTCAATTCTTGAAATATTCCCAGAACCATTAATGAATTCTTTTACATATTTCAAAAATGTGTTTAAAGTTGATTCCTATGGTACTAAATTCCCTCCTTTGCTCCATTTCATTAAGAAATACAAGGTTCTTTGGATCCTGAAATGGCAATATAATAAGGAAGTTGATGTTCTCACTCGCCACTGGTATGTTAAGTGGTGGGATAAGTTTCCTCACACACAATCAATTATTAACAATGTCATCAGAGAATTCCCATCCCCAACTGCTTCTCCAGCACTAAGAATCGCTACCCCTATGCAAAAAGCTGAACTAGCTGATGCACCTGCTTCTACATCTACTAAAGCTATTAAACCCTCTACTAAGCCTAGGAAAAAGGTTTCTCCTTTGGATGAGATTCGCAAGGACCCTAATGCTCTATATGCTCTCATCAAGATGATATCAAAGGAAAAAGAAGCTGCTGATTTAGAAGATGAATAGTCGTCTGAAGCTTCTGTTACAAAAGACACTTACTAGCCCTACAATCAGGAGTGGTTTGGTCATGATGAAGAAGAAACTCAAGATTTAGCAGAAGATTGATTCCCCTATTTGTTTGGCCTGCACAATGGCCAAAATGCTACAATATTTTCCCCTTGGTGAAATTCTCACTATTGTTTTACATTACTACCCCATGCAAATGATGATGTTTTGACAAAGAGATTCTTCATGCTTTAGTCATTTCAAGCTTACTTTTTGCAAGTCTTGGTTTTTTGAATTGAAGAATCAAACAAGGCCCTACTACTGATGATTTGAGACAAAAAGTGAAAAAATCACTATTCATGGATTATTGTTCATGGATTATTGTTCACCGATTACTGTTCACTTTTCACTATTCATCAGTATTGTTCACTATGCTTTTTATACCTATTTAAGGGGGGATGTCCCTTATGTTAAACCAAGTTTTGCTCTAGAGCCAGAATTCTTTTTATGACTACTTCTCTCCTTTAGAACTTCTCTCTAGAATTTCCACTATTACCACTATTTCCCTACAAAGCTTTGTAACTAGAACTAGTTCAAGCCTTGTAACTGTTAAACTGTTAAGATCTTATAACTACTACTATAAGTTCTGCTACTTATTTTCAATATTAACTACTTTCAGCTTTCAGTTTGTTCTATACTTTATATTGTTTTGATCTATATTGTTTGGCTGGTTCTAGCGCCTTATTATTGTTGTTTTGATCTATACTGCTTGACTGGTTCTACCGCCTTACTATTGTTTTAAATTACTTTGATTATATCTGCAATACCGCATTCTTGGTTGGTTCTACTTTGTTTATTTTACTTTTAACACTAATATTACTGTGCTTCTGCCTTCAACGTTGTGACAAGAGTTACACCATTTGTAGACCGTAGATTTATAATTGATCTGATGGTTAAAAAAAATAGCATTAAATGCTAATTGACTTACACCTCATTCACTTAATTAATAGCAATTTTGTTTCTCTCTTCTTATTTATTATTTAAAACCTTTTACATATATTCTTTTTTTTTGCCAATGACTTTACAAATATATTTGCAATACTTTTTTATTTTGTTTTTTGTTGAGTTCGTACTACTCTTTATTTATTTATTTATTTTTCCCTTCTTTTAAGTCAGTTATACTCTTATAGTCTTATCAATTGTGAATATATATCCTATCTCCTTGAAAATAAAATAAATGGCTAAGTATTGTTTAATGAAGTTTAAAAAAAATGTTTCTCAAATAATAACACAGATACTTTTTTTTGTTGAATGACTTTACAATTATATTTGCAATTCTCTCTTCTTCCTTTTTGGGAGTGCCTGAGTCTGTAATACTCATGTCGTTCTCTTTTCTTCTTTAAGCCGGTAATACCCAGCAATATCAATAATGTGCCTATGGATTCTCCAAATCATTGAACCATTCTATCACGGCTAATGTGATACCCTTGTGTCAGTTACGCTCCGTTTGTTTCGATGTAAAATATTTGCAAAGGTAAAATATTTTACATGTAAAATATTTGCAGGAAAATATTTTCATTTTACAGTGTTTGGCAATGTATATGAAAATGTTGTGTAAAATATTTTTTAGTGTTTGACACAACGTAAAATGGAAATAAAAAAACTGGTAAAATGAAAGCTCAGAATCAGCAATCAATATTCAAATACTAACTCAATCATTCCATCCGTATAGGCAAAGAAAGAGACAAATTGCTTAAAGTCATATGTGGCATCTACAAGAAAAAGAAAAAAAAAAAGATTCTGAGCACATCATCAGTATAGGCAAAGAAAGAGAACAGTAGTCATTAAGGTGAAATATTCACGGTTTAAAAATGTTCTATGTATAAATTAACACTATGCAGAATAGTTTTAGCTAAAGAGTATGACTGGGGAAGCCATCATAATAATGCTTGTATGTATCATTGTTACTCACATTATTAGGAAGCATCACTCATTCGATTCTGCCAAAGATGGCTCCTATTGTTTATCCGGGATGCTACTTTCTTGCCAGCTTTAGGAACTGAACCCAGCAATAAAATTATTAACGACAAGAAAAGAGAAACGAAAAATCAATGCAGATTTAGTTGAGCATAATTGCATAAAATGATTACAGCTGGCCCATTTATGAACAATTTTCTAAAATTTAACATTGTAAAGCTAGTCCTTAAGTCAAACTACTTCAATCATTCCATTCCACTTTTGACCTTCACCCCCTATACCATAACAGTATTCAATACTAACTCTACAATCTACAGACCATGAACCAGCAGAATTCAACTCAATATAATTGTTGCTTGGCAAAGGCATTCCATTCCAGGTACAAGCCCCTCCATAAAGTTTTCCTCCTACTACTTTTATAGAAGGTAAGTGCCAAATCACCACAACCTCAATCTGTGAAAATTTTCTGTAACCAACTCAATGGCCTACAAAAATTAATAAAGCAGTAATAAAGAAGAGAGAGAGAGAATCTGTTAGTATTTTCATTTAACAATCACCCCATTGTTAAATGAAAGCTCAGAATCAGCAGTCAATATTTCAACCTGATAGTTTAGGTAATCCAAGGAGAGTATCTTGTCCTTAATGGCCTATTTCAAAATGAAAGAACCTGCAGAATATTTCCCAACCAATACAGCAGAACTTGCAAAATATATCTGGAAAAAATATAACATTATCAAAATACTAATGAATCCAAAATATAACATTATTCCATAATAACTCCAAAACATGTCAATCAGTGTTCCATAATTATTAATAACCTAAAGAATACCATGGTACCACTAACATGTTTCACACAACGTATCCAGCAACTTCAAGTTAGAAGGTTTTGTTGAAAAATTTCTCCAACCAAAGCTTTCTCATCCTATCATTTTTAGCCATAAAGGCCTTTCCTGCCTTTTCATCATTAACCAAATGATCAAAAGCTTCATCAAGCATGTCTTCTTCAAAGCCTTCAACATTCATCACTACTTTATGAAGCTCATTTGTATTAACTGGGCCATGACTCAGAGCTGTAACAGCTACTGCAATCTGTTTGAGTTGTTCAGTCATCTCACTAAAAGGACTATCTTCATTCATAGCTGCATAAGTTCTCTTTCTATGGCTCCTTCCCTTAGATGAAGTTCCATTGGAAGCTTCATGGGCATCTTTTGGCAACGTATCAGTGTCACCTTCAAATTCTGGATTTTGGATGTCATTTTGTGGGGTCTCATTTTCAACCAATGGAGAATGTTCACTCCATTGCTTTGAAAAGCCACCGGTTGCCATGTCCTTACCAACAACAATAGCCATCTCATCATACTGTTCAATTTTTTTATTTAAATAAGGCGCATGAGCGGGATGAGCTTGTTCAAAGAAATATGACAATGTCAATAAATTGGATGATTTAATATAATAAATGTATAAAATGAAGCTCATTTATATAAATTTCATACCAGCACTTCAGCATCATAAGTTTGCTTGTCACATGTGATCATTTTCAAATTATCATCCCAACCAACTCCACTTTTTTTTCGAATATCCTGAACGAGTTTCCACTCTTTTCTAACCGTACGAAGGCGGTTATGCACATGTGATGCATGACACTCTACATTAAACTTCACACCAATTTCTTTTGCCACTTTGTCAAGGGATTGAGGCTTATATTTGTTTGAGGGCTTGTTGCCTTGTTTAGCCTCAACAACCAACATTTTAAACAGCATGTCACACATTGGTTGTGTCCACCTAAGTTGAGATCCCGATTCTTTCCCCTTGTTCTTGGACATTGCTATAGTCAAAAGGACAATCTAATGAATCACAACCATTATGATAATAACAATATAAAACATTATTACAAAAATAAAAATTGAAACTATGGAACAAAAAATTCATCATCAAAAAACAATGCAATGCCATGTTGACTTGAACTTGAGGAACCAAATAACAATTTTAACTGTTTCCCCACAAAAATATTCAATTATTACATTTTAAAAAGTATACAAGATATCCACTTATGCTTTGTTAGCAACCAAATACAAAGCCAAATAAAGTTGACAGCACCTAATCATAGAAAGCTGTAATACATCATCAACAAATAACTCCAAACAGTTTGGACTGAATAAATTTATGCATGTCTCCTAATTATGTAGTCAGCCCACATTGCTTGACATATCTCATCCCTCTTATTATTCCATTCTCTACTTTCCACTATAGCTTCGCGTCGGCTAGGTTGGACTCGATCACTAGACTCTATCTCAAATGTTCCATCTTGCATAATTGGGTCATTAGGATAAACCCCCATGATGTGATTGTGAATAACACCACATGCTAAAACTACATCCACTTGTGTATTAAAAGACCAAAATGGTTCTGCATCCAAGACACGAAAACGTTTTTTTATAACTCCAAACCCTCGCTCAATGGTAGTTCGCAACGAAGAATGACGAAGGTTGAATAATTCTTTTGCATTTTCAGGTGGATGATCACTAAACTCTTTCAAATGATATCGAACACTTCGATAAGGAGACAAGATTCCAGGTCTATTTCCATAACCGGCATCACCAAGATAATATTTACCTACAAATTATGAATCAATTTTTTTTAAAAAAAATTCCAGCATAAAACCAAACATAAAGGCTAGTTATCTATATAATACCTTCTGGAATTTTAAGTCCCCTTGGTCTACTAAGTGCATCATTTAAAATACGAGAATCATGAGCACTACCTTCCCAACCAGCTAACATATAGGTGAATCTTAAGTCAAACGAAACTGCAGCTAACACATTTTGTGTTGTCCCCCCCTTTCGACCACGAAACCTTCCTTGGATTTCAATTGGAACGGATGCACGGACATGAGTTCCATCAATTGCTCCCACACAATCCTAATGATGACCAATATTAAGTAATGTTCATTTCAAAAATCACCTAACAAATAAAAAAACAACAAACAAAATTTGAAAAGTTTACCTTAAAGTAAGGATAAAACCTTCTACTATTCCTTATCTCTGGGGGTGTAGAGTTGTCAGATAATCTAACAACATGCCTATATAACTGCAAAACTGCTTTAAGGACAATTTTAAAATATCGATAAGCTGTCTCAATCGATCTATGGAACCTGGCAGCAATGACTCGAAACCTAACATTATGGCCAATAATATGCAAAAACATCAACACCTGCTCTGTAACAGACATGTAGATAGTCTCACGTACCAAATTTCTCTCAACAAGAATTCTACATAATTCATAGAAAGCTACAGGTCTCATTCTTATCATAAAACTGCAACGTGCGTCACCTCGATGAAGAATATCACTTATAAAACCTTCTCTTTCATAATCCCGGTTCACACGAGGTTGCCTAATTATAAATCTCCTAGACCTAATATCTTCTAATATTATAGCTCCCACAGCAAGGACAGATGCAACTGTGGCAAGAACTGCTGCTTGAATTTTTTGGTTATCCATCTACATAACAAAACCAAGATAATGGGCTCTTTTAACTTTTCTTTAGCCACACAAAACTAAAACAAAATAGAAAAAGCCAACAACACAACCAAAAAGCAGAGGCAGCAACCAAATAAGTGATCAAAGGTGAGTGGTTGTAGATTTTTGATGGCCCTGTATGCTTTAAAATATCACAACCACATTACCCTTAACCAATGAATCCTTCACCTTACATATATTTATGAAGAAATGAACATAAAACCACAGTTGAGAAAAGTAAGCTGGCCCATTTAAGAACAAATCAATTATAACCTACTCTTGTGGCCAATCATATACAAAATATAGCAAAACCCAAAATCTCAGAATTTTTACAAAAGCCACTAGATTTATATCTTATGGCAAACCCAAAATCAAGCAATCATCCAGTTTAACAACCGTGCCCAGAACAATGCAAAACCAATTATATAACACACATCCAGTTGCTAACAAAACGTACAAAATCAAAGAATAAATGGAAGCAAATGTTTCTATTATAAATGCTTCAAAAAAAAAAAAAAAAAACCCATATATTTGCCTAAATCAGTTGTACTCTAACCCCACTGATCACCAATCCATTTTTAGATTGAAAAATTCAAACAGGCATGCACATAGTATTAACTAAAAATCAATAGCCCCAACCTCCCCTGCCAGTGGACTCTGCTCACTCCCCGTTCCAACATCCTTACTCTTGCAGATTATCAAAAAAACCAAAAATCAACAGAACATTGCAAATTATCAAAAAAAAAAAAAAAAAAAAAAAGAAACACGGAAACATTGCAGATTTTAAGTAATACATTGCAGATTATCAAAAAAAAAACTAAAAACTAAAAATAAAAAAAGTTACATAATCGAACACAATATTGTTACATTGCATTGGCCAATGAACCAAATCATTGAACTTAATTGTCTTTAGAAAAGTTAACACTCAATATAGTCATGTGGTTGATTCAATTGAAAAACCCAGAAACACAAAAACCCAGAGAAGGGTTAGAGACAACCCAGAAGCGAGCACAAAAGCCATTTTGTTGAAAAACCCAGAAACAAAACCATACGACACACCAGATCGAACAGAAAACCCAGAGAAGGGTTAGAGATGAAGAAAAATGAAAAGAAAAGGAGAAATCTAATCTAAAAAGGCAGAAAAGTACCTGGTTTTGCCGGTGATGGGCGGCGCCGGCGGAAGCTGGAGCTGGCCGGTGGTGTCTTGGACCTTGAAGCCGGAGATTGGAGGGAGAAGGGACCGAAGGTGGCTGGGTTTTTTGGAGAGAAATCTGAGAGGGTGGCTGGATGTTTTTGGAGTGATATATGAGAGGAGAGTTTTAGCGGAGTGATATATGAGAGGAGAGTTTTAGCACGAAAGTGCGGGAGTGATAAGTATCGGGGTGTGAGGAAGTAGCAAATGTAAAATGTTTTCTCAAAATTTTAAGCGTAAAATATTTTACACAAATTTGCTTAGATTGATGTGGTTGACTGAAAATATTTTACTTTTGACTAAATATTTTACTGCAAAACAAACACGTTAAAATTGAAAAATATTTTCCTGAAAATATTTTACATTGAAACAAACAGAGCGTTAGATACGATGCAAGTGACTACACGGGATAATCTTCTCTCGAATCGTCTCCCTGAGTCAAGCTAAATTCATTAAAGTAAAAGTGCAATCCCAATACACAGGATAGTAATTTTTTTTTTTTTTTTTTTTTGGAGCTCAAAACGATAGAAATATGTTATTGAAAACCAATGAATGACATACAAGTAGAGCTAGTGCACAACTAGCATAGAGCGGACACCCACTACATGCAGCGTAGTACGAACTCAACCAAATATATATATATATATATATATATATATGTATTGTAAATATATTTGTAAAATCCTTGGCAAAAAGAGGAATGCATTTTGAAAATATATTTGTAAAGTCATTGGCAAAAAGAGGAATGCATGTAAAAGGTTTTAAATAATAAATAAGGAAAGAGAAACAAAATTGCTATTAATTAAATGAATGAGATGTAAGTCAATTAGCATTTAATATTATTTTTTTAACCATTAGATCAATTACAAATCTACAGTCTACAAATAATGTAACTTAAACTCATCTATATAAATATATATATATATATATATATTTCTTGGACTATCAAAATTATTTACAGAAAATTTCACATAGGACAATAATTTCCTTCAAAATGGGATCTACAATTACATTTTACCATTTCATATTTTCATGTCCATTGTCAAAAAAAATTTAACCACCAAAAATATATATTTATGAGAAGAAATTGATTGTAGTAATCGTTGCCTTCATCATGTCATCTAATAAATCAATGAGATAAAATATGGTAGTTTTGAAATAGTCGTTAATTGTTCTATGCTTTGACAAAAATACACGTGTCACTATTGTATGCATGCTTCAATAATTGATCCAACGTCTTTTTACTTGTACTACCAAAATTTTTGTAAAAAAAATTAATTGCCTTCATCATGATCTAATAAGTCAATGAGATGGAATATAGCAGTTTTGACACATGTCATTATTCCATACTTCGAAAAAATGAAACTTGTTATCATTGTATGTATCCTTGAGTCATTGGAATCCAACTTTTGTGATAATAGTCAATAACTTGTGCATATCATGGCTAATCATCAAAAAAAAAAAAAAATATATATATATATATATATAATAGGAGAAGCTGAGAGAAAGTTGATTCCTATAATTAAGGAGATGCTGCCATATAAGGAAAGTGACTATCTAAAATTTAGCCACGTTTAAGTTAAAAAGCGATAAATTGCATTGTTTGGTAACGCCAAAACACTATTTAAAAGTGATAAATTATAATGTTTCATTATTTTAAAACACTGTTGGGAGCCCTCTTGGTATAAAAGGAAACTAACAGCTTAAGGAAAAAAAAAAAAAGATTGCTACACGGTGAAAGGAGAAAGAGAGATCGAGAGAAAAGAGAGACAAAGAAATAGAGAAGCAAAGATAGAGAGAAGGGTGCCACCCAGATCTTCTACCATCACCGTAAGGGCGCCTTCCGTTTCTCCTATTCAGTTACTTTCTTTTTGCTTCCTTTTCAATTTTCTTAACACCGATGCTTGCGATCTAAAGATAGAGAAGGAGGAAAAAATAAGCCTTGCGATACAGAGATGAGAAGGAGACAAACATTGAGAGAACTACCACCGATAAATTTTTCTTCTTTTCATTCTTTCTTAGATCTGGGTATGGGTATGAAATATGAATTAATTTTGAGAAATTTGGTTAGATTGATTTTTAGTTAGGTATTTGGGAAACCTTAGGTTTTGATTGATTTTTTGAAATTTGGGGTTATATATGATTTTGGTTTGGAGATGGCAAAAACAGAGAAATAAGAGAGAAGGAGAGAGTTATACGTTTCCTCTTCAGACTAAGAGCACCACTACAAGAACATAGGGAAAGAAAAATCTATGGGCATTAACATCGTTAGGCTACATATTTGCCACCATCAGATCGTCAGAATCGACTCTGGTACATTTTTCTTCTTCTTTTTTTTTTTTTTACTTGGGAATGAAACATGACTTTTTATTGATTTTTTTGTTGGATAGGTTTAGATTCGATTTTGGTTTTGATTCTTTTTTGTTTCGGGCTTTTGGGTTCTCCATGAAAATGTTTGTTTTCTCAATTTTTCAATTTTTTTCCCTATTTTGGATTACAGAAATTGCTAAGCCTTTCCCTGTTTTCTAATATCTGCGTTCATAGGTTTTTTTTTTTTTTTTTTTCTTTTTTTTTTTTGGGTTTTGATTTGGAAAACCGGTTTTGTTGTTGATACATCACCAACAGCAAAACTTTTATCTCTATTGAAAAATATATGGGTTTAGTAGAAGGTAAGCATGGTTTTTTTTTTTTTTTTTTTTTCCCTATTCAATTACCATTTCAAATTGTATAAAACTATTCCCTTTTTTGATTTGAGAAAATATGATTCATTCATTCATTCTGTTCTTTCTTTGCTAAGTTTATTTGTGATTGAGGAACTGTCATTTTGTATGTGAATGTTTTGCTTTATGAAATGGGCAGTACTTTTATGATTTATTCTTTCCATTCTGCTTTGAAAGTAAAATAAGTGTATGAAACATCTTGAATGTTTAGACCCCCAATTTACAAATTACCAATTCAAGCTTAATATCAAACAATTGATGTGCAGAAAATGAACATAAGCTTAATGCATAATTGATAAACAATCTAAACTAAATAAAATCACATTCACAGTAGAAATTAAATGGAAAAGATTAATGGAAGAGAGATGCAAACACAAGGACAACACTCGATGTGTTATTGAAGAGGAAACCAAAGCCCTCGGCGTAAATCCTTTCCGCCGCCCTCCAAGCGGTAAACAATCCACTAAAGAATGTAGTTGGGATACATGAACATTGGAAGACCCTCCAAGCCTAATCTACCCAACATACCTAAGCCCTCCAAGCTCCTACTCCAACGAGGTTACGCCGAACCTATTTCTTCTTTAGTTTGCTAGATTCCGCTACTTGACCATTGCATCTACCAATATGAAATTGATCCCTTCTTAATTGCCTCCCAAACACCAAATGGCCTCCTCATAGATATGGGTATGGTGAGAAAATATTTTGGTAATGTACCTCTTAAGGATTTGACAATGGAGAGGAAGAGAGTAGAGGAATTTGAAGAGAATCTATATGAAGACTGTGGATGAATCAATCTTATTTTTCTCTAGGGTTTCTCTCTTAAAATTCTCTCTGGAAGCTCTCTAAATATCGTGAGTATAAGGGTATATATATAGTAGGGTGAGAAGATATGTTAAAAGTCAGTTTTTCCCAAATAGGGTGTTCTGGCAACTTGACCTCGCAACTGGGTTGAGTCGCGAGTTCAAGCCGTGAGCTAACGGCCTAGCTAGCCTAGGACTTTTGTCCTGTAGTACAACAGCTAGCGTGACTCTTTAGCTTTTGGCTTGCTTGGCACGTGTGCAACTTTCTGGCGGCTTTCAACCTGCGAGCCACTCGCGAGATCCAGTGGCGGGTCCCTGCTTCTTTGCACAATCTTGAACATTTCTTCACACTCTCTTACACACTACCCTTACATGATTCCCACCTAAATACAGGGTTACTAATTGCTAAAATACAAGAAAATTTGACACAGAATAAAGCCAACAAGATGGTTGATAAAATTCAACCTTACAATCTCCCCCTTTGGCTATTCTGTGACAAAACCCTAAAACAAACTCTAGACTTAAAATGCGAGTTGGGAACAGTTGAACAAAACTCACTCACATCTTACTCTAGAATTTGATAAGCTCTTGAATCATATGAACAAGTAACTCCTGAAACACAACAACACAATTTGATCATTATATGTAGAAAACTTGTAAGGCATATGAGGCAAGCACAATGCGATCAAGCAAAATAGAATGAGAAATAAACCATAACTTGACCAAACAGGCAATCACTATAAAATAGTGACCATAATACTCATTTACACTTGGAATGAACATCCAAACATACAAGTTAATAAACTCAATACAAATCACTTGCATGCCCAACACTCAACCAATGCACAATACTTAAAGTATATGCATCTAGGAACAAAATCCTACTAGGGCACAAGAGTGAGAATACTTAAAGAAAATGCATAATATTTCGCTAGAAGTATTATGGCAACAGAACATAAAGGCTGCAAAGCATGGTACAAACCATAAAAGCCTACAAAACACATGGAAACAAACCCTAAAAGCTTACAAAAGCAACATGGGCACAAACTACCATAAACAAGTTCCATAAAATACTGAAATAACATAAGCTAATAAAAAGCAAAATGATAAACAAAAATATTGAACATAGGCCTACTTGCTGAAATCTCCCCCTTTCATTGTTCTCCCCCTATGAACATCATCTCCCCCTTTTTGTTTTGGAATAGCTAGTCCATATTTTCTTCTAGCTTCCTCTGAATTTGATCCAATTGAGCTTGTAGGAAGGTGAATTGCATATCCCATCGAATGTTGTGATGATGTAAGATAGATGTGAGTCCAGACATCTTGGTGTTCAATTCATGGACAGATGTCACAATGTTATCGAGTTTGTCGTTAAAGGAGAATGAGCTGGAACGCGAACCACTAGGAGGTGTGCAAGTTTCTGATTTGACTTTCTTGTAACTATGACCAATGCTAGCGTTGAATGTATGCATGGTGATTGGACTCGGTTTTGTGCAGGGAGAGTCATCATCTGATGGCCGAATCCCTTTAAGCTTCAAAATTTTAGAAATCAAACAGCAAAAAGGAACGCATATCCTTGACTCAGTTTGTAGAACCGTTTTGCACAGAATGTGAAAGATATGAGCACAGATGTCAATCTCTACATCAGAGATTAGGTCATGAAGAAACAAGGCATGTCCAAGGTTCATATACCTTGCGCTGGATAAAGGGTGCAGGTTGTGAAACATGACTATTGTAAGCACTCTCAATTTTGGAGGGAAAGAAGAAACACTGACGGAATTTCCATTAGATGAGAATTCCAAGTCTTGTTCAAGACCATCCTGAAGAAGTTCTTCGTCTGGACATAGATCATCATAAACCGGTGAGTTTTTAAGCATCGGTCTATTGATTTGAAGGATCTTTGCCAAATATGCGAGAGAGACTGAGAAGCTTTTTCTTCTAACCCAGCACTTGAGTTCTCTACCTTCCATAATTGCATTGGCATAAAATTCTTTTACCAAATTCTCATAGGCGACATCAAGGTCAGAAAGAAGGTAATTCCAATCCTTATGGGCAAATCATTTTGGGATGTCGGTGTCAAAAAGTGATGATTGATCAACGACCCTCTCAAGTAAAGGTGTAGCATCTTTGAAGTAATTCTCATGAGTCTAAAAAGCAGCATAGGATCTGAACTTGGTGGGATCGAATATTCCTGATGATGAACGAGTCCTTTTTGATCTAGGTGAGAGGTCATCAACATCAATGATAGGCTCCTTCCCCTTGTTACTACCTCCTTTCACAGCTGCTCTCTTAAATGGAGACATTTTCACTTTGCATCATATTTCATAAAGAAAGAAACCCCACAATACCATAAACATTATTAGCAATGGGTCAGTTCAAAAGCAAGGATAATGATGAAAACCCTAAAAACTAGAGATGTATATGCTAAACATGACAATGAGTGTGTGTGTGTGTGTGTGTGTGTGTGTGTGTCACTAACGACCTAATATTAACTCAAGATAGAGTAGATCAAAAAATAACCGCCAAAAATCACACAATGATTTCACCAGAAAAACATAAACCTATGTACAATCAAGAGATATATAGATATTAGAAGAATACACAATCCAAGATGAATATGTAGTAAATGTGAAAGACAATGAGTAAGAGACAAGACCCAAACCTTTCCTTGAAGATTGAATGATGAAATAATGCAAGAATGAAGGATGTTCGAGAGAGGCACAATGATTTTGAGAGTGTATCAGGAAAGAAAGAAGATGAACAGTTAGAAATGTTCGAGGGAAAACTAAAAAGGATTAAAAACTGAACAAGTTTGCCCAAAACACACGATTTTCGCGATTGAGACAAGTCGCATGCAAGTTGCCAGGACTAGCCGCTAGAACAGTAAAAAGAAAACTTTGAAAAAAAAATTTCTAAGGGTTTTTCGCGACTGGAAGTTCCACTCGCGAGACAGTCACAAATTGAGCCATGAAAATCTCTAGGTACACCTCACGACTGGACCTTCCACTCGTGAACAAGTTGCCAACCTGAGCCGTGAAAAGCATGAAAAACCAATTTTTGAAAAATATTCTAAGTCTTTTTGGTGACTGAAGCATTTACCCGCCAAGGAGTTGCCAGTGAGTTGCGAAAAATCTCTGTGATCGACTTGCGACTGGTTCTACCCGCGACTGAGTCGCCAGAACAGGGCAAAACAATTTTTGAAAATTTTGGACCATTTTTGCAAAAAAACAAAGTACTTTCCAAAAACAACTAAAACACTCAATTTTTTTTTTTTTTTGATAGATCAACAAAGATAGAGCATGTGAAAACACATTTAATCAAGTACAGCCACAATGAATATGGCATTCATTAAACATAGACATGTGTGTTATGTGTGAATATCAAAGATGAGATAGTTCTTAGTCTAATGTAAAGTTTCAATGATCAATTCAATCAAGACATACACAACTAGTACTAGATAATGTGATCCATCTCAATTATAGAAATATGCATATATGACCTCTCACAAAGGCTTGAGTACAATAACTTTGAATCTTTTCATTTGGCTCCATATTTGACATATCATTGATCTATTTGAATCAACACATCTCATTTTGAGATCGATGCCTGAAATTTTTGATATTTCATATGATGAGTTAGCCTTTGGCTTTTTGGGCATCATACACTTGTAATTTTTAGTCGCTTTCGCTTTTTCCTAGTCAAATATTAGTATGTGTGACAGGCTTTTACATCTCCATATCTCTTTTCATTTGGAGATTTACATTTGGTGAGCTCTTTTAGCAAAAACAATAAAATAAAATGTGGGAAGATATACAGACACAAGTCTATGCATGTCTCAAGATCAACAAAACCATCCACTAATCATTTATGTCAAGGTTGAAGATCTATTTACAACAGTCACAAAGATTTCAAAGTTTCTCCCACAATGATATAACTGCATAGGGAACAAGCTATGCTCATAGATGCACAAAGCTATTTACTCAAAGGTACAAGGTAAAACATATTTTGAGCCAAAACTCAACAATGTTGATCAATCTTTTTGGATTTTCCACTTTTTATGTGGTTTTTGGATTTTTGACACACACGAAGGAAAAGATTGACAAGAAGCAACAATGTAAACAAAAAAACAACAAAGAAATGAAACTAACAAACAGTTTTCAAATCTCATAATCAATAAACAAACCAATAGTCATGCAACATAAGAAGTATTAATGCATGGATATGTGGTAATGCTTATGCATGAGTACCCTTCATCACCCACACGTCACGTACGTTTGGGGTGATATCTTTATAGGATTGGGTACGAGGGTTAGGACTTTCAAACCTTCTAGTGAAGCTTTCCAAGCAGTTGGTGAATGCACCGATCATCTTCATCACGTATATCATTCTGGAATCAACATTTCGATCTCTTGATGACTCAACATCCCAAATCCTTTTGTCATTTCTTGGCTTTCTTGACCTTTGGTCACTAGCATTCCTCAATGCTCTCAGCTTATGACAATTAGGTCGGGTGTGCCCTTGAAGTCCGCAATGATGGCACATATGGTTTGTTTTAGGACCTTTTTGCGATCGTGGAAGAGATTTTGATTTGCCTTCAACCCTGACCACAGATTGATTACGAGGCTTGTTCAACACCCGCTGGTCAATTACATTCTTCTTCTTCTCAATATTTGCCTTTTCAACAGTAGAGGCAACTACAACCGGCTCTTTGGCTTTCACAAACTTCACTTCTTTGGAGATGCTCATAGCTGAACTACTTTCTCCGGTATATCCTAATCCGGTTTTGTCAGAAAAGGTCTTTTGAGAAGAAAGAACATCATCAAGCTTCTTTGTAGAGACTCGCTTTACCTTGGCTTTTGCTTGAACCACCTCAAGCTCAAGGAAATTTATCTTGGTGTAAGCTTCGGTTAGCTCACCATTTAGCATCTTTATTTCACATTTGGCCTCTTATATCTCACTAGAAGACTTTTATAGTCTTCTTCAGCTTTCTTCATCTTTTTCAGAATTGCCTTGTCCACCCTTGCATATTCTCCTGACTTCTCATGTAGAGAATTGTAGTTCTCTTTAAGACCAGCTGTATCTTCATAATCTTCAGCATCTGATTTTTCTACAATTCCCATAAATTCCTCATCACTATGCTCCCCAAGTTCTTCCACAAGCAAATTCAAGTCTTCTAAAGACTCAACATGAGCAACAGTCATGAATGTTGAGAAATTCCCTTCTTCATCAAAACTATCCTTCGAATTAGAGGTGGAGGAATCTGAGTCACTAAGAGTGGTGGCATACACCTTGGCCTTCGATCTTAGATAATTAGGACATTCCTTTTTGAAATGGACCTGTGCATTACACTCAAAACAAGTGACTCCTTGTGTAGATTGAAACTCTTTCCCTTCTCTCTTTTTGAACTCTTTCTTCTCCTTTTCGGAACTCATAAATTTCCCTTTATCACCAAATTTCTCACCATTTTTGAACTTTAGAAATTTGTGGAAATTCTTTGCAAGGTCGGCAACATCCTTTTCTACTGTATCCTCATCCAATGAACCATGACCCTCTACCTTTTCACTTATTGTCTTAAGAGCCAGTGATTTGCTCTTTCTTTGATTTGGTAATGAAAGTTCATACGTTTGGAGAGAACCAATCAGCTCTTGGACTTTGATTTCATCAAGGTCTTTGCTCTCCTCAATTGCTGTCACCTTTGCACGGAAGCTCTTCTGCAATGAACGAAGAATTTTTCTTATAACTTTCGAGTCCTTCGTTTTCTCTCCCAAGTTAAACTTGCCGATGACCACTTCATTTAGCTTACTATAGAAAGAGTCAAAGGACTCATCCTTGCTCATCCTTGCTCATCCTGAGCTCCTCAAACTAGGTAGTTAGCATCTGTAGCTTTGTGTACTTAACTTTCTTTGTACCCTCATAAGTGGTTTCCAAAATTTGCCATGCTTCCTGGGCAATGGTGATATGAGAAATTTGATGGAATTCATCTGGGGACACACCACAAAAAATTGCGTTAAGTACTTTGCTATTAGCATTTGACACTGCGAGGGCTGCCTTATCCCAAGTTGATTTGGCTACCTCTGGCTTTGTCCAACCTATTTCAACAGCATCCCAAATAGCCTTATCTATAGAACACAGAAATGCTCTCATCCTTACCTTCCAAAATGCATAGTTGCTACCATCAAAATATGGTGGAGCATTTAAAGATTGAGATCAGTCCATCTCAATATGGGGTCAAGGATCACACTATGGTAATGAAACCAAGAAGAGTGTACCCACTCTAATACCAATTGAAAGTTCAATAAGTGTATGAAACACCTTGAACGCTTAGACCCCAAATTTACAAATTACCAATTCAAGCTTAATATCAAACCATTAATGTGCGAAAAATGAACATAAGCTTAATGCAAAATTGGTAAACAATGTAAACCAAATAAAATCACATTCACAGTAGAAATTAAATGGAAAAGATTAAGGGAAGAGAGATGCAAACACAAGGACAACACTATATGTGTTATCAAAGAGGAAACTGAAGCCCTCGGTGTAAAACCTCTCCCCCGCCCTCCAAGTGGTAAACAATCCACTAAAGAATGTAGTTAGGATACATGAACAACAGAAGATCCTCCAAGCCTAATCTACCCAATGTACCTAAGCCCTCCAAGCTCCTACTCCAACAAGGTTATGCTGAACCTATTTCTTCTTTAACTTGTCGGATTTCGCTACTTGACCATAGCATCTACCAATATGAAATTGGTCCCTTCTTACTGCTACCAAATGGCCTCCTCATAGATATGGGTATGGTGAGAAAAGGTTTTGGTAATGTACCTCTCAAGGATTTGACAATAGAGAGGAAAAAAGTAGAGGAATTTGAAGAACCTCTATATGAAGATTGTGGATGAATCAATCTTGTTTTTCTTTAGGGTTTCTCTCTCAAAATTCTCTCTGGAAGCTCTCTAAATATCATGGGCATAAGGATATATATATATAGTAGGGTGAGAAGGAACGTGAAAAGTCAGTTTTTTCCAAATAAGGTGTTCTAGCGACTTGACCTTATGACTAGGTTGAATCTTGAGTTCAAGCTGTGAGCTAACGGCCAGGCCAACCTAGGACTTTTGTCCTGTAGTGCAATAGCTAGCGCAACTCTTCAACTTCTGGCATACTTGGCACGTGTGCAACTTTCTGGCAGCTTGCAAGCCGTGAGCCACCTACGAGATTCAGTCGTGAGTCCTTGCTTCTTTGCACAATCTTGAACATTTCTTCACACTCTCTTACACACTACCCTTACATGATTCCCACCTAAATACAGGGTTACTAATTGCTAAAATATAAGCAAATTTGGAATGGAATAAAGCCAACAAGATGGTTGATAAAATTCAACCTTACATGCTTTGTTATAGTGTGAAACTTGGAAAACATTTGTTTCTTTATATGTGAATTTGATTTGGTATTTGATGTTTACTATTAGTTAAAACCATTTTTTTTTTTTTTTAATTTTGTTTATGAATTTCATGGTGTTGAATGGGAAGCCAAGTCTAAAGAAGAAGAAGAAATTGTCAATTCTTCCCCTTTATTGTATCTCTTATTTGGTGTTTTTACTTTTCTATTGATTTCAATATTTGTTTTATATTGAAATATTAAGTGCTTTTTCTTTTCTCTCTTTTACTATGGATTGCCTGCATTGCCATTAATTTTGTTACTAACAATAATTCAAATTTTTGTATCTTTATGGTTTCATATGTTTGAAGAAATGCCAATGAGAAGGGTTAACAAGAAAAATGATAATCATGTTAGTTGAATAATCCCAATTATTTTGTTGGTAAGCCTCATTGATAAATGGGTTTTCAAAATAGATAAAAATTGTTCATGTGTGTTTCATTAGATTTATTGCAAAAATGAAAGTAGTGACATGTAATCTGTCTCTATCATTATTGGGCATGGAAAACACAGATTGACTATGCTTCCAACGATCTCCACTATCACTGGTACCTTCAACCTCTCTCTCCTAGGGATTTTCCACTATCTATTTTTGTTTTTTTCAATCAATTTTTTCCTTGGTTTCTCAATTCCCATCAAACTATTCGAAGAAAGGCTTGAATTGAATTTTTGGTCAATTGTTTCTTAATTTTGATTTAGTTTAAGTGAGTGGAAGCATGAAGGCAAGTAGATGTAGAAGCTGTCCAGGAAGCTAGACGTAAGATAAAGCTTAAGAGATAAAGCAGCACGACAAGCATTAGGCCATTGTGACTGAACAAATATGAGGTAATGTTTAGTACTGTGTAGTGCCATGTTATTGAGATATCTACAACTGCATGAGAATTGTGTTTTCTGATGTAATCTTGATGTTATGAGTCTGAAGTTGCGTTTTATGTCCTCTTTATGATCATCAATGATTGATTAATATGGGTCCAGCTGTCAATGGTTGTTAAAATTGTTTGCCAATTGTAATGTTCATTTTTACTAAGGTTGCATGCTTTTTCTAAGGACATGTTTACCATGGTTGTTAGTGCTCAAATTTAAGACTCAAGTAATTTTCCTTTTTACTTTTCCTACAAACAGAGTAGGAATTGATATGGTTGCTTGGAGTTTAAAGTGTTTATTTTGATTTTGGATTTTTAGTTTTTGGGGATAACTGAATTTGATTTTGATTTTTCCTTTTATTTTATTTTTGGGGTGGAAAATGTAATTGACCTATATGCGTGCCTTTTTCCTTCTATATCACATAAGAATTACACATTGTTTTGATTTTCATAAGTATATATTTGTCACATAAAATAAAGTCTCAATTTTCCTTTTCCTTTTTCCCTTTTTCTTTTTAATTTTGGTGAGATAAAATTTTAAGATTAAGCCACCCACAATTGGTGGAAAAAGATTGAAACTTAGAATTTAGGACACTGGTAATTGCAGGAATTATTTTGAATTGTAGTTTCATTTTAATCTTTGATTAAAGATGCTTTGGAAGTGATAGTCTATGGTAACATGTAATCTCTCTCTTCTTTCAAGTTAGTCACTGTTCTGACTTTTGATGCATAAATAGATTATTTGTATTGAATGATCAAATAGTGTCTAAAACACCTTAAAGGTTTAGACCCCCAAATTACAAATTACCAATTTAAGCTTATTATCAAACAATGTATATGCGGAATATGAAAATAAGCTAAAATAGAATTGATAAAACAATCTAAACCAAATAAAATCACAACCACAGTAGAAATCAAATGGCAAAGATTAAGGGAAGAGAGACGCAAACACAAAGGCAACACAACGATGTGTTATCAAAAAGGAAATCGAAGTCGTCGGCGTAAAACCTCTCCACTGCCCTACAAGTAGTCAATAATCCACGAGAGAATGAAGTTTGGATACATAAACAATAGAAGACCCTCCAAACCTAATCTACCCAGTGTACGTAAGTCCTCCAAGCTTCTTGCTCTAACGAGGTTACGTCAAACCTTTGTCTTCTCTAGCGTACTGGATTCTGCTATAGCCCTTAACATTAACCAATACCAATTGGTCCTGTTAGGACATATGTGATTCACTTGTTCGGAACATATATCACTATTTTATGTAATTGGCTAATGTTTTGACAAGATGCACTTTACTTGTAGTTAGGTAGAATCTAGGTGTTTTTATTACTTCCAGAAACTGTGTTTCAAGATCAAGTGTTGAAGTCATCAAGCCTGTCCAAGAAACAAGCTAAGAAGTGCAAGTTCAATAAAACTCGACAGCTAGCACGTGTCAAGGTTTAAGAAGCTGTTTAGCCCGTGTGCTCGACACCTCCTATTTGTCGAGGTTTAAGAAAGAATCAGAAATTCTGATTTGTTTTCTTGGAATCCGTGAATGTGTCTTTAGAACTTCTTTTCTCCTAACCCTAGACACATAAAAGGATTATTCTAAGGGCCGTCAAAGAGTTCATAAGTTGCACAGGTGTTGAGCAAAGTTTGTTCAAGCAAATTGTGACTGGAGACAAAGTTTTGCCCTAGTTTATCGTTCTTGAAGAAGTTACTGTGTATGTGCACTGTAGGGTTTTGTGATCAAGCATCTTCTTGATCTTCATCGTTGGGATGAACTGAAGAACTTTGCAGCCAACAACCTTCTCTAGTTGGTGATTGAAGTCGTGTACTAGGATCTGCACAATTGGTTAGTCACATACTTAGGAGTCGTGCATCAAAAGGAGAAATTGTCACTACAGAACAAGTCCAATTGGGTATTGGGATAAGGGTTCAACTATAGGTTAGTATAAGGTACTGAGATTCCTTTACTTGTAATTGCTTGTTGTGATAATAGTGGAATTTCGAGAGTGGTGACTTGAAATCACCCGGTGGGGTTTTTGCCGTTAGGTTTTCCCCATTCGTAAATAAATTACCGTGTTAAATTTATTTTTCGCTGCATACTTAGTTTATTGGTGATTTGTTTGTGCTACCATGTGTTTACATGTTAATTAACTTAATTAATTCACTTGACTAATTTAATTGGTTAATTTGTCACAAAGGGTCACTTCGTTTTTGGCCTATCAAGTGGTATCAAAGTAGGCACACTCTAATTAGGGTTAATCTTTGTTCTGTTGATCCATTAACCCTTGTTTGTCATGGATAGAGGACAGTATTTAATCATACCTCATTTATTTGATGGAACTAACTATGCATACTGGAAAGTACGCATAAGAGCTTTCTTACAGTCCTTAGATGAGAAAGTGTGGCAAGCTATGGAGATAGGCTGGACTAGGCCTACAGAAGTGCCGACTAATTGGGATGATGCCAAGATTAAGGCGGCAAACTTCAAGAGCAGGGCAATGAATGCTTTATTCAGTACAATCACCAATGAGGAGTTCAAGAAGATATTCTCTACTGAAACTGCTAAGGAGGCATGGACCATTCTTCAGAAAACCTATGAGGGAACAAGGCTATCAAGGATTCGAAACTACAGAGGCTCACTACAAGCTTCGAAGAGATTAAGATGGAGGAGGATGAGTCGTTCGGTGAGTTCTATGTCAAACTCAAAGACATAGTGAACTCAACATTTAATCTTGGGGGAACCATTCCTAAACCCAAGATTGTGAGAAAGGTGCTTAGATCACTATCTGAGAGATTCCATACCAAGAATATGGCAATTAAGGAATCAAAGGACATTGACAAGATTCCTTTGACAAAGCTAGTTAGTAATCTACAGACTTACGAGCTAGGGCTAACAAGGATTAGTAAGTTAGACAAAAGCAAGAGCATGGCCTTAAAGGTCAAGAGCAGTGAGATAGATGAGTCTTTAGATGATAAAGATTCTAAGATGAAGTCCTACATCACTAGGCAGTTCAAGAAGTTTATGAAGAATGCAAATGGAAAGGCATTCGACAAGGACCGTAGACAATCTAGTTCTTTTCGGTACAAGAGCCAAGACAAAAGGAAGAAGAATGGAAGGGATGGCAATCAATACATTGTTCCTATAGGACCTAAATGCTTTGGGTGTCAAGGCTTCGGTCACATGAAATAGAAGTGTCCTACATATCTCAAGAGCATTAGGAAGAGTAAGGCACTTACTACTACTTTGAGCGACACCGAGCCTAGGAATGATTCCGATAATGAGGATGAAGGAATCTTGAATGCCTTCACTACCACTATCAATCCTACTGATGGGATTGTTGAAGATGTGGATGAAGAAGAGGAATTGGTGGAGTCCAAGTTTAAGAAGATGGGTGATCAAAATGATATCCATATAGCCTATGAGAAAATTATACAAGATTTTTGAGAAACATGAGAAACTTTATAGGCTAACCACCAAGAAACTCAGTGATGTGGAATTTGACTGTGAAGAGCTTTCCACAAAGTTTGATGAGGCTAATCAAACTATTTGAGTACTGAGGTTTGAGAACAATTTCTTGGCTGAGAAGACTAAGAAGCTTGAAGCAAAGTTGTTTCAAGTCAGAGCTCAATTGGAGAGGACTTCAAGTGCAAAACTTGTTGAGATGCTAAGTCTTTAGAAATCTGCTTCTAATCGAACAGGTTTAGGGCATAGTTTCTCTTCCTCTAATATTGCTTTAACTAGTACTACTGTTTTTGTTCCTCCTGCTAATAATGTTGAAATTGAAAACAATGATGTTAAAACTGATCTAGCTAGTGAGAACATAAATAATGGTAAATCTATCTTAGAAGCACCCCCTAAGCAAGATAAGAAGGAAGCTAAGAATCATTGGGCTAAGAAGGCTAACTCTCAAAAGTCTAAACAGAAGAAGCAACATCTCTGTCATCATTGTGGAGTTGCCAGTTATACTTGACCAAATTGCTATAAGTGGCCAGCCACTCAATAGAGCAACAACATGATAGCATCTGGGAACCAGAATCAACTTCAATCCTCTCTTACTCCTCTTGGAGATCTTCTTAAAGCCCTCATGTTCTTTTCGAACTTGAATGGTTTCAATTCTTCCCCCTCACCATTAGTTTAAAGGTTTAATCAAAGGAAAGGTTCTTCCAAGATGTGGAAGAAAAAGGACTCCAAGTGATTCTATCACTTTTCTCTCTCTTTTTTTTTTTTTTTTTTTTTTGGTGCATTACTTGTGTGTTTTGCTTTCAAGTTTTAAGTCAGTCTAGTTTTTATGCTTTATTTTGTTAAACATGTTTTTGTTTGGTTAATTTTCAGTTTTGTTTTGTTTTGTTTTTCATATTAAAATCAAAAATAAAAATTAAAAAATCAGAAAAATACAAAAACATTGTGTGTTTGTGTACATTGGTACTTGTGTACCCTTGATGACCATTGAAAAAAAGTTTTCTAAACTTTGTATCTTTTGTAGCTTAGATGAGAATCTCTACGCACAACTAAGCAAGTGAGCTTTATGGCTCTTGTTTGTGATGAGTAAGATTAAGTTATCTCTTGTACTTAACACTCGTATCACTTTTTTTGACGGTAAGGACTAGAAAATCCTAAGAGAAAGGCATAAATAACTTTCTCACCACTATTGCCTGCCAATTATAAAATGACACCTATATGCTTCGACATAGCAAAAGTGCAAAACTAATAACATTTGTGTGCTTCAGCATAGCAAAACTGGAATGTCAAATGCTTACCATCATTAGGTATTTCTTTTCTCTCACTTATATGCCCATGCATGATTTGCTTAAAATGAAAAATGTGCAAAGAAAAATAAAAAGCAAAAAGATCAAAATGCTTTATATATGATTGCAAGCATATATTCTAGGAGATGTGGGAGTTATAGGATGTACCTTGAAGGTGATAGCCCCCATCAAATAGTTATGATTGTGTGTGAGTTAAATTGATTTTCTCATATCTCAAATCGTCATAACTAGTTGACACTTATGTAATTTTGCGATGGTTTTCACACACAACACGTAATATACTTTGCTAGTCTTGATACATGTGCAGGTACAATGTAATTTGGCCATCACAAGGTTTTACATGTGTTAATATATGCTCACTAAACTGTCTTGACTTATTTTTGAAATATAAAATTGGTTAGACCTGTTTAGCATGTGTGTGTGTTTTTAGGATCCATGTGCTTAAAATTTATGTTAAGAGATGATTTTGAGAGGTTTATATGGTGTTTGGATCATTGGTTGAGTTGTATGCTTGATTGCATTCATGTCTGTGTTTTTCTCTTCTCGAAAAACTATTTTTAAAAGCTAGCTTGACACCTCCTCAACAACTGGCTATCTGTCGAGCTTTCAAGTTTTTTCTTATCACAATCTCAATGGCTCCTTGACACCTGGTGGGTCGATCGAGAAAGTTCATGTCCCCTCAATAGCTTCTTGACACCTAGTGGATTGATCGAGCCTCATCTCTTATGTTTAATGTTTTGTACCTCAACACTTTCTTGACACCTTTATCTGTTGATGGCCAAATCCTCGACACTTGGCTCGACACCTTGCTTGACACCTCTCGACACTTTCATCTATCGAGCTTTACTAAGGTTCTATATATTCTTCCTTATGCGATCCAAACCTCATTTCTCTCGATCTCTCTCTCTCGATAGCTCTGTCTTTTCATCTCCCAAACATTCCCAATATTCTCCTTAAGGTTTCTTCAAGCTTTTTCAAGAGGTTCTTCACTTGGTAAGCTTCTAATCTCTCATTCTTCATGCATTTCATGTTTTGAAGCCTAGGTTTTGGTGATTTTGAAAAATTTTGGGGTTTTTCAAAATTGATGAGTGTTTGTTGAAATTTTGGTACGAGTTTTTCTTAAATGAGTTTAAAATCTCATGCATTGCATCACATTAGCATAATAACAATATTATCATGCATTTTAGATGTGTGCAATTGATTGTGTGCTAGTAGGATTGGATTGGGCTGAGCTCATGATGCAATTTACCTTGCATGTCACATGTTCATGCATTTCCCATGCATACATACTCATTTTCAATATACTTGTTATATTTGAAATGTTTTGGAGCTTTTCTGATTGTCTATTTTTTCTCTCTTAATCGTGTCTATGGCACCTAAGAGTAAATCTACTTCGGCTTGGAACCCTCTTCGTTCTGAAGCTTTTTTATCTTTTGATTCTGCCCCTCTCTTTCTTCGGTTCCGTGATGCCCACAAGGAATTCTTGGAGAACTTTTCTAGATGCGGCATTCATTTGAAATGCCAAGTCATTCTGGCCGACTTCGCCGACACCGGCCTTCCTGATTTCATTCACAGTCGGGGATAGGAGTCACTATGTGATGTCTCGATCACCTATCCTCTTGTGCTTATCTAGGAGTTTTACTCCAACATGCACGGGGTTGATCATTCAATACCTCTTTTCTTCACTCACATTCGAGGTACGCGCATTCCTGTCACATCACAGCTTGTTGCGGATGTGCTTTGGGTTCTTAGCTATAGTTCCCTGACTACCCTAGTTGTGAGCGTCTGCAGATCATGTCCAAGGATAAGCTCAGATCCGCTTTTTGTGAGCATTCTTCCGAGTGGGGTGAGCACTAGTTCACTTACTGTTTGGGCTTTGCAAAAGGCCCTCGGTTTTTGAACATGGTGATGACCTTTGTACTCCATCCCCTCTCTTAATATAACTCCATCACAGAGCCTCATGCTCGGTTTATGTTATCCCTCCTTAAGCATCTTACTATTGATTTCCCTTCTCATTTTATTCTTTCCATTATAGATGTTCATCTCGATTTGGGGTCCTGTGATAAGCTTATCTTTCCTTCTGCTATCACGAGGATCTTACGCCATTTTTCCATCCCTTTTCTTGTGTTCGACCACTTCATTCATATTTGTGCCATAGACTAGGCTACTGTTAAACGTAGCGAGGTGCAGTTTAGGTCGCGACAGACGGATTCAATAACTCTTACTCGTCCGGCTCCATCTTAATCTGCTCGATCCACATTCATTCCTTCCTCTTCCACGAGTGATGTGTTACTAGGAGACATCATGGCGTATCTTTAGCATATGGATGCTCTCCTAGATACACTCTCTACAGAGTTGTATCAGGTGAACGTTCATGTTGGTCGCATTGCTAGACAGCAGGCGACTATAGGCAGTTTTGCTCTTGAGGCTTCTCCTCCACCTCTTCCAGTGGCTTCTGATTCTGATTTTAAGGATGAGGATGATGATGATAGTGATGAAGATGATGCTTCTGATGATGCTGATGGAGATGCTAGCTCTACCGATGAGATGTCTATTTGACACTCTAACCTTTGTCACTCGTGGCAAAAAGGGGGGAGTAGTTTTGGTATATGAGAGTAGTCATACTTAGGGGGAGAGTTAGGATAGGACATTTTTGTTAGGGGGAGTGTTGATATCTTGAGGGATGTAGTGAGGATTTTATGTATTTTATAGATACATTATTCTTGTACCTTAGGTCTTCTGTCCATTTATTAACATACATTGTACTTATTCTTCTCTATATGTGGAGGTATGTTTTTCTTTCACCTACCCCTTACATGTTTTGTTTCTTTTCTCTATTCATGCCCATGCTTCTTATTACTTGTATGCAATCTATTATTTCTGTTTCACACAAAGATGCCTTGATGAGTTTTGTTTCAAGTGTTTCAGAAATACATGTTGTCAAAGTCTATCTGCCATAAACTCTCTTCTTGTAAAGTTTTTCAAGAGTTTATGTTAGGACAGATTTTATTGTATTCAAGAAGTGAATATGAGTTGAGTGATTTATAACTTCTCTCATATGTTCATTTGTTTGTTGTGGTTTTGTCACAGATTGCCAAAGAGGGAGATTGTTAGAACATATGTGATTCACTTGTTAGGAACATATGTCACTATTTTATGTAATTGGCTAATCCTTTGACAAAACGCACTTTACTTGTAGTTGGGTAGAATCTAGGTGTTTTTAATACTTCAAGAAACCGTGTTTTAAGATCAAGTGTTAAAGTCATCAAGTCTGTCCAAGAAACAAGCTGAGAAGTGCAAATTCATTAAAACTCGACACCTAGCATGTGTCGAGGTTTAAGAAGCTGTTCAGCCCGTGTACTCGATAGCTGCTCGACACCTCCAATCTGTTAAGGTTTAAAAAAAATTCAGAAATTTTGATCTTTTTTCTTGGAATTCGTGAATGTGTCTTTGGGACTTCTTTTCTCCTAACCCTAGACATATAAAATGATTATTCTAAGGGTTGTCAAAGAGTTTACAAGTTGCACAAGTGTTGAACAAAGTTTGTTCAACCAAATTGTGAATGGAGACAAAGTTTTGCCCTAGTTCATTGTTCTTGAAGAAGTTGCTGTGTATGTGTACTGTAGGATTTTGTGACCAAGCATCTTCTTGATCTTCATCGTTGGGATGAATTGAAGAACTTTGCAGCCAACAACCTTCTCTAGTTGGTGATTGAAGTCATGTACTAGGATCTACTCAATTGGTTAGTCACGTACTTGGGAGCCGTGCATCGAAAGAAGAAATTGTCACTACAAAACAAGTCCAATTTGGTATTGGGGTAAAGGTTTAACTATAGGTTGCTATAAGGTACTAGGATTCCTTTACTTATAACTGCTTGTTGTGATAATAATGGAATTTCAGGAGTAGTGACCTGAAAATCACCCGGTGGGGGTTTTTACCATTAGGTTTTTCCCATTTATAAACAAATCATTTTGTCAAATTTATTTTCCACTGCATACTTAGTTTATTGATAATTTGTTTGTGCTATCACGCATTTGCATGTTAATTAACTTAATTAATTCACTTGGCTAAATTAATTGGTTAATTTGTCACAAAGGGTCAATTCGTTTTTGGCCTATTAGGTCCCTTACTAATTGCTTTCTAAGCATCAAATAACCTTCTCACAGATATAGGTATGGTGAGAAATGGATTTGACTATTGTACCTCTCAAGGATGTATCAATGGAGAGGGTGAGAGAAAAGAAATTTGGGGAATCAAAGGATGAAGATTGTGGATGAGTCAATCTTATTTTTCTCTAGGGTTTTTCTCTTAAAATTCTCTCTGGAAGCTCTTTACAATATGTGGATATAAGGGTTATTTATACTGATATGTGTTTAGAATGCGAAAAGTCAATTTTTCCCAAATAGAGTGGTCTGGTTACTTGACCTCATGACTTGACTGAGTCGTGAGCCTGAGTTGCAAGCTAACTGTTTGGACAAACTGGAAGTTTTTTCTTGTAGTGCTCCAGCTGGTGTGACTCTTCAGCTCCTCTGCATGCTTCACACGTGAGCCAGTCGTGAGATCCAATCACGATGCCCTGTTGAGTGCACACTTTTGAGCTTTTCTTCATACTTTCTCACACACTACCCTTACATGATTCCCACCTAAATACAGGATTTCTAAATGTTGAATTATAAGCAAATTGGCACAAAATAAAGCCAACAAAATGGTTGATCAAATTCAACCTTATAATCTCCCCCTTTGGCTATTTTGTAACAAAACTCTAAAACAAATTCTAGGCTTAACATGTGAGTTGGGAACAGTTGAACAAAACTTACTCACACCTAACTCTAGAATCTGTTAAGCTCTTCAACCATACGTACAAGTATCTCTTGAAAAACAGCAACACAATATGATCATTATATGCAGAAAACTTATAATGCATATAGAGCAAGCACAATGCGATCAAGCAATATAGATTAAAGCAATAAAGCATAGCTTGACCAAAAACAAACAATCACTATTAATAGTGACCACCATGATCATTCACACAAGGAATGAACATCCAGACATGCAAGCTAATAAGCTCAATGTAAAGTATCATTTGCATGTCCAACACTCAATCGATACAAAAACTTAAAGTAATTGCATCAAGGATATAAAATCCAACAAGGGTACAAGAGTGGTGTACTTAAAGAAATGCATAACATTAACAACAAGTACTAAGCTACAAAACATGGGTACAAAAGTGATGTACTAAAGAAAATGCACAATATAAACTAAAAGTGCTTAAAGTTTCTCCCCCTCAAAATGATGAGAAGTTGTGATGCACTTGGAATATATATACTTGTAACTTGAAAACATTTGCACAAAACACATTAGACCCTCAAGGTAAAGTAAGTAATAAAAGGACAAGTATAATGTGACAAGTAAAAAGCGATCAAGTAAACATGTTGTGAAACATATAAGTAACTTGATCAAACATATGACAGTCATATGGAAATGATTACGATGATTGTATAGCAAAATAAATGATCATCCGAACATGCATTCAATGAAGCACAATAGTATAAGGATGAATGCATGACCAACACACAAACACGATGCGATGAGAACAACAAAGTATAGATACTAAACATAACTCAAAGTACCATAAAGCAAACAAGAAAACAAACATAAATAAAAACAAGCAAAACAAAATTTTCTTATTAACACAAAGTCTTTTCCCCCTTGGTATATGCATCTCTCCTATGGAATATCTCTCCCCCTATAAATGTGCATGAGAAATATAATTTCTCCCCCTAAGAGTGTGCACAAGAGTCATATAGAAATGACAAAACTCTTTGATATACTCTCTAGAGTATACTCTCCCCCTTTTTGTCACGAATAGACAAAGGGTCAAGGAGAAATGAGGGCAAGAGATAAAGGTACGACCAATGATAATGATGCATGAAGGGTGCGAGATGAATGAGAAAATGAAGCTCAAACCTAAGACAACAAAATGCTACAAAGCATAAGGTAAACATGACATGCTATGATGAAGAAACAAGGTATAGACCAATGCATAACAAGAGTAGTAAAGGTTTGTGCAAGAGATGGCTATGTGCAATGCATAACCAAAGCATGGAAAATACACATGTGGGGCAAGGTGTGTTAAATACACAATCAGTGAACCAAATATGCTCCTAATGAGGAAACAAAAGAAACCCCAAAGTTTAGTACTCATCGGATTCCAAACAAGTGAGAAAATGCTTAAGGGGCATTTTATCAGACATCTAGCATGCACACTATGAACAACCATGCGAAAGAATGCATGAACATCATGAAATCCACCCTTGGTACATGTTCTTTATACCACAAGGGGCCTATATCCAAAGGAAATCATCAAAATAAACCAATCCCATGCAAAGATTTGACAAAAAAATAAGTTTTCCAAACCCCTATGAAGAAAATCCCAACCAAGAGCACAAAACTCTCCAAAACATAATCTAAGAATCCAAAACAATGAAAAGAGTCTAAAATTACCTTAGAGATGTTAATGGAATGAAAAACCATTCATATTGATTGGGTTTTGATGTAAAAATATTGAAAGAGGGGTTAAAGAGAGGATGAGAGAGTTTTAAAACAAGTTTCCCACGAAAAGCTCTTTAAAAAGCTGTTTTTCGCAACTGGGCAAGTCGCGGAAATTTTCGTGAGTCACGAGATGAGTTGCGAATGCGTTTAGATGAACTCGCAACTTAAGTTGCGCGACTGGCAAGTTGCCAGATGAGTCGCGAAAATTTTTGCGAGCCACGAGTGAGTCGCGAAAAACTCTAACACCTATTTTTTCAACACAAAACATGTTTAAAACAATGAAAAACAAAGTAAGTACAAAACATGAATACAAAAAGTGATAAAAATCACTTCCAAATTCATATAAAATGATCAAAAAAATTTTTGGTTTAATCCATATATAGATGAGCACACATATAACACATTTAAACAAGTACAATGGAACAAATGAATAAGGCATTTATTGAACATTAGGCATGTGTGTTGTGTGTGTATCAAGTGTGGAATAGTCCTTAGTCTAGAATGAAACTTCAATGATCAATTCAATCAAGTCAAGTCATATAAAACTAGTACAAAGTGAAGTGGTCTATCTCAATTATAGAAATGAACATATATGACCTCCCACAAAAATGATTACAACTCTTTGAAGCTTTTCATTTGGCTTCTTCCAATTCATAATATTTGATCATTTTGAATCAATACATCTCATTTTGAGATCAATGCTTGAAATTTTTTATATTTCAATTTGATGAACAAGCCTTTGGCTTTTTGGGTATCATACATTTTCATAAAAGTTGCTTTCCTTTTTTCCTAGTCAAATACTAGCATGTGCGATGGCTTTTGCAGCTCATTATCTCTTTTCATTTTGAGATTTACATTGTTTGAGCTCTTTAAGCAACAACAAAAAAAAAAAAAAAAAAGTGTGGGAAGATATATAGGCACAAATCTACACATGTATCAAAACCAACATGACTATTGATTAATCATTCATGACAAGCTTCAAGATCGATTTACAATAATTACACATAGATGTCAAGATTTTTCCCACAAAGATAGATGTGCATACATAACAAGCTAAGTTTATAAATGCATTAAGCCATTTGTACGGAGGTACTAGGCCAAACACACATATGATATGTTCTCAAACATATATGATCAAACTTTTAAAATTTTTCACCTTTTATGTGATTTTGGATTTTTTGCTCACACAAAACAAAAACGTAAAAGTAAGATAAAATAAATAAATAAATAAATAAAAACAATGCATATAAAGAAATGCAAGATGTAGAAAATGCATGAGGATATGATATTTAATGCATGAAGAGTCCTACAAAGATCAAAATAATTAGATCAAGGACCAAAAGAGCAAAAGCTCAACTATAGGAACCCTTCCTCATCTAAACGGAACAATCATTTGGAATGAGTGTCTCATGAGAAGTGAGACGAGGGTTGGAAGAATGAGAACCAGAGATGCACATAGACAAGGAGTTAAGAGCATTAAACACTTTCTTTAACAACATGCTATTTTCAGTTAAATCTGGTTTACCCTTTTTAGCACAATTTACATAAAGCTCTAGTTTATCTTTTCTTTTAATTCTTTTAAGAGTATGAAACTTAGAGCAATGAGGTCTTAGATGACCAGAAGCACCACAATGGTGACACACAATGTGTTTAGGTCCGCTAGGCTTTTTGGAAAGGGATCTAACAACATGGTTTTGTTCCCTCTTCAACTTATGACATTGAGGTCTTATATGACCAATCACACTACAATGGTGGCAAGTTGGAACAAACTTAGATCCATCCAAAACCTTAGGTTGAGACCTAAATGGAGGCTTTGACTTAAGAGTCTTTCTCTCCACCTTTTGATTTTTTTTTGTGGAGAAATGTACACCGATTTTCCGTTAGAGATAGAACACACATTAGGCACAAAATCGAGTACCACAACATGATTACAACATATATTATCATCCTTTTTAGTAACAGGTTTAGTAATCAAACACTTGGCATGCATTTTTAGAGATTCATTCTCACATTTTAGCTTATCAACAAGTTTGTTAGACAAAGCAAGTTTAGCATCCAAGTCCATATTCAAACATTCAAACTCTTTCAACTTTTCAAGAGAATTTTTGGCAAGTTTCTTATATTTCTCAACCAATTTGTTGGATTCATTAAGTTTAGCAATCAAATCATCATTTTCACAAAATAACTTGCTCAAATCCTTGTTAAACTTCTAGCCTTTTTCTTCAAGAGTTTGATGTTAAGAATATCAACAACATCCAAAGATTCAAGTAACATGTCACCACAATAATGAGGATTAACACTCATAAAGGTATTATCAAAAACACATGGCATCTTGCACTCACAAACATCCATAGAAGCATACAAAGCACTATCCATGGCAATAAACACAAGGGGTCAAGGATCACACTTAGGTATTTAAACCACAACAAGTGTACCTGCTTTGATACCAATTGGATGTTCAAATAGTATGTAAAACACCTTGAACGTTTAGAGCCCTAAATTACAAATTACCAATTCAAGCTTATTATCAAACAATGTATGTGCGGAATATGAAAATAAGCTAAAACAGAATTGATAAAACAATCTAAACCAAATAAAATCATAGCCAGAGCAGAAATTAAATGGAAAATATTAAGAGAAGAGAGATGCAAATACAAAGACAACACATCGTTGTGTTATTGAAGAGGAAAACAAAGTCCTCGGCATAAAAACTTTCTGTCGCCCTCCAAACGGTCAATAATCCACTAGAGAATGAAGTTTGGATACATTAATAGTAGAAAACCCTCCAAGCTTAATCTACCCAGTGTACCTAAACCCTCCGAGCTCCTTGCTCCAACGAGGTTACGCCGAATCTTTGTCTTCTCTAGCATACCGGATTCCACTATAGCCCATAACATCAACCAATATCAATTGATCCCTTCCTAATTGCTTCCCAAGTACCAAATAACCTTCTCACAGATATGGGTATGGTAAGATAAGGATTTGGCTAATGTACCTCTTAAGGATATATTAATGGAGAGGATGAGAGTAGAGGAATTTAGAGAATCAAAGGATGAAGATTGTGGATGAGTCAATCTTTTTTTTTCTCTAGGGTTTTTTCTCTCAAAATTCTCTTTGGAGGCTCTCTACAATATGTGGGTATAAGGGGTATTTATATTGGTGTGTGTATGGAATGCAAAAAGTCAGTTTTTCCCAAACAGAATGGTTTAGCGACTTGACCTTGCAACTTGACTGAGTCACGAGTTTGAGTCGCAAGCTAATTGCCTGGCCAAACTGGAAGTTTTGTCCTGTAGTGCTCCAGCTGGCGTGACTCTTCAGCTCCTCTACATGCTTCACACGTGTGCCTCATTTGGTGACTTGCTAGCCGCGAGCCAGTCGTGAGGCCTTGCTGAGTGTGCACTCTTGAGCTTTTCTTCACACACTCTCACGCACTATCCTTACATGATTCCCAACTAAATACAGGGTCTCTAAATGTTGAATTATAAGCAAATTGGCACGGCATAAAGGTAACAAAATGGTTGATTAAATTCAACCTTACATGTACATTTCCCAATCTCCACATCAGACCCTCCATTTTTTTAGAGAGTATATCTCACTAATTGGTTGGTTACTTAAGAAGTAGAAATTGTTCATTACATATATTATATACCTATAAAAATGATTGTGCAAGAAAAAAAATGATAAGTGCTTTAATTATATATGTAAAAATATGCTTATTACATTTTCTAATTTCTTTCATTATTATATTCTGTTATGGGAGTATAAATCCAAGTGAAAGATCACAATGCGTTGCTAACCCGTTTGATGCACGGAGAGCAAATGTTAGATAAATTAAAAAAATTAAAGAAACATCTATGAAAATTAACAATATCAAAAGTGAGGATATAAGGATCAAAGGCCATGGAATATAAAAATATACAATTGAGATGGGAAACAACAAAGGCGAATTCATTCCTATTTTTCTTTTGGGTTTGATTCTTTATTTAATTGATTTCATTAATTAGTAGTGTAGATTTTACAACTTGCAAATTAGAAGTGAAATTTAAGAAAACTATGCCACATGTTTAGTGGGGTGATTGATTTTCTCTATTTGGTAAACCAAATTTGGTTCAATAGTTGGAGTTCAATTCTGTTTTGATTGTTTATTATTATTTTAGATTGAAAAGGCAGAAATTGTATTATTGTCAAAAAGAGAAGTATGAAAAGTATAACACGGGTTCCTTTAGGACATGATCCAAACCAACACAGTGGCTTAGGCTCTAGGAAAAAAAATGTAGGGAAAGAGACAGCATAAGTATTATAGATTTGACCACTAAGTCCCAATGGCCCATAGTGTTAAATACCCACAGAAAGCCTCTAGTAGTCATCAAATAGTGTTGTTTCAATTGTTTATTAATGGATTGCCTTCAATGTGTTTGATTATAGTTGTGAATAACTCTCACACTACACTGTTTCAAATTAAATCGTCTTGAAGCAACCAAGGTTTAGAAGATGGGACACTTAAAGTCTTGAAGGATGGGGTTTCAAATTAGTCGAAGGTGATGCAAGTGCAAGGAATCGGTGAAGGAAGGTATTGCTATTGCGAATGTTTCTTCATATATTTAGATTGCTGTTCCATTCCTTAATATATCTGTCTCTTTCAGTATATGTTGTCAATGTTGATCTTAAGGCTTGCAACTGTGGTTTTTGAAATAAAGTGACTCTATGAGACCTTTAGTTGGTGTTTTAGGCCATCTTGAATACTTATATTGAAGGCATTTTTACCTCAAGGTTAGCAGTTGTGGTTTTAGAATAATATATCTCTATAAGTCCTTCAGTTGTTATTTGTTGGCCATCTTGACATCAATGTAATACTTAGCTTAAAGGCATTTTTAATGTCTATATTACTATATATGCATTGTTGTTGGTGTGCTTCCCTATCATGGTTTATGTGAGAAATAATGATTGGCTCTAGCACCCAGTAAAGGCAGATGGGCATAATCTATTTTTACCTTGGTAAAATTATAGATTAATCTAATTAGATACTTCCCAAAAATACTTAGCATCAAAAGCCATACAAAAACCAATTGAATCAACTCTCTCTTTGCTTGACGATTTTTTTAGGTAGAACAAACATGTTGGTCCAATATATGTGAATACCAAACAACATATGACAAAACATTGGATGTGATTCTCACCAAAATTTTATCTATTATAGGGTTGCAACTTATCACCCTTAGCTTCAAACAATTTGATAAACTAGATTTGGTCTGTTATCCATTTATGCTTTTGACAATATTTGATTCATTATAATTAAAGCTAATAAAGTTTTCTAAATTTCTATTTTAGGATTTTATAAAGTTACAAGAAAGGTTAATTTTAGAGATACCTCAAGCCAAATAGCGACATAATTTGCTTTCGGAAGGTTTAATTGTTTTCTCTCAGTCCATAAGATATAAACATTTTTATGTATTTTCCTTCTTTTATACATGTTTATGACACAAGTTGTTATCCTCTATGGTAGAGGAAAGTGATGTACTTTATGGAATGTTAATTTATTGTTCAAAACTTTGGTAGTTAAGAGGACTAGAAAAACTTTATTTTATTTTTTTGTCTGCAATATTATAGATCCATATTTCAAAATTTCTTTTCCTTAAATCAATGGTTCTGTTGTAATTCTTAACTAAATTATTTGACCCATGAAATTTATGACTATTTATGTTTTCTATGTTGGTGTTTTAGCTTTGCTTGAACTTGCAAGAAGGATAATTTCAGAGATAACTGAAGGCTTAAGCCAAGGGTTTGCATCTAAAAGATATTAATTTTATTTTTCACCCTATGGGATCTAAATGATCACATAATAACTTTTAAAGTGGAATATAGACTTCACAGGTCTATTTGCTTAGTGCTATATACCTTAAGTAAACAAATATTGGTTGCCTTAGTGTAAATTTTAAGTGGAAAAGAAAAAAGGTATTCTGCATATGCGTAATAAATTAGATAGATAGTTAATTTTCTATTATATATACAAGGAAATAATCTCATTTTAATACACACACACATATATATATATATATATATATATATTTGTATATTTGTATATTTTTTTCTTTTTTTGGAACTTTAATGTTTAATGTTACAAACTTCTTTATCTCTACCAAAGCCCCCAACTCCTTGAAGTCTGCAACAATTTTTATTCATATGAATTAAATATTCTATACACTATCTACAAAAGAAATTTTGAGCCCATTAATTACGATTATCATTTCTTAAGCATTCATTTATATATGTTAAATTTTGAGAATAGTATAAATTATTAAGTAATCAAATTTAGACTAGCAAAATAAACGAATTCCATTTCTTATGAAGTTAGTTCATTTTTTTTAATGGCATATTATTACTTTCTTCAGTATCTCAATACTATGAACTTTTTTTTTCCTCTTTTTTTTTTTTTTTTTTTTTTTTTTTTTTTGTTTTTTTGTTTTTAAATGGCAGATTATTATTATTTTTTAGTGTCTCAATACTATGAACTTTGGTTTTTTCCTCTTTTTTTCTTAATTCCATTCAACATTTTAGAGGAGATGCTTGAATCAAATGTGTTTGATTGGATTTTACAGATTTTTGTAGATTAGCTTTGATTTTGGGAAAATAAAAATTTTCTCACTATTAACGTGCAGGAATAAAGAAAAGAGATGAGATTCTAGAGGAGAATTCTTGAGTAAAAAGATTGTCATAGCATTGAGTAGCAGTGATAGCTATTGTGGTTGCTATAGTCTTCTGTGTAAATTAAATGCCTAGAACATAGATAAATGTGGCAATAGTGTTTATTGAATAGTGTATGATCAACAAGATACATTAGAGGAAAAAGTTGGTTTGTGTAGTGAGGCTGATTTACAATTTAATATGAAGTTGTATGTAAAATTGAATTTGGATTTTGTCGATATTGAATTTCAAACTCAAATATCCTCTAGCATGCCTCTATGGTAGACATATATCTACAATTTAAGTAACCCTTAACTTCATCTGTGTCTGTCATACTTTGCATTCCAGTAGAAGCATCAACATGTAAATTTTCTTTAAGAATCAAAGTTGCACGATCAAGCCCCTTCGTAATATACTTGAATAAGTATTTGATAGAACTTGAACGATTACACCACTCGACATATATGTGAGCTTGAAATTTCACCAATAAGTCAATATTGTGAGGAACTATATATAAATCGATTATCGAGTTTAACAAGATTTTTGTCTTTTGTAAGTTGGGTCCATCAAATTAACAAATCTGATTTTTTTCCCCATTAATCCTTCTTTTGCTGCTATGGATTACCTCCACTTTTGGATGATTCTGAATCACATTATGTGACTAAGATTGGTTTGAAAAATTTGTTGATAAAAGGGGTTGGTATGTTACTAGGGATAAAGTTTAAAATTTCATTGATAGTATTCCCCTCCCCCCCCCCCCTTTTTCTGGTATGACAAAGAACAAAAATTTCAAAAACAAAAACAAAATGAAGATTATCAAATTAACACAGATATAGACTATTATTTTCAAGTTAAACATATGGGCCAACATCAAAATGAAGATTATCAATTATGTGACTAGTTAGTGAAGGTGAGAGAAGAGAACAAAAAATTAAAATGAAAACTTACTAGGAAATAAAAGAGGAGCTAATTGTTGGTATTTAAGGGCCTCGATAGCCCTTCTCTTTTTCTTATGTTCTTTGCACAACTTTTCTTTTCGTATTTCTTTCTCTTTCTTTGCTTACTTTCCCATTTTTTTATAGCTAATTTTTTTTTGGCTAAATTTTAGTTGACTGTAGGTGTTATTTTTAATTCTTTTGCTAAATGTTTTCTAACTGGAGATTTTTTTTTTTTGATAGGATCTAACCGTAGATTGGTCATGAATAAATGTGCCATTATATTGGGTTTGTGTTGGTATATAATCCGATAGGAATTGACGTGTCACATATATATCTATTTATAGAAAGGATTTGATAATCAATATATTGGTTGGCTTTAGATTTGCAATTTATAAATAATGTCACGTTACATTATTGGATGACATTTTTTAGAAAAATTTAGGTGAAGTATATTGAGCTAAGTGTAAATTTGTCTTTGAAAATATTTAAAAGTCAAAAAACTATATAAGTTTTGATTGTCTTCTAATAGGTAAAATGATCCCATGCATTGCACGGGTTAAACGCTAGTATATATAAAAGCAGAGACCTTATGTGGGAGTGCATAAGTTTCTGTCATATGGCACTATAATTTTGCATTTAGCTTTTTTAACCCCTTTCATAAAGTTTTTTTTAATTGTTACCCAATAAATCACAGTAACTATTTTTACAGTTACATAAAATATGGGCTATTATTGAAAATTACTCTAAAGAATGGATTACTTTTTAAAAATAGACCAAACCTTATGAAAATCCCAATCCTATTTATTACCTTACATATTATGACCTAGGCTTGACCCTCTCAACATGTAGGTGAAAGGCTTTGCATGTTATAAAATCTAATCTTTTACATATCCCCGTCTCCTGAGGCCTTCACAAGTTATGCTTCTATGATTTTTCTCCCAATATTTACATTTCATTTCAAAAAGGTATGATCATTTTCAAAATTTCTTGTTCCTCTTAAATAGTTTATTTATTTATTCATTGTTGAATCCGAAAATATTATGTTCATTTGAAGTATTTAGTTTAGCTTTCTAAAAATTATTTATACTTCAATAAAAAAAAACAAAAAAAAAAACCAATTGTTAACCCACAGAAAAAATATTGATTTGTTGTTCAATCCCAAAATATTATGTTCGTTTGAAGTATTTAGTTTAGTCATCTCTAAAAATTATTTGTAATTCAGTAAGAAAGGAAATTAAAAAATAATAATTGTTGACCCAAAGAAAAAATATTATGTTCATTTGAAGTATTTAGTTTATAATTCAATAAGAAAAAAAAATTGTTAATCCACAAAAAAATAATAATAATAATAAAAAGGAAAACAAAAAAAAAAAAAAAGAAGTATTTTTCAAATGCCTTTTCCAAAGAAGGCACACGATCATGTACAAGAAAAAGATTGCATAGATGTATTACACAAACATAGAGTTGTCAAAGAAATTTGGAGATGGAAGACATAGGAGTAAAAAGCCTAATGACATAGCAATGATGCATGATATTGATAGTTGTAATAGAGCAAGACTTAATAGACGAATGGTAATAAACTTTAACCATACTCGAGAAAGCAGTTCAAATGATAAATGTTTACGGTGATCAACCCCTTCATTTATAAATGGTTTTTTCTCACTTGATTGTTGGGCTTAATGGTGATGTTTTTTCTTTTTGCTAAACAAATGGTGATATTGCTGCTACAATTATTATGCAAGAATTTGGGAGACATCTTTCCTATAAATGTCAGTGCCTTGGATGAGCATACAACTAAGCTTACAGGTACTAATTTAATAATTGTTCATGATTGTACTAATTCAACAATTAGCTTGGTTAGAGTATATGTATGTATGGCTGTGACATGCCTAAAAGTGTATTGAATCCTCCCTTAGGCTAAAGTATAGTTACCCTTGATGTACTCATAAAACATGATAGTGATTAAAAAGAAATATTTTCTTTGACAAAGCTTTGATCAAAATAAATTCTTAAAATTACCCATATGTGTCTTTCTTTTTGGTGTTTTGTCAAAGTTACATTAACACTTATGGTTTTTGCCAACTAAACAAAATAATTACGATTCGCAATTTTGAAGCCCTATCAACTAATAACTTTTTTTTGACATGCATATCAATATTTGATAGACATAAGAGCACTTATTGGATTTATTTTACTTTTGAAAATATGTTGCAACGTTTTATATTAGCTTTTTATTTATCTTAACCATGTTAGGAAATAATAAATAAAGGACGAGTTTATGTTGCATGGTCATAAAGATAATTTCTTATATAATATTTTAAAATAAATTTATATCATGCCCACACATCGCATGGGACATGAGCTAGTTTCAACAAAATACAAGCCTAATTTTGTTTTCCACATATACATAGAATTTGATAATTATGAAATTTTTTAATATTTATTTAGTGTGATTGTATTTGTATATGTAACTATTTATTAATGCTACTATTTAAAATAAATGATGGGGTAATATTATAATGGAGGTGTAATATAGGAGGTTTTAAAGGAAATTCTTTTAGAATTTAAATCCAATATATAAAAATTGGCCTCATTGCTTGCACTACACACGAACACAAAGGAATTTTCTTCTTCTTCTTTTTTTTTTTTTTGGATAACACAAAATTTACTATTAACTCCAATTTGAGGTTTATGCGTTTGTCTAGTGAAATGTATGTGTTTTTCAATCATTGATATAGCCAAGAATGGGGCTAAACAACCCTCTATTTAGATTGATTTGCAACCCAATTCTGAGTTGACCACGTTGTTGCTGTGGGTTGTTGATAAAGACAGGGCTCGTAGTTGAATCAAGCGAAGCATTTTCAATGTCAGCCGACCGGAACGTCGGTCTTTGATATATATATATATATATATATATATATATATGTATGTATATATATAAACAAAACATCATCATTTAGTGTTATGTTAAACCAAGCAACGTCATTTTGTACTAGAACTAAACACATAAAACTCTTAGTTCTCTCATTTTTAAATAAGAACTCTCTCTCTCTCTCTCTCTCTCTCTCTCTCTCTCTCTCAATTTTGAGAGGCAATGTTTCAATTAGCCCTCTTTGGTGTCCAGACCAAAACCCTAGTGATTTGTCGGATCCGTCAAATTCTGCCACTAATATACAAGGGTAACTAATATTTGTGTGTGTTTTTCTATGTATTGTGTCTTTCTAGGCTTTAATTTTGATTTTGTCTCTAATTAAAATTTTTTTTTTTTTCGTTGTTCGTTTCCATGGATATATCATATATTTGTATGAATTTGTTGCGTAAGGTAATTGATCATTTTGTATGGATTACTTTCTTCCTTTATATATATAGAGTTTGTTTTAGCTCAATGAGTCATATGTGTTAGTCTCAGTGTGTGTGGATTATTCTGTTCCCATTTTTATTTTTACTTTTACTTCATAGGGTTTATTTTGTTCATGAGTTGATCGGACAAAATGGGCTTCTGCCCTTTTCAGGCAAACTAATTAGCCTTTTGCCCTTCTTCCCAAACTAAATAGGGAAATGCCCCTCTTTTGAAACTCGACTTTTTCAAAATCGAGTTAAGCCCTATAGTGACGTTTTCAAGAACTTATAGTGACGTTTTTAAGGACCTATAGTGGCGTTTTGTAACTTGATATCCATGAAATCGAGTTATAGGCAATTTTATTGCCTATAACTCGATTTCATGGATATCAAGTTATAAAATTGCCTATAACTCGATTTCATGGATATCAAGTTACAAAACGCCATTATAGGTCCTTAAAACGTCACTATAGGTCCTTAAAAACGTCACTATAGGGATCCAGATTTTTTTTTTTTTAAACTCGATTTTGAGAAAGTCGAGTTTCAAAAGAGAGGCATTTCCCTATTTAGTTTGGGAAGAAGGGTAAAAGGCTAATTAATTTTCCTGAAAAGGGCAGAATCCCATTTTGTCCTGAGTTGATCTCATGTGACTGTGTTGGTGTGTAATGTGTTACCTTTCGCTGTGCTCGATCAGTGTACCATAAACTGTTGTGAAAAAAAAAAAAAATTATTTGTGCTAGAGTATGAGTATAAGCTTGAGCATGATTAATTGTTTTTGTTTTGTTTTGTTTTGGTTGTGAAAAGAAAACACTATTTGAGCATGAGTATGAGATTTTTGTGTGTGTGTGTGTGTGTGTGTTGGTTGTGGAGGAAAAAAATTATTTGAGCTTGAGTTTGAGTCTAAATTTTGCTTCTTCCTTTTGGTAAAGTACCAATGTAATGCCCCAAAAACATAAATAATAAAAGTCTATTCAATCTAAATAATTCATAAAAATATTTAGTAAATGCAACCAGCAACCTAAAATCTCATCACAATTGTCAGAGCTCTAATCCCACCAAGGATAAAATATCCTCAAAATAATTTTCCAATACAACATTTAATACCATAAAAATAATAATAAAATCCTCAGTTCCACAATATAATTTGTAACTATTGTCATCCAAGAATATTTACTCCAATGATCTCTCTAATATATCTGTAAGGAGGAATTAAAAGAGGGTGAAATAACTCAATAAATGGAATTCACTAACATTGAGGTGTGGGAACAGACCTTTTAAATGAATAATCCAAACAACAAATTTATAACTTTCAAACCATCTATATTTTAACATCAAATATTTCAAATAAAATATATATATATATATATATATATATTTATATGTATAATTATATTGTGAGTCATCGTAATATACCAACACCATCATATAAACAATTTCCTAGATTTTTCTCGTGGTCAACGTTTACGCCTTGCTGATAGGGTTGTGCTGTCCTCTTTTAGAACAAAAACTCTCTTTTCATCCCTTTTCTTAAAGTTGGCTCTTTTGGAACCTGAAATTGCACTCCCTTACTAAGAAGATCCATTTTCAGATCCTTAATGGTATACTCCCTTGGTAAGGAACTACCAAATGTGCACTGTCCCCTTTTTTGGGACCGTCCCTTGCTAAGGACTAGTTACAGTATAATTATCTCTTGCTAAGGACTAATTACAACACTGAGTTTTCAATCACGACTTGCCATAGGATTCAAAACAAATTCAAGATGCTCACAACAAATGATCCTATCATAATACTCAAAAATACAAAGATTTATCCACACATATAAGTTTAAATAAGTTTAGGTCTCATAAGTTTTTCATTTAACAAATAGTCAATGTTTCCATAAAATGTGCACATTAAACATTTATAGAATATCAATATAATGTGCACATTTATAGAATATCAATATATTTACAGAATATCAACATATTTCTTTGATATAAGGATAGTTTGATAACCAAAACTCTTTTGGGGAAACCCCCCTACAATTAGTAAACACCATTTACCTCTTATTTGCAAAAATAAAATCAACCACCCTTGAGTCACAATAAATCAGTAGAATTAGAACCTAGCAATACCAATGTTAGAATATATGTCATTTAGAATTAGCTTATCCTTTGACAAAACACACTTTACTTGTAATTGAGTAGATCTAGGATGTGTTTAATATTTCAAGAAACAAGAGTTCAAGTCCCAGTGTTAAAGCCATGCAAATCTGTCCAAGAAACAATTGAAGAAGTATTGGATTTTAAATCTCGACAGCTAGCTCGACATATAACATCTATCGAGGTTTAAAAGGGATTTTCAGCCCAATTCATGACAGCTGCTCGACTGATAACTTATCTATTGAGATTTGCAAAAACTGGTTTTTTAGATCTGATTTCACACCGATCCATATATATTTGTTTAGGCTTTCTTTTCTCACAATCCTAGAAATATATAAGGATTATTTTAAGGGTTGTCCCAGCTAATGCAACTTAATGCAAAAGTTTTTCACAAGCATATTGTGACTGGAGACAATTTTCCCTAATACGTTTATCCCTTGTAGAAGCTACTGCATTTGTACGTTGTAAGGTTTTGTAACTAAGGAGCTTTGTGATCTTCATTGTGTTGATGAACTGAAGAACTTTGCAGCCAACATCCTTCTCAAGTTGGTGGTTAGTCACGTACTTGGATCCATGCATCGATTGTTTAGTCACGTACTAGGAGCCGTGCATTGAAAGGAGAGATTGTCACTATAGAATAAGTCCAATTGGGTATTGGAGTAAGGGTTCAACTGTAGGTTGGTATAAGGTATTGGGATTCCTTTACTTGTAACCGCTTGATAATAGTGGATTCTTGAGAGTGGTGACCTTAAAAACACCTGGTGGGGTTTTTGCCTTGGAGGTTTTCCCTATTCATAAACAAATCATCGTGTCAACTTTATTTTCCACTGCATATTAACTTAGTTGGTGATTTGTTTGTGCTATCTCGCGTATTGCATGTTAATTGGATTAATTAATTAACTTGGCTAAATTAATTGGTTAATTTATCACAAGGGGTCAATACATTCTTGGCCTATCAACCAAAAATAGATCCATCAATACACGAATTTCCCACTTAAAAATCTATTTTCACACTTAAATAGTTTTATCTATCAATATTAAAGCCTATGGAGATATTAGATTCTTTGAGATACATTTTCATTGCACCACTCTGATTGCAGTTATTGAAAGTTGCCTTATAATTCAAACTATATGTAGGGCATAGTTTTGCTCAAATTTCTTTTCCCTCTCTACTGCCAAATTTCATTCCTAGTTAGTGGATGTCATTGGAAAGGGTATAAGAAATATCTAGATATTTTTCTTTTTTGAAAATTTTTTGTTTTAAGAAGTCATCTCAACCTGCTAGTGGCTGAAAGGGTCATGATTATATTTGATGATGAAAACAAGGAGAAAACAAAAAGGCTATATGCGTCATTCCCAATCTAATATAATAACAATTATAGGTCATCTTTTCCCTTAATATAAGGATAGGTGGAGATTCATCAGACCAACGCCTCTTAGCTCCATTCCATGACACAAGCCTATACGTACTTGCCTAGTCTAAGTATGATAACAGTCATTGGAGTTCTTTTTCCATTAATATAGTGATAGATTAGGTTCATGGACTAGGTACTAAAATAACTTCATGTGCAAACCAATGTCTTTCATATAAGTGTGGGACAATTGCTAGCTATTGAATATTCAAACTTCCTAAATTTAGAGCAAGAGAAAACCATAATTGTAGTTTCCACACACAGCCACAGTGAAGAAAAGAAAAGTTTAATAGTGCGTTGCAGCTGAAACAAAAGGAAACCTCATATGTATATACACGTGTAACTTAAAAGGTAAAAGGCCAGGGTTTTTTTTACAAAAGAAAAAAGAAAAAAAGAAGGTTACCAAGGGCCATATATATATATATATATACACTTATGCTATCTCACTTGGGCCTCTTATACCATAATAATTATTAGATTTAAATATCTTAGGCCCAAATCAATTAAATCCATCTAATTGTGGGCCTTCTTTTTAATTTAAGCATAAGAAAGAAATAAGTAATAAAATTATAGGGTGTTACAACCAATTAGCTAGAAACCTCTTTTGCGATGTCTTGACAAAGATAATTCTATAATTAAGTTACAATTATGTCCCCTAAAATTTTAAAGATAAAAAAAAAAAAAAAAGGCATAATTATTACTCCATATCTTTTAAAATTTCCATTCTACAAACTACAAAGTGATAAGAATATAAGATATCACCACCATGTAGTGGTCACTTCACAAGTATAAATGATTGTGGGGTATGGGGAGTAGGGGATGGGGTTCTAGTCTTCACAAAGGAGTTTCGCACACATATACGCTTAGATTTAAAGTAGAATTTCTATCTTGTATATATATATATATATATATATATAAAGTTTAAGATATCAAATACTATTTATTAAAACGGCGTGGAATGAATTTCCTAACTTCTAAAGCGTTTTGATTTTTAGATAAGCATACCATGAGGCATTCTTCAGATCTTCTCAACCAAGTCCGAGTAAATGAGTGTTATTAATCTCTGAATTTTTATTTTATATACAAGATAGAAATTCTACTTTATTCTAATATAAGTGCATATGTGTGTGCTCCCTCCTAGAGACTTGAACCCCAACCCTTGCCCCCTTACACCCCACAAGCACTTATGCATGTGGAGTGACTGTCGTGCCAAGGGTGAGTGGTGATATTAATCTCTAAAGTGTTAAAAGTGAGCGCTATTGGTCTAGCTATTAATTGCCATTAGTGTCAATACTTACATGGTTAACAAATTAATGATGTGGCATCCCTTTAAAGTGATGTGGCAATTTGTTTATTAAAAATTTTACACCTATACTAGTCTAATGGGGAAGCCATTATTATTTGGGTTTTGCCCCAAATAAGACCTACAACTTAATCCTTGCTTCATATCCAATGATAAACTAGAGGGAGGAACAGAGAGAGAGAGTCTCAAGTCTCAACTGACGTACGGGTATTATCGTTTTAATGTTAAATAACTAATTGTAGTACAAAACCAACATGACAAAGCTAGGAATGGTGCTCTATTAGGTTTAGACGGAATACTAGAAATGAATTTTCTTTCAAGCAAGTTTTCTTTAGGGTCCATTTGATTGGGAGGATGGAAAATGGAGAGATAGCAAAGATTTTATTTCCCTCATTTGTGTTTAGTTGGAGGGTGGAAAGTGGAGGGATAGAAAATAGAGTTTGTATAAATTTACTCTCATGCCCTTACTACATAACCTTTTTAATATAAATATTTTATAAAGGAAAAAAAAAGGTTCAAAGTAAGGATCAAAAAATTAAAAAAAAAAAAAAAGAGTTTAAATGTGAGTATCAAAGAATCTAGAAATATTATAATATTATATATATATATATTAAAAAAGGTTCAACGACGAACCTAAAAAAGATCTTTTTTTTTTTTTAAGAAAAAGATTTTGTTTTTTAAAAAAAAAAAGAAAAAAAAAAAAGAAGGTTCACCGTCAACCAAAAACCCATAAAAGGGAAAAGAAAAAAAAAAAGTTTCAATGTAGCAAAGAAACAGAAAGAAAAAAAAAAAAAAAAAAAAAAAAAAAAAAAAAAAAGGAAAAAAAAAAGTTTTAACATTGAATTTACTTTGAAAAAGGGGAGGGGTGGATAAGTCATTTTCATCAAACCACCTCCCCTTCCCATTTTCTCTCTATTTTTTTTTGGGGGGGGGGGGGGGAGGGGGTGCTGAAAAATGGTAGGCTAGGGGAGAAAATAGGTGGACCCCACCATTTTCTCTAACCCAAAATCACTCTAACCAAACACCCATTCCACACAAAATCTCTCCTATTTTCTCTCGTTAATTTTTCATCCATCCTATTTTCTCTCCAACCAAACATAGCTGTAGACACTTGATTTTGCATCCATAATTTAATCAAGGAAGATGAGTAGAGTGACCATTCATATACCCAAAAACAATCATAATTTCATTACATGCATTAATTCATTCATTACATAAAAATGAGGTTCTCACAATCACAATGATATGCCCGATTTCCAAATCAAACCGTCGGATTGAAAGATATTGCATGATCAAATTTGCACGGTCTGCATGCATTTTTTTTAGGTGGAACCAACCATACATGATTAATTTAAATTAATTCTGATTGGTTAGACAATTAAAATTAAATAAATAATTTTGTGATTGGTTGTTAGTTAATGTCAAAAATAAGCTCGCTTGTGAGCCACGGCCTGAGGGCACTTGGATTGAGAAAAAACTCATCATTTTCAATTTTCTAGAGATTAGGAGGCATCCTAGTTCGTATTCTAATCATTTAGCTACAACCTCTATAAATGGAGGAGGCCTCTCAAAATTTAGCACACTTTTCACGCTTTTTGACCCCTCTCTTTCTAGCTCCTCTATTCTTTTCTTTTCCCTCTTACGTTAAAGAAATTCTAGAGGCTCTTGCCTTAGGAATTTGTTTACTGTAAGCAAAATATTTTAGGCTTCAAAGAGAATTGAATAAATTTCTTTGAACCCTAAAATATTCCTTCACTAAAAAGAGCACGCTCGTGCAAGAGGTATTTTTTTCTTTTCTTTTTCTGTTCCTTTTTATTAATTCAACTTTGAATGCTCTAAAATGTGCGAAAACACAAGACCTATTTAGACCCCCAAATTAAAATTATGGCTCAATAGATTTTACTCTAACTTATACTAAGTGTGGAAAAGAGTAAATGTGAGCGGATAAACAAACAAGCTACTCTAACCTATATTCATAATAACAGAATAGTAAAATGAAAGGTAAAAGATTAGGGAAGAAGAATGCAAACACAAGATAACACGCCGATGTGTTATCAAAGTGGAAACCGAAGAACTTGACGAAAAACCTCTCCGCTACCTTCCAAGCGGTAATTGATCCACTAGAGAATCAGTTGGGATACATGGGTTAGCAAGAGACCCTCCAAGCCTAATCTACCCACTGTACCTAAGCCCTCCAAACTCCTACTCCAACAAGGCTTCTTGGAACCATGTCTTGTCTAGCTCTCTAGATCCCGCAATATGCCCGATTGTATCTGCCAAAACCTAGCTTCTTCCAATGCTTCCTAGCAGTACCAAATCCTTACTTGACACTCTGAAAGGGTGTGGTAAGTGTTTGGGCTATCAACCTCTCAATGGTATGGAAATGGAGAGGTAGAAGTTGAGGAAATCCATAATCAAATGGGTAGAGATATGTGGGTATAACAATCTCTAACTCTCAAGGTTTGTGGCTAAGGTTTTCTCTCAGAAGCACTCTTTAACATCTGTGGGTAATGTGAGTATAAATAGTGTAGGCACAGAAAGTGTGTATCAGAAATGATAGTTTAGCAAAATAGAATGTTTTGCGAGTGTCTCACAAGAAGGCCTTACTCATGAGCTACTCGTGAAATACAGCTGTCTCCATCCTGTCTTAACTCTTCGCATTCCAGTCATGTGCAGGGCACATGCATCATTTTGCAGGATGCTTAGTCACAAACTACCCGTGAAAACTCTTTAGTCTTCAATTTGCTTGAGTCTTCACACTCTCTCTCTTTTACACACAACTCTTACAATTAAATCCCACAATAAATACAGAATACAAAGGACTGAATAAAATTACAATCAAATTTGGCACAGAATTAAAGCCAACAAAACAGATAGTTGTAAATTACAACTTTACTTACTTGATGATGCATGAATAGGTTTAGAATATTTTAATTATTTTGATTTCTGATGTTGTTACCATGTGTTGTTTAAACTTTTCTTTAAATATGTCTTTAGATTATTCTTTTGTTGTTATGATTTCTCTTTTGAGTCTCAAAAATCTACTAATTAACAAAGATTAAAAAAAAAAAAAAAACCTCAAACTAATTTGAATTTTTCAAATTTGATTTTTTTTACACATAAAAACTGATATATATTTTTATTAAATACAGATCTGATTTTTTAAAAAACACACAAAATGGATTTGTATTTTTATAAATTGCATATTTGATTTTTTAAAAACACACAGAACTGATCTATATTTTTATTAAATATAGATCTGATTTTTTTGAAGAGAATTTTCTTTGTCACAAAATATCTAGTTTTTGAAATTTAAAAGAAGAAGTTAAAAGTTGAGGTGATTTTTTGTTTGATGCATGTAACATAGATTCGTTTCATGTGTGTAGTTCCTCTTCTAAAAAAAAGTCTTTTTCTTATTTTATTCATAAAAAATAGATTTGATTTTTTTTTTAATTGTGCTCTAAAACAGATCTGATATTTTTTACAAAAACCTTGTTCCTTTCTTTGTTTAAAAGACAGATTTGATTTTCTTTACAAAGCTAATTTTTATTATTTACACAAAAACAGATCTGGTTTCTTTTTAATAAATCAAATCTCATTTATTAATTCACAAAAAAAATCTGAATTTTCTTAAAAAAAAAAAGAGGATACATTCATAAGATAAATTTATTTGAGTTAATGTTAGTTAAATGTTTGTCATGTATATGCAACATATCATTCATATCATGCAAAAAAGGGTATATTGATCATTAGAGTCTAGAAGACCAAACTCTGTTTAGGTAGAATGGGTGTCTAACACCTTTCCATTCGATAACCTAGCCTTTGAACTTAGTTCTTTTGAATAGGTAGATCTATGCCTTGTCTTTCTTTTATTTTTGGGTAGATTGTAACTAGGACAAAAAGCCATGTATTCTTTTGGTAGATTGTAACTAGGACTCAAAACCTTGTAAGATTCAATTTATCAAGCTTGTATTTATTTCTACTCAATCAATGACAATGAATAACTTTAATCATATGTTTTGTATTTTATTTTTTCTTATTTTTTTGTATAAAAAATAAGGGGCAACTCCACACCACTTACCCCAAAAGTGAGGTGTCTTTCAAGCACCCGAATCTCTTTTTTGAGAGAACCCTCTTCATTTTAGAAGTTTTACATTCTCTCACAATAGAATTAAGCTAAGAAATGTTTACTTTAATTATTCTGGTCACATAACTTTGATAAAGGAGCAACATAAGTAATTTTTCCACAGAAATTTGAATTTATTTTCCAAAGCCATGTGCAGTAGATTTGTCATGGTATTAAAAGACATGTTTCTATTTTTCCTGCAAAAGTCCCTTCCCACTTTCATGCTTTTCAATGTTGGTTGATGTAGGACATAGGGCCTATTTGGATTGAGAGGGGGAGGGAGGGAGAGTGGATTTAGTTGTTTTTTTAATGTTGTTTAGTCAAATTAGGGTTTTATACATATTCATACTTGTCTTAGGTTTTTTAACCACACCAGGTTTTCTTTTTACTATTTAAACATATTATAGCCTCCAAAGGCAATAGAGTTTTCAGATTAATAAAATTCAAAAATTGTTTATTTATTTTTCTGATGAATTTCAGAAAAGTATCACCTTGTGGATAAAAGGAACCTTTTGCGAATTCAAGGATCACTATCATAAACTAAAAATTTAGCTTTTGCTTCATTTAAAAAAGTATCGTGTGTGCTTTTTTCAAGTTTCGTGACATCAATTGGTATCAAAGCTGTGACTTACCCTAAATAAAAGAAAAAATCCTTTATTTGATGGAGAAATGCATATGTTGAATTTTATTGAATCACTTCTTGATTTGAAAGAATATTTTAATTTTTGGAAGATTTATGATGAAGAAATAGTATGGCATTCATCTAATAAATCGGACGGTAATGCAAAAGAATGTTGGGAAGACATTGAAATTTGTAGAAAGCGATGAGTTAAGCATCCAATTTGCTCTTGGAAAATAATGGAAAATGTATTAATTGATTCATGGTTTCCTTGTGAATATTACAATATACTGGATTGTACAAGTGTTGATTATAGATTTGGATATTCATATGAAAAGCAATATGTTCAAAATTTGAAAGGCCAACCACAAAACCAAAATTATCATAACCAAGTTCATGTTTCAAGAAAAGAAAAAGGGTTTGAAGGTTGACAAGATGTAGCCAGTTTCTAAAGAAAAATGTGAAGTGGTTGAAAAAGATTAAGAGTTGCAATAGGTTGTTAAATTGAAGCTTGAAGATAGCCCTTTTCACAAGTTTTGCAAAGTTGTGATTTACAAATTTGTATTTTTTTGGCTCTTATTCCATGCCAAATTTGATTGTAATTATATTCAATCTTGTGTACCCTATATTTATTGTGAGTTGTGATTGGAAGGGTTGTGTGTTAGAGAGAGAGAGAGTGTGTGTGAAGACTCAAGCAAGTGAAGCCAGAAGGCTTCTTGTGGATGTCTCGCGACTAAGCTTCCCACGAAGTGAAGCATGTGCTTTGCACAAGACTGGAATGCGAAGAGTCTATATAGATGGAGACAGCTGTGTCTCGCGAGTATCTCGCGGGTAAGGCCTTCCCGCGAGACACTTGCAAGACATTCTATTCTGCCAGTCTGTACTGCCTGATACACACTTTCTGTACCCTCATTATATATACCCTTATTACCCAAAAATATGAAAGAGAGCTTCTGAGAGAAAACCCTAGCTAAAACACTTGACAGTAAGAAATTGTTTTACCAACAATTCTCTACACATTTGTTTGTGGAATTTCCTAATCTTTTACCTCTCCATTTCCATACCATTGAGCCCAAACACTTACCACACCTTTTGAGAGTGTCTAGTGAGGTTTTGGTGCTATGGGGAAACATTGGAAGAAGCCAAGGATGGCAGATGCAACATGGAGTTTGTTACAGGATTTGGAGAGCTAGACAAGACACAGTTTCAAGAAGTCTTGTTGGAGTAGGAGCTTGGAGGGCTTAGGTATAGAGAGTAGATTAGGTTTGGAGGGTCTCTTGCTTACCCATGTATCCCAACTGATTGTCTAGTGGATTGATTACTGCTTGGAGGGAGGCGGAGAGGTTTTTCGCCGAGTTCTTCGGTTTTCTCTTCAATAACATGTCTCAGTGTTATCTGTATTTGCATCTCTCTTCCCTACTCTTGTTCATTTCATTTTACTGTCGTGTTGCTTTAAATATGGATTAGAGTAGCTCCCTTGCTTGTATGCTTGCTTTTACACTATTCCGCACTTAATATTAAGTTAGTGTAAAATCAACCAAGCTGTAATTTGTATTGGGGGTCTAAACAAGCTCTTGTGTTTTTACACATTTCGAGCTTTCAATTGGTATCAGAGTGGGTACACTCACTGTGATTTAAATACCTGAGTGTGATCCTAGACCCTCTTGGCTTGCCATGGAAAGTGATATGGTAAAGACCAACATGAAGCATAGTGAAGGTGTTTGTGAAAATGACTCTATAAGTAGTGTTGAAATTTGTTCTAGTAATGAATTTTTAGAGTTATTCAAGTCAAAGAAACATGCTAGAATCTTTATACACATGTTGAAATTACTAGTTCATAAGGATCAAGATATTCATAATAGCTTGTGTGAGTCAAATTTCTTAATCAACAGATATAAGAAAAGGAATAAACGTTTGTGTGACAAACTAGATTTTCTTAAAAGAAAGATTCACTCAGCGATGGATGAAGTAAAGAAAGATGAGTCCTGCTTTGATGGTCAAGAATGCCTATTGAATGTGTGATGCCCCAATTTGATTGATTGTGTGATGTGTGTGGATATGTGATGAGTCCCACATCGGGTATTTACTGGGTAGATCTGGGCTTTATTAACAACTACAAGGGGCCTCAATTGTGACTAGTCCTTTTGAGATATAACGCAGATGTGGCTAGCGCAGATGTGGCTAACGCTTTTCCTTAGATTGTTACATATGATATCAGAGTCGGCCCAGTAACCCCATGTGGGCTTGGAGACACTACCCCACAAAGTGGGTCCTAACGAGGACGTTAGGGATTTAAGTGGGGGAGATTGTGATGCCCCAATTTGATTGATTGTGTGATGTGTGTGGATGTGTGATGAGTCCCATATCGGGTATTTACTGGGTAGATCTGGGCTTTATTAACAACTACAAGGAGTCTTAATTGTGACTAGTCCTTTTGAGGTATAGCGCAGATGTGGCTAGCACTTTTCCTTGGGTCGTTATAGAATGCTTGTCTTTTTGTTCATACCATATTGAAAGTATTTAATTCATGTTTGTGGTATCTTGACAGTGGTTGTTCAAGACATATGACTGGAGACAAATCTTTGTTCAAAACTCTTAAAGAGAAGAAAGATGGCTTTGTGACATTTGGAGATGGTAGTCACTCACAAGTTCTTGGAAAGGGAACCGTGGATATTCCAAGACTGCCTTTGTTAATTGATGTGCTATACATTAAGGGATTAAAAGTGAACTTGTTGAGTATCACTCAGATTTGTGATAAAGACTTCTTAGTCCAATTCTCAAAGAAAGGAGGTCTAATTCTAAATGAAGAAGGTGTTCATGTTTTGAAGGGACTTAGGACCATCGACAACTGTTATAGTGTCATTCCCAAACCAAGCATAGCATGTCGAAGTGCTCGAGTGAATATTTTGGAGTTGTGGCATCAAAGACTTGGACATGCTAATTATAAACAAGTGCCAAAAGTCTCAAAACTTGAAGCTATGATTGGTTTACCAAAGTTTGGAAAAATTGAGAAGAACTTTTGTGGTCCATGTCAATAGGGAAAGCAAACAAAGTCAAGCCATTCGAAAGTAAATGTGGTTGCTACTTCTCACCCTTTGGAGTTATTACATATGGATCTAATGGGTCCAACAAGGACAGAAAGCATGGGTGGAAAGCGCTATATTATGGTGGTTGTTGATGACTTCTCAAGATATTCTTGGGTGGAATTTCTTAGAGAGAAGTAAGAAGCATATGAAAATAAGGAAAGACTATGCAAAAGGCTGCAGAATGAGAAGGGAGTTCCCATAGTTAAAACCAGCAGTGATCATGGGAAAGAATTTCAAAATGCAAAGTTTGAAGCAATCTGCAATGAACACGACATCAAGAGGGAATTTTCAGCTCCGAAAACTTCACAATAGAATGGAGTGGTTGAAAGAAAGAACTGGGTGATTCAAGAAATGGCAAGAGTAATGCTACTAAACAAAAGCATTCCACAGAAGTTTTGGGTTGATGCAGTGAACATTGGAAATAGGATTTACTTTCGGGCAAGAACAAAGAAGACATTATATGAAATTTGGAAAGAAAAGAAGTCGAAGGTGAAATACTTTTGAGTATTTGGAAGCAAGTGTTATATTCTCAATGATAGGGAGAATCCTAGAAAATTTGATGCTAAGAGTGATGAAGGGATGTTCCTAGGTATTCAACAAATAGTCAAGCATATAGAGTGTACAATAAGCACACTAAGACTGTGATGGAATCAATAAATGTTGTCATCGATGACACTATCTCTGAAAACGATATTGAATCTTAAGAAAAATAAAGGTGATGTCAACATGTCTCAAGGTGAGGATGCTGAGAAAGAATCACCAGACAAGGAGTTTACACCTCTTATATCAAGAAGGGAGACTAGATCAACTCAAGGACTGTCTAGTCCACTCACTCCTCCTAAAGTTCAACATCCAATCTCTCGTGATGAGGAACCTTCCACCTCTAAAAGACCATCATCAAGGGTAATTCTCAAACATCCCTCAAGTAATATCATTGGTGATTTAGATGATGGAATTCAGTTAAGAAAAGGACCTACCTATAGTGCAAATCATGTGACATACAATTGCTGTCTTGCTTAATTTGAACCAAAGAAAGTGGAGAAAGCTTTGAAGGATGAGAATTGGGTAGAATCCATGCACCAAGAGTTGCATCAATTTGTTAGAAATGATGTATGGGAGTTGGTACCAAGGCCCAAGGATACACATGTAATCGGCACCAAATGGATCTTCAAGAACAAGACTGATGAAGATGATGAAATTGTCCGAAACAAGTCTAGATTGGTGGCTCAAGGATATACACAAGTTGAAGGCATAGACTTTGATGAATCTTTTGCTCTAGTTGCAAGACTAGAGTTAATATGAATTCTCCTTTCCATAGCATGCATTATGAACTTCAAGTTATATCAAATGGACATAAAGAGTGTCTTCTTGAATGAGTTTTTATATAAAGAAGTGTTTGTTGAGCAACCAAAGGGGTTTCAAGATCCTCACTTTCCGAATCATGTGTTAAGACTGAAGAAGACATTATATGGGCTGAAACAAGCACCAAGAGCTTGGTATGATCGCCTCACCACATACCTCCTGGATCATGGTTTCAAGAGAGGTCAAGTCGATCGAACCTTGTTTGTCAAAAGAAATGAGAAATTTCTCCTTATTGCACAAGTTTATGTCGATGACATTGTATTTGGATCCATAATAGATCACCTAGCTCATGAATTCTCAGAAGAAATGAAAAGGGAGTTTAAGATGAGCATGGTGGGAGACTTAAACCACTTCCTAGGGCTTCAAGTGAAGCAACGGGAAGATGGGATATTTATCTCTCAAGAAAAATATGCCAAAAATCTAGTAAAAAGATTCAGCCTAAACTCTAAGAAACACACTTCCATTCCCATGAGTTCTTCAGCAAAACTGAGTGGTGATGCAGCAAGTGTAGAAGTGGATCTAACACTTTATCGAAGCATGATCAGTAGTCTTCTCTATCTCACTGCTAGCAGACCGGACATTGCTTTCAGTGTAGAAGTATGTGCTTGATTTTAGGCAGCACCCAAAGAGTCACGTTTGATAGCAGTCAAATGAATTATCCGCTACATAAATGGCACATCTGATTATAGAATTTGGTATTCAAGAGACTTAAATGATGCCTAGCTGGATATTCTGATGCTGACTAGGCCTGATGCATTGATGATAGGAAAAGCACTTTAGGTGGTTGCTTCTATCTTGGAAATAATTTAGTGTCATGGATGAGGAAAATTCAGTTTCTCTATCAACAGTTGAAGTTGAGTACATTGCAGTGGTGAGTTGTTGTGCACAATTATTATGTATGAAGAAGCTTCTACATGATTATAGAATCACTCGAGGCATTATGTGTGTGTTCTGTGACAATACGAGTGCGATAAATTTGTCCAAAAATCCAGTCCAACACTCAAAATCAAAGCATATTGAGATCTGTACATGTGAGTTTCGCCTAGTACCTTTGTACTTATGGCATAGTGCATTTACAAGCCTAGCTTATTTTGTATGCACATTAATCTTTGTGGGATAAATCTTGAAATTTTTGTGTGATTGTTGTAAATAGATCTTCAAGCTTGTCATAAATGATTGGTCAATAATCTTGATGGTATTGATACTTGCATAGACTTGTGCCTATATCTCTTCCCACTTTATTTTTTATGTTTTTGCTAAAGAGCTTTCCAAATGTAAATCTCCAAATGAAAAGAGATATTGAGCTGTAAAAGCTTGTCGCACATACTAGTATTTGACTAGAAAAAAGGGAAAGTGACTTTTATATTAAAATGAAAGGTGCTTAAAAGCCAAAGGCTTACTCTCATTGTTGAAATATCTAAAATTTCAAGCACCAATCTCAAAAAGAGATGAAATATCCAAAAATGGATCAACTATAATGAATTATGCAGAAGCCAAATGAAAAGCTTCTAAGAATTGTAGTCATTCTGTTATGGGAGGTCATGTATGCTCATTTCTATAATAGAGATAGACCACTTGATTTCATACCAGTTGCGTATTATTTGTTTGAATTGATCATTGAAGCTTCACTCTAGACTATGGACTATTCCACATTTGATACTCACACACAACACACGAGACTTTGTTCAAATAATGTCTATCTCATTTGTGTGATTGTACATGTTCAAATGTGATGTGTATGCTTAACATACTTCCTGATCAAACCTAAAAAGATTTTTGAGTGTTTTATATGTTTTTGAAAGTGATTTTGTACTTTCATGTTTCTTGTTTTTGTTCAACATGCAATTTTGTGTTTGTCATCAAAAACTGGTTCAGAGGTTGTTTCGCGGGAAGCTTACGACTTAGAGCTTCCTGCGAAATGTGCTTCAAGGAAATCAAAAGTCATACAGAAACTCTCGCTACTGCCACGCAGGTATTTCGCGACTAACCTCTTCTTGCGAAATGATTTTTAGGTAAAAACTAGATTTTTCACAAAATCACACAGAAACTTTTGCGACTATCTTGCGCCTAATTCGCAACTAACAGCTTTTGGCGAAAGCATTTGTGTTTCAGTGGCTCTTTTCACAACTATTTCACGACTTATTCGCTACTGCCTAACTCGCGAAAAACACATGTTTTCAGTTTTTATGTAGCAGATGTGTCATCTTTTCAAAACTCTTAACTTCCCCTCGCATTGCCTCTCTCAAACCTATCTCAACCCAAAATCAATTTTCTCTCAAACCCCATTAATTCCAAGCTTGTTTTCTACGATTTTAACTTTAAGGTATGTTTTCTAAAACTTTTTCTTTTTGTTTTTTCATAGATTATGCAGAAAATTAGTTAGGGTTCTCAAAATTGGGGATTTTTCGAAAATGGGTTGGGGTTCTTATTTTTTGTGAACATTTTTCCAAAATCTTGATTGGGCTAAGTCCCATTTACCGTTTGTGTATCTGTATTGGCCCCTTGTGGCATTTTAAGTTTGTATTGAGGCATTCTTCACTGTGTTCATGCATTTTTCATCATTGTTGTGCACTATTGCATGATAGGTGTTTGTCACAATGTCCAAGTGACATTCTGGAGCTGAATTGGACTCAAGTGAGTTCCAATGATAGGTTTTTGTCTTGTCTAATCATGCTTACCATGATTTGGTCTTTGTCTGTATGTTTCACACACTTTGCCCATGATGCACACATTGTTATACTCACTTCACTCATGCATTGTGTGTCTATTTACATGGCTTATCACCTTTAACTTGTTGATTTGTTGTATGTGTGCTCTATGTTTCATTTCTGTTTTGTGTTCATTTGTGCAAACGGTCTCCATTTAAAAGCTCAGCTGTGAAAGGAGGCAACAACAAAGGAAATGAGCATGTGATTGATGTTGATAATCTCTCTCCAAAGCTAAAGAGGACTCGATCACCAATAGGAATTTTTTATTAGAACTATTTTAGATCTTATGCTGCATCTCAAAACTTTGAGAAGTACTTTATGGAAGCTCCACTGTTGGTTGAAAGAGCTGTTGACTAGCCATCTCTACATGACACCAATATTCCCATATGGTTTGCCACAAAGGATTGGAACTTTCTTCTATCAACTCTTGAAGATGCTTATGAGAACATGGTGAGAGAATTTTATGCCAATGCCATTGTTGATGGAGAGGAGATCAAATGTTGTGTTAGAGGAAAAATTTTCTCAGTGTCACTGATTTACTTGGCGGAAATCCTACACATTAATCGGCCAATACTCCCCATACCGCCGGTATATGATGAGTTGAATCCAGATGAAGAGATTCTCAGAGAAGCCTTAGAAAATGATCTAGAATTTTCCTCAAATGGGAAATCAATAAATGTGGCATCTCTTTCTCCTAGACTAAGACTACTCACAACAATCATGTGTAGCAACCTCTACCCTCTGTCAAGCACTGGGTTCATGAATCTTGGTTGAGCACTATTCTTGCATGATTTAATTTCTGATGTCAAAATTGATGTGTGTTCTCATATCTTCCACATTCTGGCAAAAACAGTTGACCGAACTGCCTTAAGGAATTGCATTCCTTTCTATCGCCTTATCTCATGGATTTTGAAGCTTAAAGTGTTTATCCCTCAGAAAATGAGCGCCCCTATCCAAGGCCAAGTCCAATTTCTATCCATACTCTCCATGCAAGCATGAGTCACACTAATAAGAATCCCAAGCAAGAAGGTCCTGCTACTCAGGGAAGCTTAAGTTCTACATCACATGTTTGTGATGAACGGCTAGACAGCATCTTGGATACTCTCCAAGAGATTACTACCAAGATATCTGGACTAGCTACCATCATGTACTCCCAACACAATCGATTTAACACCAAATTCACACCTCTTTAGACTCAATCGGACCAAATTCAGAGAAAGCTAGAGGAACATGAAGACTAGCTATTCCATGACAAAAAGGGGGAAAAGGTGTCGGTGTCAGGGGGAGTGTAGTGATAGGGGGAGAAGAAGACAGTAACTAATGTTTGGTTTACTTGTGTTTATATTTAGCTTCTACAACTACTGGTTTATGTTTTTGTTTTTACTACTTTTGTTTAAAACCTCAGCACATGATTTAGTTTATTTTAGTGTTTATTCAATACATTATTTGTGACTATCTCAATGCTTGTGTAGCATTTTTTTTTTTTTTTTTTTGTACTTTTAGATATTGCTAAAATGTCTTAAGTGCTTCACACTTGTGCCCTGGTAGGATTGTTCCTAGATATATATACTTTGTGTATTTTGCATTGGTTATGTGATTGGACATGCAAGTGATCATAAGTGATTGCTTCGTTGTACATGTCCGGATGAACATTTACTTGTTATATGTTCATTGGAGTCATTCCTTAATGACTGCCATTGTTTGATCAAGTGTTTGTTTGCATGATATATATTGTTTACATACTTGATCACACTATGCTTGCTCTTGTTCATACCTTGTGTTCAACTTAACATAAGCTTAATGGAAGTTTTGTTTATGTGTGAGTGTTTCAGGTTACAGGTATAAATTGCAAGTGCTTCACAGTTTCTAGATTAGGTGTGAGTGAGTTTTGCTAGTGTTTCCAAACTCACGTTTAAGTCTAGAGTTTGTTGTTAAGGGTTTTGTCACGGAATAGCCAAAGAGGGAGATTATAAAGTTGTGATTTACAAATTTGTATTTTCTTGGCTTTTATTCTATGCCAAATTTGATTGTAATTATATTCAATCTTGTGTACCCTGTATTTATTGTGGGTTGCGATTGTAAGGGTTGTGTGTTAGAGAGAAAGAGTGTGAAGACTCAAGCAAGTGAAGGCAGAAGACTTCTCGCGGGTGTTTCGCAACTAAGCTTCCTGCAAAGTGAAGCATATGCCTTGCACATGATTGGAATGCAAAGAGTCTGTACAGATAGAGACAGCTGTATCTTGCGAGTAAGGCCTTCCCGCGAGACATTCTGTTCTACCAGTCTGTACTACCTAATACACATTTTCTATACCCTTATTACCCACAAATATGAAAGAAAACTTCTGAGAGAAAACCCTAACTAAAACACTTGAGAGTTAGAAATTTTTTTACCAACAATTCTCTACACATTTGTTTGTGGAATTTCCTCATCTCCTATCTCTCCATTTCCATACCATTGAGAGGTCAATAGCTCAAATACTTACCACACCTTTTGAAAGGATGGCAGATGCAACATGGAGTTTGTTGCAGGACTCGGAGAGCTAGACAAGACACAGTTCCAAGAAGCCTTGTTGGAGTAGGAGCTTGGAGGGTTTACGTATAGAGGGTAGATTAGGCTTGGAGGGTCTCTTGCTTACCCACTTATCCCAATTGATTGTCTAGTGGATCGATAACACGTCTTGGTGTTATCTGTGTTTGCATCTCTCTTCCTTACTCTTGTTTATTTCATTTTACTGCTGTGTTGTTTTAAATATGGATTAGAGTAACTCCTTTGCTTGTATGCTTGCTTTTACACTATTCTGCACTTAGTATTAAGTTAGTGTAAAATCAACCAAGCCATAATTTGTATTGGGGGTCTAAAGAAGCTCTTGTGTTTTTACACATTTCGAGCTTTCAAGTTTGATGAAGAGTTCAAAGAAAAGAAGATTGAGTTGATTGTGGATAATGACAAAAATCAAGAGATAATAATTATTGAGAATATTGTCAAAGATCCAATTGAGGTAAAATATGAAGATGAGTCCATCACCCATAATCCCTAGGTTCCGGTTGATTTGCTTAAGATGATGACTACACAATCTTTTAGTTTTCTTTGAGTAGAAAATTTTAGTTTTATAATTAACCCTTTGTTGATTGATATTACAAATAAATCGAACGTCGATGAGAAAAAAATTTTATGGTACACTATATGAAGGATACAATTTTCAAAACCAGATTAAGTTACTAAAGCATTCAAAGTATTAAAGGACGAGTTTAGCATTCAAAGTATTAGAGGATGAGTTTTTTCCGAATGGGGTTTGATGTAGGTCATAAACTCTAAAATAATTTTTGTAATTTGTTATCTTTGGTAATTATATGTAATTTCATATTTTTAGGATTAGAGTTACAAATCCAAGGATAGAACTCACCCTTGAAAGCTGACTTGCAAGATGCAAGGGGAGAGAGCCCAAGAGCTTATAAACACATGGTTAAGCTTACATATAATCCATGTGGGACACTAGGGTCATAACATACCACTATGCTCTGTAGTCGGCACCCACGATGGCCCATTTTATCGATAATTTGACACTGACCTGATAGTAGCTCTTTCTCTTTTTTTGGAGGCTTCACTCACTTATCTATTACTTAATGACTTAGTAAGCCATTTTAATCTACCATCTAGGTTGCTCCCTCCGAGATCTAACCACAAAGTGGCAATTCATTTGATTTCATACTCAATTTGCTACATTTGATTACTAGACGTGGTTGATTCTGATACCAAATGTTACAAACCCATAGGTAGAACTCATCCTTGAAAATCAGCTTGAAAGGGGAGGGTGCTCAAGAGCTTATAAACACATGGTTAAGCTTATATTTAATTCATGTGAGACACTCTTTAAGGCTTTTTAGTCGAATTAAAGGGTTTTGTAGTTTGTCCTAGACAACCTAGTTTTTCTAGTCCCACTAAGTCTTCTTTTTACTATTTAAACACATTGTACCCAAAAGCAGTACAATTTTCAAATTAATAAAATTCAGATTTTGACTATTTCTTTCTCTGGTGAATTTGAGAAAATTAATTATCACCTTGTGGATTCAAAAAACACCTTGTGTATTCTAGGTTCACTACCTGAATCTAAAAATTTAGTTTTTGTTCCATCTAAGAGATAATCATGTGTGTTTTCCATAGGCTTCCACAACATCATGGATGGTGTGTAATTCAAGCCTCAAACTAGGGCAAAGCCATCACTTGGCCAATGTTAGGACTCAGTTCTATCCCTCCAATTAAGAATCAGATTTAAAGTAAGGATGAAGTACCAGATTTAATTTGGGGTAAAACCCAAATTAAAATAGTTGCCCCATTATACTAGGTTTAAAATTTTAGATGAAAAAATTGCCATATCTCTTTAAAGAGATGATACATCATTGGTTATTTATCCACATAAACATTGAGACTAATGACAATCAACAGAAGAACCAATTAAACTCACTTTTAAAACTCTAGGGATTAATAATGCTTATTTCAAAACTTCATGAATAAAAACGCTCAACCAGTAATCTTTAGGGACTAATGGTGTATTTTCACCCAAAAAAATGGTAATTGATCCAAGTGAAGTTGTTACTTTTAGAGGATTTTAAATAGGACAAAATTTGGTTACAAACATTTTGCCTAAGGTAATAGCTCTCAATAAAATAATTAACATGCCTATGTATTTTTAAAATTTAATGGTTGAATTGCATGTTCTTTATGTTCATAACACACATGTCAAATTTCATACCAACTAGATATAATTTACAATTCATTCTATAAACTTATTTTTATAAATAATTTTAGACTACAAAAACTTCAAATTGAAACATTTGATTGATGATATAACTATTAATTTTTAATTTTCTGAAAATTTTACAAGTACGTAGGACATAAGAAGAAAATGTAATTCAATAGTTGATTTGTCAAAATGCACATTCAATAAAAAGATATCGTAGAGTTGTAGCCTAAGTTTGTTGCCTAACTCTATTCTTTTAGTCCATTGTCCGTAGTCCATATCCTTCTTTGTATCAATTTTACTTTAATTGAAAAGGGATGTTAAGGGTTAATTTGGAAACATCCAAAACAATTTACTTATTCAAAAATACCCTTAAAATGATTATACAGTCTAGATGGTATTTGAGCGGATTAATATATAAAGTTTTCACAATTGCAAGTGTCATGAAAATTAGATGAATCTCAAAAATAGTATTTTTTTTTCAATTCTAAGCGCATATATCAGGAACATTAGCTAAAAATCTCTCAAAATAACTTGGTCGTATCTTTGACTCTTTGAAGCATTAAAAAAACCAATTAAAAACTCCCACCATTCATTTGCCTTCTGGGTGTTTTTATTTATTTTTGGGTAAGTGTTTACTAAAGTTTTAGGTGCTACTTCTCCACCACCAACACTATTAAAATGATTCTCAAAAAAAAAAAGTATTAATCAAAATGTGGGATAGAGTTTTCCTTCAAACCAGTTTAGAAAAAAATTCCTTAAAAGTTCAAACCACAATGTGACAACTTAAAAAAATAAAAAATAAAAAATAAAAGCTGCAAATACGGTGACCAACGCCTCTCTCTTTTGTCTCAGATCTCTGATCTAATTTGTGCGGTGTGCCTTCTTGGACTAGATTGGCAACATCTGAACCCGCTTCGGCGTGACCCCAAAGCTCACCATTTCTCTTTCTTCAGGTTTTGGGTTCTCTCTTTTGGTCTTTCAACTCTTTCTTTTTCTTTTTGGTTTTATGTTTATCTAAATTATACATGTAATTCTGGGTAATTTTTTTTGATTTTTTTTTTGGTCTTTTCTATCTTATGGGTTAGTAATGGAACATAAATTGTACTTTAGACAACATTTTATGGGTGTTATTGTATTTATTTGCTATTTTTATGTAATTTAAATCCTAAAATAAACATATACTGTCTAAAAGTATTTTAAAATATACTTAAATATATTATTAATTAAATAATTATTTAATTGCTGTACTCAACGAATCGTAACCTTGTTTTTCAAGAATTGCCGTACCCCATACCCGTACTTGTAATGTTTCCATACCCGTGTCGGTAATCCGTGCAAGGCTAAAACCATCTGGGCTCTAACTGGAACATTAAGCCAACCTTGTCCGGTTTTATTGATCTGCTGTCGCACTTGAGTTTTAGTGAACAGTGTGATGATGGCGTGCTGGAAACTATAGTCGTAGTGGCTTGGGCGATATATATGGTCGAACAGGAATGAAGAAATTAAGAAATGGTGGGTCGAAGAAGTTGTGTGCAGACAATATTGTACGGTGGATGAAATAAAAACTCTCATTATTTCTGCATTGCCAGTGGTCGAAGAAGTTGCTGCATTTTTTTCTGCCTTGGAGGTGTGTATCGGCATCATCATTAGAGACCAAGTGGGGCTGGAGGTTGCAGCTATGAGTGGAAAGCTAAAAGCCCCACTAGGTGCACTAGAAAAGCAATTGATCAGAGGAAGCCATTTTCTGCGTATGATATACTGGTGTGAAAGATTAAAGATATTATACATTTATACTTGAGTGTGACTCCCAGGAAATAACGAGCTCCTTAATTAGAAAGGATTGGAGAGAGTCCTTCCTCTGTAGAATAGGGTTTATCTCATAATGTAATTTCAGTATCAGTTTTTGATTAAAGTCATAAACTAGTCCCGGCAAAAACAAATTTGATGATTTTTTTTTTTAAAAATGAAAATTGAAAATAATAAATGAGACTAATAAGTATGTCTCTAATCTTTCTTAAAATGATGTGATTATTTTGTAACAAAATATTGTTAATAAATTATATTAGATTTTCTAAATTAAGATATCTATATTTGTTATTTGAAAGTGTCATAAATTTTGTAATATTTTTATTGAGGAAACTTTTTTTTTTTTTTTTTTTTGGTTTTGTTTTGAGAAAAGTACCCATCGGGGTAAAGAGTGTATTATTGCATCCTTAAAAGATTAAGTTGATAAACATCAAGAACATCTGGTAGAACAGACTCCATCTAGATAGACATGGCAAAACGGGTCAGACCTGTTTGATCTGTAGCCCGTTTGACTTGTAACCCGATTGACTCATTTAAAATGATCCGTTTTGACCCAACTCGAACCCGACCCAACCCACCTATTTTGCCACGTCGCAACGTTGATTAGATTGAGATTGAGGTGTAATTTTTATAAAATATTTATCTATTCTTCTTTACTTAATATATTATGTATTCTATTATAGTTTGTCATTCTTTACTTGTCACCTTTATTTTCTCTTTCTACTTTAAATAGATCGAAGATTATACCAAGATTAGTTTCTAGAAAGCTGGAACAAGAGTTACATCAAATTTGGGTATTAAGTCAAGTTTTTAGTGGTAATTGATAACAATATCATCAGTGAGAATCTAATCGCAGTTAAGGAACTCATAAACAATTGACAGATTGCATATATTTCAAAAAATAAACTAAAAAGTTTGAAAAATACAGGTCAACTTGACCCGATTCAATCCGCGACCTGATTGACCCGTTTAAAAACGACCCATTTTGATCCGCGACCCGTTTGACCTGCAAACCCAATTGACCTAACCCGATTATCACACCGATGCCAGCTAGTCCATCTTGAGAGAACAGTGTGCTATCAAAATTCGCCTTCACACATGGCGCACTGAGAAGCCTCCATTTTACAGCACGGGCTGTCCTTGGAATTTCAGTACGGGTGGTGCGTAATTGCTGAAATTCTTGGAGAGCATCGTACGCCTTGGCAGGAAGCTGACTTAAAGGCAACACAGTCTCACCCACTCGGACCTTGTTTCGCCTCTGCCACACTACAGAGATTGTCATAGCAAGAAGATCAAAAGAAGACTTTTCTGTCAAAGCATGTTTGAGGATCTCGAGGAAATTAGAGCATGTACCCGTGTCAGACATAAGCTTGCTGAACTGCACTTTCCACATATCCTGTAAAACTGGGCAAGACCAGAGAGCATGCATCGTGTCCTCTGGCTGTGCCTTACAATCCGGACATACATCTTCAGTAAATATTTTCCTTTGAACCAAATTCACCCTTGTGTAGGCAGCGAGTTGGTCCCAGCTCGCCATACAAGAGATTTAACTCTGTTTGGAACCCGCATATGCCAAATAGCCTTCCAAACATTGGAGTTCACCCCACCATTAGCTGTATCAAACAGCTCCGGTTCGTCTTGCTCCATCAAAAGACGATAACCCGACTTAATCGAAAAGACTCCATCACGTGTGTAAGGCCAGATAGGAAGGTCATTTCGATCAAACAAGCTAAGTGGAATGACCTTGATGATTGCTGCCTCTTCAAGTAGAAATAAGCTATCAATCTCAGCCACCTTCCAGCACTTATCAACGTGGTTAATTAAGCTAGATACCACAGCATTTACATGGCTTTCTGAGGCAGGGGAGAGGATTTTACCTTGCCTAGACCCAGGTAGCCAAGCATCATGGAAAATCCGCACCTGAGACCCATTCCCAATCCTTCATTTCAGTCCATGTTTAATGAGTTCTCTCCCCTTCAAAATACTCTTCCAAGCAAAAGACCATTTATTTTCCTTGGCATCAAAAATTAATCCATGTGGGAAATTTTTTGATTTGAAGAACCTGAAAAATAGAGAGTCTTAATTTTGTAGTAGGCACCAAACTTGCTTGGCCAACATGACGTCGTTTTTTATTAAGGAAACTTAATTCATTTTCTATTCAATTATTATATATTGTAAGATATATTATAAATAATGTAATGTGTGGTTAAGATTTCTTTCTAATGCTCTTTAGAAACGATTTATCTTCTATACATTTAGAATGTCCTCAAGATGAAGAAGATATAAGTAAATTCATCAATTTTAGTAGAAAAAAAAAATACAAGACATTGATAACATGTAAGAAAAATGCATTTTATCAAGAACCAATTAACACTGTGTTGAGAATTGACCAAATTGAACCTAAATGGAATGAAGTGGTTTGAAGTGGACTGAATAAACCAAAGTGAACCGAAATAGATAGAATGGATTGAAGTGGATCAAATGGACCAAAGTAAACTGAATAGATTGAAGTGGACCAAACTGGACTGAATGGAACATAAACCTATACTAATGTGGCTCAATAAGAGCGTAACAACAGTAAACACTATACTTCAGCTTTTAGATTTTATATAAATTAAAAAAAATAAAAAAAAATAAAAAAAAAAAAAAAAAAAAAACCTTTCAGTGTGAACTTTTAGTCAAATGAATTATTTAATAGTCATGTTTTAATTTTTAATTTTCTCTAGAGAGTGAGAGAGAGATAAGTATATGAGCTCTAGTTTTAATAGTGAACTTGGCACGTTAAAAATGAGCTCTAGCCTCTAGGGCAGCATTTTGCTTATTATCGTATACTATGCTAGCGTTTGGATAGCATTGGCATTTTGGCGTCTGCGTTTTCAACCCTTTTTTTTTAAGCTCTCTATCACGTACTGTTAGTGGGTCTCATGCACTGTGCACGAGACCCACTACCTCTTTAATAGCCAATGACTTCACAGGAATGTGTTACACCAGTGGTTCCTGTGTACTGTTCACGAGATCTACAAACATATTTTTTAAGTAACTTTTTCATTAAAAATGAGTCTCACGATATTATTCACACATTTAAAAATTATTTTGCTATAGTATTTTCAGTTTTCAGCAAAATAAGCAGTATCCAAATGTATCCTATATTTTATGAAAGAAGCAAGTTTGATTTTTATTTATTTTTTCTTAGTTTCGGTCAGAACAAATATTAGAAAAAGTACACAGTCGATCAATGACGAGCAAAATCAAATTGAAAATTACTCAATTAAAGGAAGTACGGCTACAGTGAAAATTGAAATTCTCCTCTTTCTTGTCTCAAGACTCGGAATGAATCACCTTACTTATTGCTTATAATGGCTAGATTGGTTTTAGTTACAAGCCCAACATGTGAATCACCACGCATTGGGACAATCCATATTCATACCAATGTACATGCATAATTGATAAATCTACCCAATGACCCTTGTCATATTTTATGAAAGAAGCAAGTTTGATTTTTATTTATTTTTTCTTAGTTTCGGTCAGAACAAATATTAGAAAAAGTACACAGTAGAGTCAATGACGAGCAAAATCAAATTGAAAACTACTCAATTAAAGGAAGTACGGCCACAGTAAAAATTGAAATTCTCCTCTTTCTTGTCTCAAGACTCGAAATGAATCACCTTACTTATTGCTTATAATGGCTAGATTGGTTTTAGTTACAAGCCCAACATGTGAATCACCACGCATTGGGACAATCAGGGGGTGTTTGGATTTCCTGTTTCCGTAACTCAATTCTCAGTTTCCATAACTCTGTTTCCATCACTCAATTCTCTGATTTTTGAGTTATGAGTTATGGAAACTGAAAACACATTTTAGTTGTTTTCAGTTTCCATAACTCATAACTCAATGGCAATAATGTAATTAAACACACAAAAGGGGACCCACAAACAGTACCAGCCGCAACTTTTGACCACTTTTGACTTTTTTTTTTTCCTTTCTTCTTGGCTGTTCGGTTCATTCTTTTTTTTTTTTTTTTTCTTCTCTTCTTCTTTCTTTCATTGAAGCGGTCCGTTTGTTTCTTTTTTTCTTTTTTTTTTTTCTTTTTTTTTTTTCGGTCTGTTCTGGGTTCTTCTCTTTTTTTTTTTTTTTTCTTCTTTCTTTCACTTCTGTATGTTCTGGGTTTTTTTTTTATTTTTTTTATTTTTTCACTAGTTCGGTGAGTTTGGGTTAAAAAAAAAAAAATCAATGAGTGATAGGTATGGGACCCACAAATAGTGTAAAAAATATTGAGTGATGGAAATTGAGTGATGGTGCCAAACGGGTGTAGTATTTAGAGTGATGAGTGATGAGTGATGAGTGATGAGTAATGAGTGATGAAAATTGAATGATGAAAATTGAGTGATGAAAAAAAAAAACCAAACAAGGCCTCAATATTCATACCAATATACATGCATAATTGATAAATCTACCCAATGACCCTTGTCACTTGTGAAGATTGAAAACCAGCAAATCCAGCTCTTATACGTTAATTACGACTTACGAGTAAGGTAGCTTATAAATCGTTCATTTTTGCTCCTTTTTTTTTTTTTTTTTTTTTTTTTTTTTTTTTTTTTTTTTTTTTACTCTACAATTATATACTCATTGTAACTAATAAATGTATGGTTTGATGTTTACAAGGATGTGGAAGTTCGAGATTTTCCCAGAGAAATTGAGAAAAATTTTCAACAAAAGGGAGATACAAGTTTTGGTTATAGCTAGCCTTTTATTACAATTCATCCTCATGGTGGCGGGCTATAGGAGAAAGTTTTCGACCAGCAACAAGCTCATTTTCTTTTTGTGGATTACCTACCTTTTAGCAGGCTGGGTCACGACAGTCTCTCTGAGTCTAATCTCCAATAGTTTGCGAGACATGGGAGACAAGGCGAGAGATGCAGAGCTTGTCATGACCTCATTCTGGGCTCCGTTTTTTCTGGTGTACCTTGGCGGTCCAGACACCATTACAGCATACTCCTTGGAAGACAATATGCTGTGGAGGAGGCAAGCTATAACATTGGTTAGCCAAGTGTTTGTAGCTATCTATGTCATCATCAGAGCCTGGGCAAACAAGGCGATTAATTTTCTAACAATTCCGATGCTGATTCTCGGGATAATCAAGATTGGGGAGAGAATCTGGGTGCTGAGGTCTGGGAGCAGTGAAAATTTCAAAGCATCCAAACTCCTAACTCCTGATCCAGGCCCCAGTTATGCCAGATACATGGAAGAATACAACTCTAAGAAAGAGGAGGGGTTCGAGGTTATGTCAGCAACATTGGTTGAACCTCAGGTTGTACCTCGTATTTCATTTCCAGTCCCAGCAAATGCGAAGATTCCGGATGCAGCCTCTCTACAATGTGCCCATACATTGTTCAAGACATTCAATCAGCTATTTTCTGATCTCATCCTCAGCATCCAAGATATAAAGAACAGCCAATCCTTCTTTCGCGATGTGACTTATAATCGAGCTTTCCAGGTGATTGAGATGGAGCTAGGATTCATGTACGATGTGTTTTATACGAAGGCTTATAAAGTTTATTCTCCAATGGGTGGTGTTTTTCGTCTTATCAGTTTCTCTTCTACAGTGATTGTATTTTTGCTTTTCGTGATCGTCGTTGACAAGGACGCATACTTGAAAGATGACATTAGCATCACTTATGTATTGCTGGATGGAGCCATCGTCTTCGAGATATATTCGGTGTTGATACTGCTTAATTCAGACTGGTCAATGCTATGGATGAGTAACCGAAAGAATGCAATGGTGAATTTCCTGTATAAGGCCATTTCATCAATCCCATTATTATTGGCTCCAAACAGGAGGTGGTCTAATACTTTGGGGCAATACAACCTAATAAGATATTGCCTTAAACATAAGCCAGCCAAGTGCGGTGCTATGCAGAGGTTCTTATTCCATTATGAGTTGTTAGAGAAGCATCGATACCAAGAATCAGAAGATGTTTCTGACCATATGAAGAGTTTGATTTTTGAGCAACTTCTAGAGAAATTAAAGAGTGTCTCAGATCTCAAGGCTTGCACGGAATTATGTGATTGTAGGGGTGACTGGGTTCTTAAAAATTCAAAATGCCCTGCTTGCATCGACAAAGAAAAGCGTTCAAAACAGCATCAAAGCGTTGAGGCTGATTTTGACGAGATTCCACAGAATCCAAAATGTATTTATGAGCTAAACCAAGAAAATCTTACAATACTCCAAGAGAGTGTTGAGGTAGAATTTGACCAAAGCATTCTTCTCTGGCATATTGCAACCAACCTTTGTTATCATTCTGATTGGAACACATCCCCAGACTCGGTTAAAGCTTCAAATTGTGAAGCCAGCAAATTGTTATCTGACTATATGTTATATCTTCTAGTCATGCGTCCTATCATGCTGCCCAATGGGATTGCACAAATCAGGTTCCAAGACACATGCGCCGAGGCCATTGAATTTTTTGAAGAAAGAAAATCTATATCTAATGAGAACCAAGCTTGCTTAAAGTTACTTGAAGTGAACACCGAAATTCTTCCATCTGTGGTTAAAGGAGATAGAAGCAAGTCAGTGCTTTTCGATGGATGTAGGCTTGCTAAATCATTGCTATACTTGGAGACTCAAAAGCAGTGGGAATTGATAAGTCATGTATGGGTGGAAATACTATGTTATGCTGCGACTAAGTGTCGATGGAACCATCATGCTCAGCAGCTCGGTCGAGGCGGAGAGCTACTCACTCATGTATGGCTTCTTATGGCGCATCTTGGTATAACTGAGCAATTTCAAATTTCCAAGGGCCATGCAAGGGCTATCTTGATTGCGAATTGAGAAAGATTTTATGGTATACCGTATACGAATTGCTTTTACTTCCAAAAAAAAGGATTGGCAGTTTTTCTTCTTTTTATTTTTAGTTTTTATGCCTGAAGTGATTTCTCTCTAACCATATATTATGCTGTCTAGTAACCAAAAGGAAAAAAAAAAAAAAAAAAAAACCATATATTATCCTGATCCAAGGCTTTCCTATGTATTTTCCTTATGAATTCAATTAATAAACCCCTCTCAAGGCTTTTACTTAAGATGACAGTCACTTAAAAAAAAAATAGTCATTATATTTTTTCCATTATGTCTCATATAAACAATTATAATAAATACATAAAAATACAGATTTTGGCAACATTTCCCTTTTTAAAAACATTTCCAAAAAAAAAAATCCTAAAATACTTATTTGGAATATATAAAATATGTTTATAAAATATTTGGAGTGTAATCAACTTAAAAAATTCGATAGGCTACAATTTTCGGGAGAAATAACATTTTATCACCTTAAATTATACTCTTGATTATACTTTGTACCTTAAACTTTTCAAATGCACATTTGAGACCCTAAACTATGATCCTTGTTACATTTTGCATCCCGCTGTTAAGTTTTTTATTAACTTAAATGGAAAAAAATATGATACCACATGAAAATACCTAATTGACCCTCTTCTTGGTGCTTTTAAGAATAACAGATAGATTACAATTTACCACCCTAGCTAAATTAATTCTGATTACACTTTGCATCCTAAATTTTGAATTTCCATCTAAGTTAATAGAAAACTTAATATCAAGATGCAAATTATAACAAAAGTCATGGTTTAGGGTGCAAGACGTGCATTTGAAAAGTTTATGGTGCAAAGTGTTATATAGGATATAATTGAGGATGATAAAATGTATATTTCCCTAACTTTTGTCCTTGAAATATGATGTAGGCTTGACTATGGTCCCTCCAAGGCTTTATCAAAATAGCAATCCTATGAGAAGTTATTAACTAATATAATATCATTAAAGAGTTACACTATATGTAACTTCAACCTAACCCTTAATAAAATATTTTAAGATACAAATACTTCCCAAGCATTCATCCACTCTTATCTAAACCTATATAAAAACTTGAACAAAATTTAGATATAGTACTTAAGTGTTATTTTTTAATTTCTCTACTTAAGATTCAGCTATGTGGCTGTACTTAATTAAAAGTACACTATCATCTCATGAGAAAAAAGCCATATGACTGAATTTTAAGGGAGGAACCTAAGAAATAATACCTCAATACTGTACATAAGTTTTGTCCTAAAATCTTCTTACTCAATCCCCTTCTCTATATCCAACTTTTTTGTAACGTGAATACGTGATGCTAGGACACCTCATTCTTTAGAGACCAAAATTAGACCAACTTCATATTCCAGAACCAGCGGCATATATCTTATCAAAAAAAAGAAAAATATAAAAGAACAAGCTCCATATATATATATATATATATATATATATATATATACCAACTGCATATCAAAGGGATCAAAGCCCTTGTTTTTGAAAATTTAAATGTCAAATCCAAACTTTTTAAACTTGAATGACGAAAATCAAACATATTCCAAAAATATCAAGGTCCAAAAATATAATTTACCCTAAAATATGGTATACTAAGGCTATGTTTGGTTCAATGGAAATAATTTTTAAGTGTCTGGTTGTGTTCTTGAAAGTGCCTGCCTTTATGGTCATCCAAAAAAAAATTGGATTGATCAACACTTTCAGTTGCCGTAAACCGCTAATAGGTAAAATATTTTTTGAAATTCAATCTCCATCGAACCAAACACAACCTAAACCTAAAATATATTTAATTAGAAAACTATAAATTTTTAATGTTTAAAACATAAAACACACTTTTATAACCTTATATCATAAAATCTAAAGCTTAAAAATAAAAATATGACTCGTAACCTTAAATTTTGAATTATAACTTCTTTTTCTTTTTTATTTTTTAAATCTTATCATTGTTAGATTTAAAATTTTTGAAATATATATATATATATGTATATATAAAACATGGATTCAAATCCCCCATTCTTACTTATTGTAAGCCATATATATATATATATGGCTTACAACAAGTATGAATGGGGGATTTGAATCCATGTTCTCCTTGAGAAGAAATTGGAATTTTTTTTTTTTTTTTTTTAAGTGTTTCAATCTATTGCATCCGGTTATAATGATAACTCTTTATTATTAGACCAAGTCACAAATTGGATTTTGGTTTAGGCAAAGATTAAATTTTAGATCTCTTATTCAATCATAAGAGGCTTTACTAGTTGAGATAGTTAGAACCCACAAAACAAAATATAGGAAATTGGAATAGTTCCACTACACAACAAAGTTTCAAATACAGTCCAATAGTATACAATAGATTATATTTGAATTATTCCTTGCTCCAAATCACAATGATTGAGAAAAAAACTAGAGAGGATTCAAACCATAAACGACTTTGTTAGAAACACCAAAGAGTTTTGATTGAACTACAATGCTTATGGCAGACATAAGCATTGGTTTTTTTTTTTTTTTTTTTTTTTTTTTTTTTTTTTTTTTTTTTTTTTTTATGGGAGCTATAAGCAATATTAAGTAGGCAAAAAAAAAAGTATAAATTTGATTATTCCTTAATAGGTATCCAAAGCTGAGTAGTTGATATTAGCCATTTACAAACAAAATCATTAAATTCTACAAAATGGTAATTAAATGAATTTAATTCTTAGTTAAAATTAGGTGGTTTTACACCCTCAGTTTTGAGCTATTATTATTATTTTTATCTCGTGTTTATAATTTTTTATTTATTCGGTGAAAATTATCAATCATTTTCAATCTCATTCTTTTGTCCAGTTCTGTAACTAACATGACTGTTAAATGTAAGCTACTCCAAATAAATATGCAATATATATGATTCATATCACTTAAAAAATCTGAATTGGGAGTTGGAAAAATATTAAAATTCTCACATCGATTATCAACAACTAATAAGTTTTCTGTGTGATGTATGGATAATGTTGTAATATTTTGTGTAAGATGGTTTTGGAGAATGTTGTATATGTATTATAGCATAGTTGTTATAAAACATTATTAGTAATAAGTTCATAAAAAAAAAAAAAACAATTATAAATTGTACAGATATATCCCTTTTAATTATTCAATTGAAGTAATGAGGGGAAAAAAAAATACAACTTTGGAGGAATATTATAGAATAAAAGCTGATATAGAATATGTCTTTTTCTTTCTCCTTAATTCTAAAAACAAAAAATATACATCCTAAACACTCACAATCAATCGTATAATTTACAAAACCCACAAATCCACAACGTCCAACCATAGTATCAAAATTGTAATTGTTGTTGTCACTAAATCTAAAATACAACCCCTCCTTCCTTGGTTTTAGTCAACTCATACGAGTTAGGATTAAATGAAACAACAATGTTAGAGTTAGGTAGGTGTCATCGAAAGATTGAAGGTAAATGACATTGTTTTTGGTTTGTGTATATTTGACATGAGATAGCATGAAAGTCTATGGGTAGGTATATATAAAGGGGTAGAAGTTCAATAAATGAAAATAATGAATTAAAATGCAAAAAGTTTTCTTTGCATGTGTGGGGGATAAAAAAGTCAATATTTAATTTCTTCATATCTCTGATGGGATACTTGAGAATATTTCAATTATCTTTGCATAGAATGCATCACTTAACAGAACCTCATGCTTCTCACATGAGGTCTCTGTTTTTATATTGATTAATGCAAAAATAAATATACATTTTAGAACATGAAAGTGGATATGAAAAAAAAAAAAATGAGTGCAAGAATGTCATTGCCCATTGATAAAGAACGTTACTAGAGATTGTAAATACGACCAAGGGATAAGTGCAACAAGGAGGGCTAAAAACTAAAAAGTGCTTCATAGATATTTATAAGGAGAATTTTTAATTTACATTGCTAATACAATGTAAACTTACATTTTAGACCCACAAAATATAAGTTTACATTGTAGACACACGCTGTAATTAGTTTATAATACTCTAATTATTGTTTTACACTAATTTGATATATAGAATAGCACTAATAATAATACGAAAGTAAAATCAACAAAGTGTTCTTAGGAATTGTACGGCGATATATCATGTCTCACAATGAAACTGTGAATGCAATAAAGATCTCACTTACAATATATAATATTATCCGCTGGATTGGTTTGTATTTGCAAAATAAAGCGAAACACAAGAAATTGACAGAAAAGATATCTAGGCTTCCAACGACAATCTGCACTGACTCTATGCTTTCTCAAAGGCCATGGTGCATGCTCTTGTTGCTAAGTTTGAACACTTTGCTTTCCTTCTTTTATTCCATATTGCCTCTCAACTGTGTGTCTTATTTTTAAATCTTTGGCTGTGTCCCCAAGCATCATTCTCTCTCTCTATACATATATAAATATATATTCTTTTCCCCAAGTTTTCTCTCTCTTCCTCTCACTTTATTTTTCTTTTCTGTTTTTTCCTCAAGCATCCTGCTCTCTTTTTCTTATTTCCTTTAGTTTTTTTTTTTTAATTAAACTTTTCCAAGCATCTTCCTCTTTTTCTTTTTCTTTTTCTTTCTAATATTCTTCATTCCTTACCCCCCCACCCCCCCTAACCGCAAGCATCTTTCTCTGTCTCTCCCTCTTTCCCAAGCATCTTCCTTTCTCTCTTTTTCCTTCCTTAATTAATTCTTCATTCTCTCTTCTCCCCACTCATCCCCCCCCCCCCCCCCCGGGGTCCTTCTTTGTGCGAATTATCAGGCTGTGACATCCGAATACAATATTTAGTTCCACTTCTAACATATGCTTTTGTTTGAGGAAAATTTTCTAAACCATTAGTGTGCTAAACACATTGCACGCCTTTCTTCATTTTTATCTTCTTTTCAAATTGGAATTTGATAATTATGATAGTTAATGGCCTTTCATTAGAATTGCATTTGAAAAATCTCTAATTAAACATACTTATATTAAAAGATTTCATCTCTAAATATTTTTTTTAGATAGTTACAATATTCATTATTAGTTGGTGGATGAAAGAATACATCTGCAATTTTGGTTGTCATTCTAGTGGCTTAGCATAGAAAAATTAAACTCCTTATGTTTCAAGCAATTATAGGGCATTATCGAGCTTTGATAATCAAGAAATCTATCTCTTTTAGGAGAGCGGTACGACTATTTTAGGTTAGAGGAAGGTTGAAGAGAAATTGCTTTTCGGGCTAGTTGGGTAGGCAAGTGCTAACCCTATAGCTCGAACCATTTTCTCCCCTAAAGTCTAATCATTGTGTGCATAGAGAGGTGTCAATTAAGTTATAAAGATTTTGTAAATATAAATATGATTTTTGATAAGGAATACTTATATATAAAGATATATATATATATATATAATTTAAAATTAAATTACATTTGGCAAACTCTATCTCTGAGTTATTTCTTATTTTGATTCCTTGTGTATAAAAATTTTCAATTAATTTCTTAACATTTGATATTGTTTTCTATCTCGTTCTTTTAACCAATTTCACGATTAACAAAAGGAGTAAATGCACTTTTAATGCTTACATTTTGGCCTCATTTCCTTTTTGGTTCCTACTTTTCTATTTTACCCTTTTTAGTCCCCAAAATAAAAAATGTGTTCCATTTAGTTCCTACCGTAATATCACTAATGAAAATATCTTATGTGGCAAACAGAGTGCATTGCTGGCACATTATATACTTACATGGCTAATAAAATAATATTACAAATTTTTATTTGTTAAATGCAAGTTATAGGTCCAACTAAAACAGGCCATATGACCCATATCAATATATATATATATATATATATATATATAATCTCGGTCTTTTGCATAAAATAAAATTATAATAAAGTGTGGGTTCCAGTTAGTTTAACCAGTAAAATTTTTGTATCTTAGTTAAATGATAAAAGAGCTATTATCAGGAGCAAAAACCACAAGTTGAAACTCTCTAAAAAAATTATAATAAAGTGATCATTATAGAATTAAGAAGAATAAATGAATAAAATGCCTGAAACACACGGTATACCTAAAGAAGTCACGAATGAACTTATTTAAAATTACAAAGTTGCTTTAATAATTTCTCAAAAAAAAAAAAAAAAAAGGATTGCTTTAGTAAAAACAAAGCAACTATTAAATACATTGTTCAAAAGTGAACGTTAATATCTAAATGATATCTTGAAAAGATCAGAAAATCCCAACTAGTAGAGCAATAAGGCTCTTTGCTTGGTTTTATGACATCTCACTATTTCTTTTTAATAGTAAGCATTATTTTCATCTTAAGCATTTGTATTGGCTCGTGCAAAAATTTATGTTTATTTTATCATAAGAACCTACTTTTTTTTGTTTTACATATTCACTTTTCAAAACACTCCATATCAAATTATCTATTTAACATTACATTTTATTAAAATATTAAATTTTCTTAATTATTTATCTTTCTTCACATACAACAACTACCATCTTCTTTCTTCTTTCCATCTCGGAATATGTAAAGAAAAAATAAAAAAACAAAATGCAAAATGAGTAATATTTGTGTAAATTTACATGATTAATGTAACAATCAAGTACTTTTACACAACTTTACATTGTATAATGTGGGTGAATTTGGGACTTAATTGACTCAAATATGGTAATTTTTGTATTATACATAATAATACGAGTGCTCTTACTCATGATCTTGGTCCTTGTGCTTTTTTTTTTTTTTGAGAAAAATCTTGGTCCTTGTGCTTGTATCACGGAATTGAACTTGAGTAAAAGCGTAATGGGCAGTTCCTCAAAAAAAAAAAAAAAAAGCCTAATGGGCATACAATGTATATGTGGTAGCTAAACCTTTCTAAACAACTGTTGGGCTTTTAAGTTGGACTTGGCAAGAAATTATTGGGCCTTGGTAGCTATCTTTGTATGAAGGGTTGTCCAGTTCTACCTTAGTTGTTTTGGGCCTTGGGTGTGAGCTTTGATTTTCATTGAGCCAGAAATCGACGTGCATTTAAAAGATAACTTAATTATAGAGTTCTGAGTCTTTTGACCAATATTTTTCACAAATTTTTTAATAATAAAATCCTTTGATGATATGTCGTAACAAAGAATGGGCTTGTTTTACTTATACTAAATCAATGGAAAGATACAATCATCAAAGAAAAAGTGGACATATTAGGAGATTCTCAAAAAATAAAAATAAAAATTGGACATAACGGTGGCTCTTGAGTCTAGAGCAGTCATAGGACCACCTGAACCTGAAAAAAATAATTTTTATATCTAAATTTAAAAAAAATTATGATTTTTTAACCTTAAAATAAATTTGTGACAACAATAAATTTTTTTTAGGCCCAATATAATTAAACTTTGGATGTGAATTTTGATAAATTTACTATTTGATTTGATTATATTTTCTTCTTATATTCTCCGTACTTGCAAAATTTCTAAAAAATTAAAGATCAATAAATATGTCATCAATTAAATGGTTAAATTTATAGTTTTTGTAGTCTAAAATCATACATAAAAAATAATTTTATGAATTGAATAATAAATAATATCCAATTGGTATAAAATTTGATATGTGTTTTAAGAATATACAGTGATTGCAATTTAATAGTTAGATTTTTAAAATATGTTGTGTGGGTACCTAAGGCATGCTTAGGCATGCTTGGCAACGTCCTAGGCATGCTTGCAACGTCCTCGGCCGTCCTCGGCATGCCTTGCAACGTCCTAGGCATGCTTGACAACGTCCTTGGCCGACCTAGGCATGCTTTGCAACGTCCTAGGCGTCCCACATCGAAGGAAAACCCCCCCACTTTCTGCCTTATAAGCTGTGAAGCAAAGGGAGTAGTGTACCACCAAGTATCTCTGTGATCACAAGAGACTTGGTGGTACACTACTCCCTTTGCTTCACAGCTTATAAGGCAGAAAGTGGGGGGGTTTTCCTTCGATGTGGGACGCCTAGGACGTTGCAAAGCATGCCTAGGTCGGCCAAGGACGTTGTCAAGCATGCCTAGGACGTTGTCAAGCATGCCTAGGACGTTGCAAGGCATGCCGAGGACGGCCGAGGACGTTGCAAGCATGCCTAGGACGTTGCCAAGCATGCCTAAGCATGCCTTAGGTACCCACATCAGCTATATCTCTTTTAATGTACACAACCAAGTAATCATTAAACTATTGATCTTCCTATTAAAAAAACCAACATCTTGCCTAAATAAGTAACTGTAAGGACTCGATTTCGTAACAAACCTAAACAGTATTGGGTTCGCACGTAAAAGGCCCAGACAATATGATTTGTAGAGCGTGGGTGTAAAAAACTAGGTTAACTCTGGTCTCCCTTCTCAAAAAGTCACTCTTAAGAACGTTAAAGGTTTAAAGTTGGTACAATGAATCTCTTTCTCAGTGATCAGGGCAACACTCTTTTTACTACTCTTCCTTTCTCCTGCTTTTCTTCTCTCTGTTCTTTTCTTTTCTTTTTCTGTTCCGAATATCCTCTTCTTTATGTTCCTCTTTTTGTTTATATACTCCCCTTTGCGCTCCATCCTTACCGCACACGTGTAGGTTGGGTCCGGAGGATTTCTTTCTGTCCCATCTGGTATCTCCTGGAACTTCTTATGGGCAGCTGTAAGGCTGCTTCCTTACTGTTCAGGTATCACCTCCACATTAATGCGGCCAGAGGGTTGGTTGGGAGGTCATTAATGCGGAGGCAGCTGTTGTTACAGATATTTGTTGGCCTTATCTCTTTCATCTGTAGTCGGTTACTCTTATCCTTTATGGTGACCTAATTCTGGGATCGGATCGCAGTAAGACCTCGTCCCAGTCTTCCTCGGACACGATCGTCCTCGGACGCATACTACCGAGGAGCATGGCGTCCTCGGATGGGTACGCGTCCTTGAATGGGCCTCAGGCCCCGCAACCCTGAATCAATTCTGAACCCTACGGGCCCATTAATCGACCGGTCCCCACAATAGCCCCTCAAAATCCTACTTTTCGATTCCTCGGGAGAAAAGGTGGATTTTGACGTCATAAGCCTGCGCTTGAGCGCGTTTTGGGGGCATGCCCCTGACGCTTCAGTACCCTGATTTTGGCAGCATTTAATATTGACAAATCCCTTGTCTCCCACGTTCGACGGTGAGATCCAAATCGAATGGCAAGGGATTCCTCTTATCTCGTGGGCGGGAATTTTACCGCTCGCAGTCCTTACAGGACTATAAAGGCGTTCCCTAACTAAACCTACACCTTACCTTTGATGACTACGTGGTTCCAGAGCTTATACATCGAATCTGCCTCCTTTCAGTCCTCGTTATTTTCCTGGCGATTACAAATAGTCGTACGTTGTCCGAGGTCCTTCCCTTGAACCTGTAAGTTCCCTTGAAGCTTCTACTACCTTTATTTATAGCCAAAAAGCCTTTTCTACTAAGTTTTTTAGAAAAATGGGGAAACAGAAGAATCCCTTTCGACGTCTTGTTGACTCCGAGGAGGGTATTAGAAATTTCCGTTCTAAATACAAGATTCCTCCAACGGTGGGGTTGAGGTATGCAGCCCAAGGGGAGTGGGTTGATGCCAGGCAAACCGGGGAAGTAGTTATCCCCATGATTGCCTTTATTGAGGGCGGGATGACTATTCCCATGGGTAGTATCACCAGGGGTTACCTCAACTTTTTTAGGCTATCCCCCACTCAATGTGCTCCCAATATGTTTAGGATTTTGGGAAGTGTAGACGCTCTGAATCAGAGAATGGGTCTAAAGCTAACCCATCACGACGTGAATTGGGTGTACAGCCTTCACCGCCTAGCTGACCAGGACTATTATCTCAAATCGAGATATCCTGAAGTGAGGCTAATTCAATGCCTCTCCACTTCAAATAAGAACCTAAAAGAAGATTTCCTTATTTTTTCTAGAGAATGGCACGATGGTCTACCTTGCCCCACAATAGAGGGAACACCAGGTGGGTGTGAAGTTATAGACTTATACTAGTTAGCTCACGAGCGTGTTTTACCTTCATTCATTATTCTTGCGTATCATAATTTTAACTTTAGAATCAACGGTTTTGCAGATAGACGCTACACAAAGCCCAATCTCAGATTAGTCAATAGGGCTAGCCTAGATAGTTTATTGAAAGCTGAAATATACGTGAACGAGGCTGATGGCCAGTTACGGGCAGCACATTTAATTCTTGGCTATACCCCCCTTTCCTTGGCCCTTTTATTGTGGGTACCTAAGGCATGCTTAGGCATGCTTGGCAACGTCCTAGGCATGCTTGCAACGTCCTCGGCAGTCCTCGGCATGCCTTGCAACGTCCTAGGCATGCTTGACAACATCCTAGGCATGCTTGACAACGTCCTTGGCCGACCTAGGCATGCTTTGCAACGTCCTAGGCGTCCCACATCGAAGGAAAACCCCCCCACTTTCTGCCTTATAAGCTGTGAAGCAAAGGGAGTAGTGTACCACCAAGTCTCTTGTGATCACAGAGATACTTGGTGGTACACTACTCCCTTTGCTTCACAGCTTATAAGGCAGAAAGTGGGAGGGTTTTCCTTCGATGTGGGACGCCTAGGACGTTGCAAAGCATGCCTAGGTCGGCCAAGGACGTTGTCAAGCATGCCTAGGACGTTGCAAGGCATGCCGAGGACTGCCGAGGACGTTGCAAGCATGCCTAGGACGTTGCCAAGCATGCCTTAGGTACCCACAGTAACAATATAAACAAAATGCATTATCATATTTTATGATATATTCCTACCAATATTTTGGTATTCTTTAAACTAATCAGAATTAAATCAATGCAATTCTTCACTAATTTGTTTTTAGAGAAATTATGGCTAAAACCTCTTTGTATATATACATTAAAAAAAAAAAAAAAAAATCCCTTGATCATTAGGATAAAAAGATGAGATATTTTCTCATAGCCATAGCCTAGGATCTAAAAGAAAATTATTCAAATAAATACAAATTTGCTTAGAAGATGAATTTTACAATAAAAGTGATAACTTTATAAGAATTTTGTCCATAGTGCTAACAAAAGAATAGAGGGAAAACTAGAAGTTCATTCAACATATTTAACTTAAGCATTAAATCATTACATCCATGTTCGATAAAGTATTAAGGCATTATTTTAGTGCATATGTGTATGTATACGATGTACCATATAAATCCAATAAATTAAGCTAAAGATAAAAGCAAGCACTAACCAACTAGCTCTTGAAAATTATGCAATTTTTTTTTTTTTTTAAATAGAGACCTTAGAATATATCTTTTGAAAATAAAAATAAAAATAAAATCATAATTATGCATTTGATTTGGGCTTTGAAGCTAATTTGTTTGTTTATACAATTTTTGAAAAATGCTATGTCCACAACATTTTCATAACAAATTTAATGTGACAATTGTTACTGATTCTAATTTACTTATCACCGAAATTGGCTTTTTGTTCACTGATAATAACCTGCCATTTAGGATATGTTGTAAATGTGTTATGAAGATGTTATAAACATAGTATTTCTCACAATATTTTAATTCAATCTTCAATGGACCAAAATTTTGGAGATGTCAAATTTTATTTTTAATGGACTTAAATTTTTATTTAAAATGTTTAGGTTGGGTGGTCAAGGTTTTTTTCTAGAGTGGTCAACAACACTTTCTTTTTCTTTGAGAAACTAATCAACAACACATTAATTGAATTTTTTTTTTTAAGGTATAAAAATTATTTTTTCAAAGTATAAATGGCGCCATCCTTGGTTAAACTTTGGTTCACTTAACAATATGTTAGGTATTTACAATATATAAAAAAAAAAAAAAAAAGGCCCAAGAAAAATTATATTTAACTAAAATTTTGAAAGAGATGTAGTTTGCAGCATTGATAATGAGAGTATTATACAATGATATCAAAATAAGAAAATTTGTAGAATGAAATTATAAGCCTTTTGCATTTTTTTTTTTAAATTCAAATTAAAACCATTTAAATAGTTTAAATTTTTATAATTGTTCTCTATAATAATTTTCTTTAAATTAAAATACATTGTGGTTTAGTACAAGCACAATTTTTTTTTTCTCTATTTTAAGAGAAAGTACAATCATCACAATATGAGAATCAGCACATGTTAGTGCCCAAAATAGCTTTGCAGAAATTTAAATAAAAAGAGAACCCAAACTTATTTTATTATATTTCTTTATGCATATATTTTTGCCACGTTAAATATGAGCACTAGATCAGCATTTTGCATATCGAATACTATCTTAAGAACCGTGTTTCTTCTTTTGTATGTTTTTCTTTTTTTCTCTATAAGAACAATATATTAAAGAATAAAGTGCAAGTAAACTAAATTACAGAAGAATTCATACTAAATTAAGGGCCTTTTTCTTGCATTAAAATATGAGCGCTAAAGTCTAGAATATTGAAGAATAATATCTTAAGAACCGTGTTTCTTCTTCTGTATGTTTTTCTTCTCTCTCCGTCCGAACAAATATTGAAGAATTGTAGAATACTATCCTAAGAACCGTGTTTCTTCTTTTGTATGTTTTTCTTTTCTTTCCGTTCGAACAAATATTAAAGAATAAAGTGCAAGCAAAACTCATGTGCCGAAGAATTCATACTAAATCAAGGGAAGCACGCCACAGAAAAAATTCTCATCTTCCGTGTCATGGACTCGAGAATCACTGTAAGTAGTTGCTTAGTTATATATATATAGGCTAGATTGGCTTACAAACCCAATAAAATATCACCACACTTTGTGGCAGTTTTTGAGTTCAGCAAAGTTCAAACCCATGCATATATCTACAAGATAGCTAGGGAACCCCTTGTCACTTGGGAAGATTGAAAACCAGCAAAAGCTCTAATACATTAGTTACAGGTAAGGTAGCCTTAATCATTTACTTCTCTGTTTGTGTGTGTTCTTCCTACTTAGTAACTAACAAATGCATATATATGTGCCATTTTTCAGTGGGCAGCAGTTTGAATTTGACAATGATGTTAAAGTTGTTCGACATTTTCTCACAGAGATTGAGAAGAATTTTCGGTGAACGGGAGATACAGGCTATGGTTGTACTTAGCCTTACCTTTCAAACCATCCTCATCGTGATGGGATATAGGAGAAAGGTTTGTTACAAAGCATCTTCATCCAGTTCTATAATTTTCTTTCTCTCTATATATATCTCTTTTAGAAGTTTCTCTCACCATTTTTTTTTTTCAAAGCTGAAATCTATTTTGCGTCTTGTAGAACTTTTCTAGGGCCACAATTTTTAGAATATCTAGAAGGTTTGTAAAAGGTTGATTTTACCATCAATTAAACAAGAGTGACCAAGAAGCTTTAAAGTCTCTCACTTAAGTGACTTAACTGACTAGAAGCAAGTTTAAATAGGTCCTCTTGCAAAATTATATTCTTATTTTTTTTAATAATATTCCAAACTCAAAAAGTTTGTATTGATTTTTTTTTTTTTTTACCTCTCTTTATCTAGGGAAAAAAATTTCATATATGTAACCTTAAAATTATAAGAATGTATATTATCATAACATTACTTAACCAATGTGTCAAATTATAAATTTCTTTTTCTTTTTAAAAAATAATCTTTTATAATGTTTTATACTTTTTGAGGCATTTTACAATTCATCCACAATTTGATAGTTGGAAATATTTAAGATAGAGAGTATAAAAAATAAAAACGTCATACAACCTATGTAAAACATCAAGGCATATATAGAATAGTTAAAAGTGTACGATTACATTTGTCATGCTTCTAACTTAATTTACTTTTATTTTACTTTTAATTATTTAAATCATTCTTCTGAATATCTTATATTTAGATCGATCTTTTAAATTCATATATCAATGACAATTTATTATTTATATTTTTGTTGTTGTTTGAAATATATGCTTGTAGTCAACTTAACTTATGATGTAGCTTAAGCATAAAAATATTAATGATTGTACTAACTCTAATAGTACTACTCCGAAAATAAATTGAAAACAAGCACGAAAAAATAAATTATAACTTACATTTATGTTAAAATAATGTATGTTGATCAAATTTTTTTTTTTTAAATTAAGCAATTTTTTCTTATGTTAATAAATATTTTTGGAAAAAAATATTGACTTTAATATTTATTTTAATCTTACTCCCTTGAATTAAAATTCATGGCTTAACTACTGCCTATATCCAATCATATTTCATGTACTTCACAATTTTTATAATTACGGCCACGTTGTATCCCTTGATTAGGCCCAAAATAATGACTGATCATGATATGCTCTTGGAAAGGTGGTTTTTGTGCCAATTTATAGCCGCATTAGTAGAATCCATAGCATGACCAAACTTTACGATTAATTTCAGAATACATCCCATTTCATTTAGTCCATATCTAAAAGTCATAATTCAAGTGTATATGTCATTCAAATTTTTGGTGCCTTTCACAAAATTTACATATGCTTGATCCAAGTTTGGAAAAAAGAAATCTTAATTAACTAATCAATTGAATCCAATAATTTCCTTTCAAAAAAAAAAAAAAAAAAAATCCAATAATTTATAATTAATTTTTTTCCTTGACTAAATAATGTTATAATAAGGAAGAAATATTTTTATTTTTTATTTTTATAAAAATCAATGTTTCTAAAATAGTTAAATAGAAACTTATGTGTTAAGTAAAATATAACTAATCAAGAAAAATGTTACTTACCTCAAGCAAGCTTACAAAATTTCCATACTTCTCTCCCAGTATTTACTTCTTAGATCCACAAGTCCCACTTAAAACAAATTATACAATGACCCAGTTCCATCAATCCATATTAATGATACTATATACTTAGCAATTGACTGATTAACAAAAACCATGCAATCATATCCACCCATTAGGCAAACTCTCAGCAATTATCCAAAAGTTATCCAAAAGTGCTCACCCTTAAATTTGACTTTTAAAAGTACGAAAAGTATGTCAAAGTCCAAAAAATACTTTGAAGTATTCTTAAAACATTTATATCAGTCCAAGAATTTGTTGTTGTTCACGCCCTAGCTAGGAAAATTATCGTTTTTGCTTTTTTATATTTATATTTATATTTTTTTTATAAAGTTTATTTCTCTAGATATTATAATTCTATTGTTGTAGTTGATTTACCAGTTTCTTAATAATATTCAATGAAGTTTGTTCCTCCAGATATTAATTATATTATTGTAGCTGATTTATGTGCCTCTTAATAATATTTTCAATGTCTTTTTCCTTAAAAAAAAAAAAAAAAAAAAAAAATTGGTCTATCTAAAATAGCATAAGCTTCACAATTTGTCCAACTAACCTTTAAAAACACCCACATCAACCTATACAAAATTGCGCAAAATATGATTCTAGATAAAGTAACCATGTATATTTATATAGTTAGTGTTCATAGGCAAATATTTTTTTAATATTTTCTTTATTCAAAGAGAAAGAGAGTGTACGTTTTTAGACCCCTCAAAAAATAAGTTGTTTAACTAATTATTTAGGCAAATGATTATTTAGATAAATTATTCAGATCTAGGTTAACACATTCCAATTATATCATGTAAGTAATGCGGAAAAATAAAGAACACACAATATAATAACTTGGGAAAATCAAATCAGTAAAAAACTTGGGGAGGATTTAACCTACCTATTCTCAAGGTAAAACAAATCCACTATGAAAGAATTGAAGTTTGTACAATAAGACTTAAACTACTAATATCTATTGTTACCTCGAGTAAAAAACTTACTACCACGACCACATAATAGTTTCGAGTCCATGGACTACTTCTTTTCTTGATCCATTGCAACCACAAGTACTCCCACTTGTGACTTTGAGACTCCACTCAAAGGTTTCAGATCTTCTTTAAATTCTTTATGCAGCAACTGAAATAATCACCAAGTTCTTGACATGAATCTTGATCTTGATAACCGTAAGTGTGTATGAAGGTAAACACCTCTAAATCTCACAAGAGATTTAACATACAACACATCAAAAGACTTCAAAAACGTAGTTAGGGTTTTTCTTTTTATACTTGGAGTAAAACATAAAACCCTACACGTCAAACGGGCATGGGCTGAGTTGGAAATTCTGAAGAAAAAATAATCTGCATGAGGTTCGATTGGTTAACTCTAATTTTCGATCAATTGAGCCTTGTAGATTTAGTCTAGTAAATTTTGCAATCACTCGATTTCAACTTTACACATAAACACACTTTGAGTAAGCCTAACCTTGACTCTATGTTTTAATCATGGTTTGCCAACATAATACATAATAAAGTTCTAATACATTTAATTCCTAAAGTCATAGAACCTAACAGAGAGAGATGATTTGAGAAAATAATAAAAATAAAAAAATTTATTTTAATGAAATGTAAAATAACATAGATAGTCCGATTTAGGTGTTTTTGAAAAGTGATTGTGTAAAATAGAAAAAAAAGGTTTTTTTTTTTTAATGAAATATAGTATAATATATATAATCTGATTTAGGTGCTTTTGAAAAGTGAATATATAAAATAAATAAAAAAAAATTATACTAAAATAGACGAAGATTTTTACATAAGCTGATGAACAAAATGTTCTTACCTTCAAAACCTCTAGCTTTTTTTTTTTTTTTTTAAAATTTAAATTTACTTTTTATATTTTTTAAATCCATTGACATCCTCAAGTACCAATCCCAATATCAAAAATAATTAATTGCCCCTCTAAAAAAAGAAAAGGAGACTATTTATTATTTTTTGGAGCAAAATATCTCAAAGTGTCTAAAGAGTGAGGTTTGTGCAAGTGGTCTTTTAAGTGAGTCGGTTTATTGGATCAAGCGTGTTGGAGAGCGTAAAAAAAGCTTTGTCGTGTGGTGTGGGGGCTTCTCTTGGCTCTCTATTAAAAAAACAAGTTTACTTTCAAAGGAGGGACAGAACTAGGATTCGAACCTAGGGGGGGCCAAGCTTAAAACCAAAAAAAAAAAAATTATGAAAAAAAAAAAATTAACATCTATTTCATATTCAACAAAATACTACATACAAAATAAGTATTTCTTAAACATTTCATATTATAAAATACATCAACAAAGTATAATATACAAAATAAGTGTTTCTTAAGCATTCTAACACACTTATCAAAATTGAACTCGATGCTCTTTTAAATCTCTAAAGTCATCTATGATTGATTCTGTACCATATTTTGCAGCAATCTCCTTCTTAATGTACAAAATCAAAGACTTAAATCACAATCACACAAAGAATTAAATTAAATCACGAGACAAACAAAATTTCATATATATAATATATTGGCCACATAGCCCACACCACACAAAGTGACAAAGACAAAATTTAATGACTCAATACCAAAGACTTTGGTCTCAAGCTCAGACATAGTACTCACATAGAGTAATAAAGTTATGCCTTCATTACTAGCTAGCACAAACAAAGTTATGTAGTACTCACCAGCTCAGACAAAGTTAATAAAAGTATAAAACCAAAACAAAAAAAGAGTCACAAACAGTCAAACACAACACAAACTACGGTCACAACTCACACTAGTCCTTAAATTTAAATTTTCAGCTTATATGTATATACTAGTTTTTTTTTTTTTTTTTTTTTTTTTTTTTTTTTTGGGGGGGGGGGGGGCGGGGGGCATGGGCCCCCTCTACCCTACTGTATGTTTGTCCCTATTTCAAAGTTTCCTTAAAGAAATAAAAGCATTGTTTGCTTTTATGCTATTTTTTTTTCCTTGCTCTTTCTTAATGATGCATTAGTCACTCACCTCTAAACATGATCCAACCATTCTAAGCAACTTTCACTCATCTTTTAAGTTATTTTTAACCAATTTTCTTTATTTTGAAACCTAATCTTTTTGTGTATTTTCATCCACTTCAATATTCTCAATTAAACTACACTCATTTTATGAATATGCTACTTCTATAATCTCGCAACACTCTTGATGCACTTCTCCCTTTCATCCACCATACTCTTATTCTATGATTCACATCATTTTCAATCTCTCAATCTTTATGAATTATTGATCCAAGATATCGAAAGCTATCGTTTTTTATTATCTCTTGACCATAAAGTCTTATGACCCTTTCATTTTTTTTGTATTTTTTTACTAAATTTATATTCCATGTAATATGTTTTAATCCTACTTAACCAAGAACATTTAGACCCTAGAGTGTCTCACCAAAATTTTAATTTGGCATGAACTCCATTTTTAGTTTCATTCACTAAAACTTTATTATATCCAAAAAGAATACACCAAGGCACTTTCTCTGGGGTCGATTTAGTGAGTTTATCCATCACTAGTGTAAAGAGATATGGACTTAATGCTAATTCTTGATGCAAACCTATAATGATAGGAAACTTACTTGTTCTTAAACTAGTAACTGTTCTATTCTACATATCCTTAATCAGCTTAATATATTTGAGAGGAGCTCCTTTATTTTCCAAAACCCACCACATAACCTCTTCAGGAACCCAACCCTATCATATATGCTTTCTATAAATCAATAAAAAACCGATCTTTGGAGGCTCTCTTTTTACTTGTATACAGTTTGGGGACTGTGATGCTTATGGTTTAGACCAAACTTGATGGTGGGAAGTATTTCACCAAGTCACGATGATAGATCTCCAACCTGTTGATAGCTTTATAATGCTCAACAAACTAGAATTATAACTAGTGGTTAAAATGCATGAGTGATACTCACAGGGACAAGATTTATGACAGCTTGTATCCTGAAAAGTGAGTATGCGACACCTTTATATCATAGTTTTCAAAGAAGAATGATGTGAGACAACAATTTCTTAAGAATGAGATGACTTCAAAAGCGCAACGGTATACGACAATCACTCTATAGTCAATACTTCACAAAGGTTAAGTTTCTTTAATGGTACACGACAATCACTATCTCCAAATTTTTATTCCTGAAAGATGTTTGTCTTTTCCAGTTTTCCTTCTCTATAACTTTCCTTCCTTTATAATTAAACTTCTACCACAATTTTTAGGATGTCTAGAAGACTGGTTAAAGACAAATTTTACTGCTAGTAAAAGAATGGCCTATAAAACCTTCAACAAGCACATAGAATCACAAATCGTATGCTTAATAATTTAGTTTAAAATATTAATGTAATAACAAATCTTATTGATATTACTTTAAAAACAAACCACTTTCATCACATTGGAATACATTACTTAATATAGATTATGATTTTACATCACTATATATATATATATATATATATAACCAAAACCTCTGAAATTCTCATAATTTTCCATGTCAGCACAATATTTAAATAAAATTATCATTTTTTTAAAATAGAATTATTTTTGTTTAGTCCAAAATTAACAATGAGTGGAACTCTATCTCTCTAACAAGTCTAGTTGAAACTCAAATTCATCATTTTTTTAAACAAAATTATTTTTGTTTAATCCAAACTTAACAAGGAGTGAAATTTTATCTCTCTAACAAGTTCAATTGAAACTCAAACTCAAACGTTGATATTATTATTATTATTATTATTATTATCTCTTTACTTCACAAACATGATATTTTATGATAGGGTGCAAACTTATAGCCATGGATTATTTTTTTTGAATGTAACCCAATCTTTTTCTTATATTTTTCTATTTTTTAGTCATATATATTTTTCTTTGTTTCAATAATTTCTAAGTCGTGAATCATTTGATTTTTTAATATTTTTTAGTCTTTCAGAAGTTTTAATATCTGAATTTTTAAGTTATTTTTTGCAGTATCTGAAATTGTCTGACAATTTTTTTGTAAGCCATTGCATGTTCAAGCAATGATTTATTCATCATATTGTAACACAAATTGAAGTCATACAAGAGTAAATCATGTAATAGTATAGTTTCTTAATCAATTTAAGATTTTATAAAATTATTTTAGTCTATCTCACAAATAGGTAGGTTTTCATGTAAGCGTGTAGTTTCTTAATCAATTTAAGATTTTATAAAATTATTTTAGTCTATTTCACAAAGAGGTAGGTTTTCGTGCATAGCACGGGTTAGAGACTAGTTATTATAATTATTATTGATTTTTTGAGTTATGTTTACAAATTATGGTTCATCATTCAGTCTATTTCAGTCCACTTTAGTCCATTTTGGTCAACTTTGGTCTACTTCAATCTTTTTCGGTCCACATGGGTCTATTCGGTCCACTTTCGTCCATTTTTGTCTAGTCTGGTCCAATTCAGCCACTTCGATCCATTTCAGTCCAATTTATTTCACTTTAACCCATTTTAGTCTAGTTTAGTCCACTTCGATACATTTAGACCATTCCAATCGAATTCAGCCAATTTGGTCCATGTTAGTCCAATTTGGTCCACTTTAGTATACTTACTTACGATTGGGAAAAAACATGTTTGGGTTAAGAATAGCATCAATTTTTTTGAGTAATATATAAGTTCTAATTATCATAATAATCTCCTTAAATGAGAAATTTGAATAATATATTTGAAACTTAAAAATTTTAGTTGAACCAAAAGAAATTAGGAAAATATAATGTATAATAGTAATAGTTATAAGAATATCGACCACTTTATATATATATATATATATATATATATCTCAAAAACTATATGTCTCAAAAATTGGTCCACTTCAGTCCACTTTAGTATACTTACTTAAGATTGGGCAAAAACATGTTTGGGTTAAGAATACCATCAATTTTTTTGAGTAACATATAAGTTCTAATTATCATGATAATCTCCTTAAATGAGAAATTTGAATAATTTATTTGAAACTTAAAAATTTTAGTTGAACCAAAAGAAATTAAGAAAATATAATGTATAATAATAATAGTTCTAAGAATATCGACCACTTTATATATATATATATATATCAAAAACTATATATTTGGAAAAACATAGAGATAAAAATTAGTTTTAGAAATTCTTTAATTTTTGAAGAGAACAAATTATCTACAACATAGAAAATTTAGAAAATAAATTATACATTATACCACATCTTAAAATAATTATATATCAGAGAATATAACAGTTTATAACAGTTTATAAACTGCCACTTTATTAAACTTTTCCTAAAAATAATATTGGTGTACTTTCAAATATGAATATATTTTTTTTTGTTATGATCAAATAAAAGTAACTTTGCTCTTATCACGTATTATATTCGACAAGGTTTCAACCAGCAACAACCTCATCCTCCTCCTTTGGAGTTCCTACCTGTTAGCAAGCTGGTTTGCAACAGTCTCGTTGAGTATAATCTCCAGCAATTTAGGAAATGCCGAAAATAAGCCAATTGATACAAAGCTTGTCATAACATCATTCTGGGCTCCATTTTTTCTCTTGCACCTTGCTGGTCCAGACACCATTACAGCATACTCCTTGGAAGACAATGCATTGTGGCGGAGGCACGCCTTAACACTAGCTAGCCAGGTAGGAGTGACTTTGTTTGTCATCATCAGAGCTTGGGAAAATACCGTGCTTAATATTCTTGCAGTTACAATGATGATTCCGGGGATAATTAAGATTGGGGAGAGAATCTGGGTTTTGAGGTCCGCGAGCAGTGAAAACTTTAAAGCAACGACGCTACGTCGTCCTGATCCAGGTCCCAATTATGCCAGATACATGGAAGAATACCGCTCGAAGAAAGAGGAGGGGTTCGACGTTACATCAGGTACATTCATTGAAGCTCCTATTGTATCAGACATTTCCATTCCAAAGCCAGCAAATGCCAAAATTGCTGATGCACACTCTCTTCATTGTGCCTATGAATTGTTCAAGACTTTCAAGCAGCTATTTTCTGATCTCATCCTGAGCATCCAAGATATAAAGAACAGCCAATCCTTCTTTCAAAAAGTACAATTTGAAGAAGCTTTCAAAGTGATTGAGGTTGAGCTAGGATTCATGTACGATGTGTTTTACACAAAGGCTTACAAGGTTTATTCCCTAGTGGGTGGCATTCTACGTCTTATCAGTTTCTCGTCTACCGTGATTGTGCTTTTGGTTTTCGCCATTGTAGTTGATGACAAGAGTGTCTACTCAAGAGAGGAGAGAATGGTCACTTATGTTTTGCTGGGTGGAGCCATCTTCCTAGAGATATATTCAGTGTTGATATTACTTACCTCAGACTGGTCAATGCTTTGGTTGAGTAAGCACAAGACTGCAATGGTGGATCTCTGGTACAATTCCATTTCATCAGTTCCATTATTGGTTCCAAAAAAGAGGTGGTCCAATACCATGGGACAATACAACCTAATAACATATTGCCTTCATCGCAAGAAAGTGAAGAAACCCGCTTGCGGTGCTATCCAGAGGTTCTTATTTCATTATGAGTTGTTAGAGAAGCATCGATATGAAAAGTCAATGGATGTTCCTGTGGATTTGAAGAAATTGATATTTGAGCACCTTCTAGAGAAATCGAAGTTTGCCTTAGAACTTAAGGTTTGCAAGGAATTATGTGCTTGTAGGGGTGAGCGGGTTCTTAAACTTGCAAAATGCCTTGATTGCATTAACAAAGAAAAGAATAAAAAACAAAATGAGGACGTTGAAGTAGAATCTGAGAAGGTTCCTAAAGATGCAAAATGCTTTTATGAACTGAGCAAAGAAAATCGTAAAACACTCCAAGACAGCGTTGAGGCAGAATTTGACCAAAGCATTCTTCTCTGGCATATTGCAACAACCCTATGTTATTATTTTGATTGGAACACAAACTCAAACAACTCTGTTAATTGTCCAAATTATGAAGCCAGCAAGTCATTATCTGACTATATGCTATATCTTCTAGTCATGCGTCCTATTTTGCTGCCTAATGGGATTGAACAAATCAGGTTCCAAGACACATGCGCTGAGGCCGATGAATTTTTCTCAGAAAGAAAATCTATATTTGATGAAAACCAAGCATGCATAAAGTTACTTGAAGTGAGCACTGAAATTCCTCCATCTATAGTGAAAGGAGATAGAAGCAAGTCGGTGCTATTCGATGGATGTAGGCTCGCTAAATCATTGCAATGCATGGAGTATCAAAAGAAGTGGGAGTTGGTAAGTCATGTATGGGTTGAAATGTTGTGTTATGCTGCGACAAAGTGTCGATGGAACCATCATGCTCAGCAGCTCATCCGAGGCGGAGAGCTATTCACTCATTTCTGGCTTCTTATGTCGCATCTTGGTATAACTGAGCAGTTTCAAATTTCCAAGGGCCATGCAAGGGCTATGTTGGTTGTGCATTGAATAAGATTTTATAGTATGTGAAGTGTTATTATTATTATTTTTTTTCCTAAAAAGTATGTGAAGTGTTTTTACATACAAAATAAAGCATTGACAATTCTTATTATTATTATTATTATTATTTTTTTTTTGTTTTGTTTTGAGCGTCGAATACAATATGACAATATATTATCCTCAAGTGCTATTTCTTGAGAATTTATTATAATTCTTCTACCAATAAAAATTTATTATCCAAAGTTTTTCATATGGATTTTCTTTATGGATTCAATGTACGCTATAAATTTAAGGGGTGCTCCATTTGGCTAAAAAACATGGTTAACCCATCTGGTTAAAAAACGAGGTTTAACCACATTAGGGTCATATTTTTGTGTTGGCATATCATTTAACAGAATGCACTTTACTTGTAATTAGGTAGGTTTAAAATGTTTCTAGAGTAGTATGAAGTATGTTGGGTAATCAAGACAATTGATATTATTGAAGACATAAAAATTGTACCAAAAAACAATTGAAGAAATGCTGAATGAGCGAACCTCGGTACTAGTCTCAACACAAGCTTGACACTAGCTTGATACTTCTCGATCTATCGAGTTATGCAGATCTAGAAATCTCAGATAAGATTTTGGGCTCATGATGAATTGGATTACTAGGGTTTCATACACTAAACTCCTAAACGGTATAAAAGCTTTATTTTAAAGTCATCTAGAGAACTCATATACATTTCTAGAAGCTACTATATTCTTGTGTGCTTTAGGATTTTGTAACCAAGTGCTTCTAGATCTTTTATATATATTGAAGTGAAGAACTTTTCATCCAACAACAAACTTCAGCTACTGGGAAGTTAATCACATACTGAAATCCATGCAAAGGGAAGAAGTCTATACAAGCTCAAGTCCAATTGGGAATTGGAGTGAAGGTTCAACTGTAGGTTGGTACTTTGGGTGTTACACCCTAACCTTTACCCTCCCCCCCACACCACACAAAAAAAAAAAAAAAAAACAACAACAACAAAAAAGAAACAACGAAGGGTCAAATTTTTAGATCCACACGTGACACCCCTACCTACCCACTCATTCTCAACCACTCAACCTCAAAAATCTCTCTCTCTCTCTCTCTCTCTCGACCAACTACCTCTCTTCTTTCACACTCAAACACAAACACACACATCCCTCTACCTCTTTCTCCTGAATCTCTCTTCCCTCTTGGTCTCTCGGTTAGCTTATTTTCAGTCATCAAACTCTTCTCCACGGTTTCATCAAACTCTTCTCCATGGTTTGACTTATACCAACATTAATGTATGGTAAAATCTCCATGACCCACCTTCTAATATTTTTGGATTTTTATCCTATATTGTTAAGATTGCTTTTTGTTGTGTGGGTTTCATTTTAGGGGTTGTTTTGCTATGTTTGTTGGGACATTTAAGACCTGATTGGAGGTTTTAAATTTAATGGGGTTGTACGGTACCAAGACCCCAAGACCCATATGGGCCCTGGGCCCAGGCCTAATGGAACAGCCCCATTGCCCTAAGCCCTTCTTGAAGCTGCCTTCATATGAAACAAGTTTTGGGCCTCAGATCCTGAGATGTGTTCGGCATAAACTTTCCTGAACAAACATATGAACCCTGACCGGAAAAATCATGAAATGCTCGGGGAGTAGCATTATCGAGCACCATCGGCTAAACTCGAACCAAGTTCCAAGGCCATAATTGTTGCATCCCACTCTCACCTTAACGCCCACTTAAAACAGATAATATTGGACCTCCAATTGCACTAGCGATGACTGTAATCATAATCTCCCCACTAACCCAAGCTATAAATAGAAGAAGTTGGGGAAGAGGAAAGGGTTCAAAAAAAGAGAGGAAAAAGAGTCATTAAGAAAGAGAGGAGCAATATCACTTTAAGTTTCTATGTCGAGAATGACCTAAGGTAGGAAATCTTGAAGCCCACTCTACAAATAGATTGTAAGCCCAAGTGAGTTCAAGTCCAACAGTCTCATTTCTGGTTCGACTGAGACTCAAATAAAGTAAATGTCTGAACGTCATTCGGGAGGGCATGCTGAGAGCGGTTCCATGGGATCTTCCCAGGGGTCCACATGGCAGGAATGAAGACAGAAAAGGCGCGAGGATAGGGAGCACCTGCGAGGAGAGGAAGAGTCTGGCCTGGGAGAAGGGTCAGATCAGACCCGCCGAACGGTGTCTGGCGTCTCAGGACACAGGCAGTATGATGACAGAGACCGAGAGCTGGAGCGATTGCGTAAACTGGTGATGGATCTAGAGCTGGAAGTAAGGGGTTGGCACCAAGAAAGGGACCGCCACCACCGGCAAAGGAGAAATGATAGCACGGGAGATCGACGCGAAGAGAGCTCTAGCCAATCCAGTACATGACGATTCTGAAACCGATCACCCTCTTAAGAATCACACAAGTGAAGGAATCACTCATATTCTCGAGAGACGGGTCACTATCGGGACCATTTGCATTCGCATGAATATGAGGACCGAGGGTCAGATTCGCCAGAGGAATGGCGACCCCACAGTGCTGCCATGGACGCCATGAGCCGAGCCTTACGAAAGGCTGCTCGGTCACCATTCTCAGACGAAATTGAACGGGCCCCTATGCCGAGCAGATTTACAAGATCGTCATTCAATTCCTACGATGGGAAGACGGACCCTATGGAGCATGTCAGTCATTATATCCACATGATGTCCTTGCATGCACACAATGATGCCTTGATGTGTAAGGTATTCCCCTCTAGTCTCGGTTCCATGGCCCTGAGATGGTTCAACGGGTTACGAAAAGGCTCCATTTGTAGCTTTGCCAAGCTGATTCAAGAATTCGGCAGTAGATTTGTGACATGCAGCCGAGTGCCACAACCAGTGAACGCGCTACTTTCCACAAAGATGAGGGTCAAGGAAACCCTCCGGAGTTATGCGAGCCGGTACTGGGAACTCTACAATGAGATTGGTGGAGGAAATGAGAAGATTGCAGCAAGCACCTTCAGGATAGGGCTCCCCGAAGACTCTGAATTGCGGGAGTCATTAACGAAAAGACCTCCCTAAGATATGAGGCAGCTCATGAGGCGCATTGAGGAGTACAAACGCCTGGAGGATGATCGACTGTAGAACAGGGGGAAAGCACCGTTACTCGGGAGATCTCGGCAGGGCGTTGTGCCGGCAAGACCAAAAAAAGACTTCAGGATGCAGGAACTAGGGGTGCAAATTGAAGGAATTAATGTGGCGTTCAAAGAGCCCGTGCATAAAATCTTAGATCGGATCAAGAACGAATCATTCTTCAGGTGGCCAAACAAAATGGGAGGGGATCCATCTTGGAGGAACCAAAACCTGTACTGCACATACCATAGAGACAAAGGGCATGCCATCGAGCAGTGTCGGGTACTAAAAGATCATCTCGAGCAGCTAGTAAAAGCAGGGTACTAGAAGGAGTTTGTAGTGGACTCCACGGACCGGGAAGCCGGCCAGGGTGTTCAACAGAAAAGGAACCCCCTCCTGCCATCATTGGGGGTTATCGAAGTCATCCACGCTGCACCAAGAGGTACGACAGCAGCTAAAAGGGTATTGACAGTGGCTTGCACAGAAAGAGATTCACCCGAGAAGAAGAAGAAAGTTGAATAGCTGACCATCTTATTCAGAGAAGAGGATTTGGAGCGGACAGTCCAACCTCATGATGATGCGTTGGAAGTAACTGCTCGGATAAGTGGGTTCCTGGTGAAAAGGGTGATGATAGACCAAGGAAGCGGGGCTGACGTCATGTACCCAGACCTGTTCGAAGGGCTCAGATTGAAGAGTCAGGATTTGGCGAAATATGACACACTGCTGGTCTCATTCGACGGGAAAATCATGGTTCCCGAGGGATAAATCTCTCTCTCGATGGACATGGAAGGCAAGGAAGTTATAGTGACCTTTATAGTAGTCCGATCATTCTTACCATATACTGCAATCCTGGGGAGGCCGTGGATTCACACAATGAAGGCTGTTCCGTCCACCCTCCACATGAAAGTAAAATTTCCCACCGAATATGGAGTCACCGAGGTGAGAGGAAACCAACGAGTGGCGAGGCAGTGTCTTGTCGCCGCGGCCAGGTGGAAGAGTGAACAGCTCGGACAGGAGGAGCAAACTGATAAAGAAACTTTATAGCAATTACAGAAGCCCCGAGGGGAAACGGGGGCGGACGTTACCGAGGAGGTATTGAAGGTTAGAATTTTTCCAGATACTGACAGGTATTTCTAGATAGGTACAAGCATGAATGACCAAGAAAGGGTAGAGATGTTGTTGTTCCTTTTGCAGAACTTAGAAGTTTTTGCTTGGAACCCGTATAAAGTGCCCGGCATAGATCCCGAGTTCATTGTCCATAAGCTTAACGTGGACCCATCATTTCCCCCGAAAAAGCAAAAGCCGAGAAGAGCATCAAAGGAACATGTTGACGCAGTGAACTTGGAGGTCTAGCGGCTAAAGGAAGCTGGAGTGATAAGAGAAATATTCTTCCCGAGATAGCTAGCGAACACAATGGTAGTGAAGAAAAAGAACGGTAAATGGAAAGTTTGTGTGGACTTCACAGACTTGAACAAGGTGTGTCCCAAGGATCCGTTCCCCATGCCCAAGATTGACCAACTAGTAGACGCGACATATGGGCACCCGAGGATGAGCTTCTTGGATGCTTTCCAGGGTTACCACCAGATTGCCTTGGCGCCCGAGGATCGAGAAAAGACAGCATTTATCTCCCCAACTGCAACCTATCACTACAAGGTCATGCCATTTGGATTGAAGAACGCCGGAGCCACGTATCAACAGATGATGAGAAGGATGTTCCAATAAAATTGGGTGCACAGTTGAAGTATACATTGACGACATGGTGGTGAAAAGCAGAACAGTGTCACAACACACGGAAGACCTCCAGGGAGTATTTCAGATACTCTGGCGGCATAAATTGCACCTGAATGCCGAGAAGTGCACTTTCGGTGTGGGGGCTGGCAAGTTCCTAGGTTATCTGGTTTCTACTCGGGGGATAGAGGCCAACCCTGACCAAATAGAGGCTGTGAAGCGTCTCAAACCACCAAGCAATCCCAAGGAAGTGCAGGTACTTACCGGGATGTTAGCCGCCCTAAACCAATTCATCTCCAAATTCGCCGATTGCTGCCGGCCATTTTATCAACTTCTAAAGAAGTGGAAGGGGTTTCAATGGGACAAGGGATGTGATGAGGCTTTTCAAGAATTGAAGGAATACTTGGCAAAGGCGCCAATGTCGACGGCCCCAGATCCCGGGGAGGATTTGTTTATGTACCTCTCGATCACCGACCATGCCGTAAGTGCTGTGTTACTAAGGGATCAAGGAGTACAGATGCCAGTATATTACATAAGCAAAACCTTAGTAGATGTCGAGACGAGGTATTTGCCCTTGGAGAAGTTGGTTTTAGCCTTGGTACACGCCACCAGGAAATTGCCACATTACTTCCAGGCCCATACGTTGTTTGTCCTCACCGAGTATCCATTGCAGTCATTGTTAAAAAGATTAGACTTCACAGGTCGAATTGCCAAATGGGGGAGTCGATTGGGTTCGTTCGACATAAGGTACCGACCGAGAAGCTCGGTGAAAGGACAGGTTCTTGCAAATTTCATCGCAAAATTCACACCTAAGAACGAAAGGAAGGTAATCTGTAATGCAGAAATTCGTCTGTGGAAGGCATTTGTAGACGGTGCCTCTAATGCTATGGGGGCCGGGGCTGGTATTTTCATAATCACCCAGAGGGCATACGATTAGAACACTCCTTCAGATTGGGATTAATAGGGCCTCGAACAATGAAGCCGAATACGAGGCCCTACTGGCTGGTTTGAGGGCCGTATTGCATCTGAGTGCAAAAGATGTTGAGATTTATTCAGACTCTCGGCTGGCTGTTTATCAAATCACAGGAAGCTTCGAAGCTCGGGACTCGCAAATGAAAACCTATCTAAATGCAGCTAAGCAGATTATCGGCCAGTTTGGAACGGTAAAGATGGCCCAGGTAGGTCGGTCTCAAAACAAACACGCCGACTTACTGGCCATGTTGGCCTCATCCTCAACCGAGAATATACCTAGGTTGGTCAAGATAGAGCTTATAAGGGAGCCAAGCATAGAGGTGAAAAGTGATGACAAGCTGGCTGGGGTTGAAGTTGCCATGATGTCGATGGCAAATCCGTGTTGGATGAACCTGATTATTGACTTCATAGCCGAGGATAAAGTTCCGGACGATGAGAAGGAAGCCAAAAAGATTCGCTGAGTAGCTTCCCGATACTGGCTGTCAACAGATCGCAAGTTGTACCAGAGGTGTTTCACAGGCCCTTACCTTTTATGTCTACATCCTTAGAAAGTTAAAGAACTTCTGATCGAGCTGCATGATGAAGTATGTGGTGGCCATGTCGGAGGATGGTCTCTAGCGCACAGGGCCATGACCCAGGGGTTTTGGTGGCCACAGATGCAGAAGGATGCTACAGAATATGCCAGGAGGTGTGAACAATGCCAAAAGCACGCCCCTCTGATCCACCAGCCGACAGGACGTCTAAACCCTGTCAGCAGCCCATGGTCATTCGCACAATGGGGGCTAGACATCTTCGGCCCGTTTAGCCGAGCAATAGGTAACCGCTGTTTTGTGCTAGTGGCTGTGGATTACTTCACGAAGTGGGTGGAAGCTAAGGCATTGGCCAATATTCGGGATATCGACGTAAAAAATTTTGTGTGGAAAAACATAGTTACAAGGTTTAGGGTACCGAAATCACTAGTATTAGACAACGAGCTACAATTCGATAGCAAGCCTTCTACAGTGATCTCGGCATTAAGAACAAGTATTCAACCCCGGCCTATCCACCAAGTAACGGCCAAGTCGAGGCTGTGAACAAGACGATTTTGAACGGTCTTAAGAGAAGGTTGGATGGGGAAAAAGGTAGATGGGCTGAAGAGCTACCTAATGTATTATGGGCTTACCGTACGACCCCAAGAAGATCCATGGGCGAGACCCTTTTCTCTTTGACACACGGGGCGGAGGCCGTAATACCAACAGAGGTGAGCTTATGCAGTGCATGGGTCGCGGGGTTTGAGCCCGCCCAGAACGCCGACCTGATGATGGAGCATTTAGACTGGCTAGAAGAATGTAGGGAGGCCGCAACCATACGACTCGCCGAGTATCAGTAGAAACTAGCCAAAAGATACAACCAAGATGTGAAGGGGAGGGAATTCAGTGCCGGGGAATTGGTGCTAAGAAAGGTCATGGGAAACATGCGAGACATAGCTGCAGGGAAGCTTGCTCAAACCTAGGAAGGACCATACAGGGTTACCACCATTGCCAGCGCAGGAGCCTACTACTTGGAAGACCTTGACGAGAGGCCGCTTCCTCGGCCATGGAATGCCCACAACTTAAAGAAGTTTTACGCGTGACCATCCGCGTAAGCCAAAACTTGTATTTTGCTAAAGTCAAGATTATGAAGGAGTTGCTTGTATATGCTGTTTTCGGTTCCATTATTGCACACCAAGAGAATTGTGAATAAAAAACTCTAAGGACAGAAGTCTAATCCTTGGCTCGATTAAAATCTCCGAGCAGGTGGAAACCTTATCACTGAAAAAATAAAAAACTCTAAGGACAGAAGCCTGATCCTCGGCTCGATTAAAATCTCCGAGCAGGTGGAAACCTTATCACTGAAAAAATAAAAACTCTAAGGACAGAAGCCTCGTCCTTGGTTCGATCAAAATCATCGACCAGGCTAAAACCTTATCGTTACAAAGAATTTCTAAGGACAGAAGCCTTGTCCTCGGTTCGATCAATATCTCCGACCAGGCTGAAACCTTATCGTTACAAATTTTTTTTAAGGAGAGAAGCCTTGTCCTCGGTTCGATCAAAATCACCAACCAGGCTGACACCTTATCATCACAAAAAATTTCTAAGGACAGAAACCTTATCCCCGGTTCGATCAAATCGCCGAGCAGGTAGAAACCTTAACCCCTTTTACAAACACTAATTGCAAATTCATTCTCAGATTGTCCAAAGCACTATGCAATAGGCTTTGGTCGATTCTCGGCCGGACTCACTACAGTATAAGAGACCGCAAACATAATCTAAGTAGACACACAAATAAATAGAGAACCATTCAACGAGTTAAAAGCGAAGTCAAAAAGCAAAATTAATATCTCGTCGCCAAAACTCGGCAATTGTTTTCGGGTCGTCCCCGTGAAATAAGTAAATTGTTCGTTCACCACAACCCAATGACGTAGGCAAATGTACCATTAAATAATAATAATAATAATAATAATAATAATAATAAGCTAAAAATGCAATAAAGATAAGTAAAAGCACGAAAAAAATTGGATTGAAGACAATTAGCTAGAGGGCCGGGTTGGATCTGTCACTTCTTGCTGGACTGCCAAAGGGAAATGCAGGTCTTCAACAAGAAGGTCCTGTACAGTTGGAATGCTAGTGGCCTCCATCTCATCCGGCTCGGCATGAGCATCGATCTGTTCAACCAGCTCCCTTATGCTTGCCATTTCTTCCTCCTCAGTGGCAGCTGGTGGATCCTGCAAGGCAGTAACGGGGCTCGGGAAAGGAATTTGGCTGGGGTCTCTTAGAGGGGAATCCTCAGGAACTCCCAGAGCTTGAAGAGCAACAAACCACCTGGCCTCAAAACCCAGCTTCTAAGCCTGGGCCACTACCGGTTAGGCAGATTACTCAGCATTAGCGAATCCCTCGTTGTACCACTTCTACTCGTAGGCCTCCAGGGCTGCCCTTAGGTCGTTTAGCTCCTCGGCTTGAGAGGTGTTGAGGCTAATGGCTTCGGCTAGCTTCACTTCTGCCTTGTTCTGCTTAGCCAAAAGTTTAGCACACCTACTCTCTACAAGCGCTCTATTTTTCTCCGCGGTAGCAGCCTTCTTCTCGGTGGACTCAGCAGCCTTTAGTTTTTCCTTTGCTATTTTGGCCGCTGACTCCTGCGCCCCCTTCTCACGCTCGACTTCTTTGGCAAGATCTCGTGCCCAGCCAGCCATTATATGGGCCAGTTAAGCAGCCTGGCAATCACAAAAGTTAGTAAGAAGGTAGAAGTAAATATGTGGAAAGAAATAGATAACTAAAGAATTACTGCGATAGCATGCCACTCTAACCGGCACCCCACAGACTCCTCAGATCCTTCCTCAAAGGCATGCACGTCCTGAGGGAGCAGAAGACCCTCGGCCAGGGACTAGGCAACACGGCCGCCCTCACCTTTTTCCCACATTCGCATGCAGGCTGTTGAAGCCAAAGGCTTGTCGTCCAGCAAAAACTTTGGCTTCCGCGAAGAAGCAGCTTTAGAGGAGGACACGACCCCCGGCCCAACCTGGGCCTGCTGATCATGGATTACAATCCCCCCTATTAGCTGGGGAGGAGTCTAGACGGCAGCATCTCCCAAACCCGAGGATGGTTGATTGGTGACCTGCTTCTTACGGGCTCGCCCGGCTTGAGAAGAGGGTGGAGGGTGAGGCACCTGACTCCGACCCTGGGAAGGTGGGGGCTGCGTGGGTTGCCGCGCGTCGGGCACAAAGCGGTCAATGGTCATAACCCTCCGTGACACCATGTTTCCACCGGGTTGGTTATCCTCTGCCTCGGCTGCTGGTTGCTTGGGTTCAGCAGGCGGATTCTCGGGCTACGCCTGTTCTTGAATGGGGTCCTCTTGTTGGATAGCCTAGTGGGTTAACTCTCTAAGGGGTCGAGACATGAGTTTCGCGGACTCGTCATGCAAAGGGGCAAGCTCGTCCAAGTAGGTGAAGCGCCGTCCAAACTCCCTTGCCTCCTCGGTTGTAAGTTTTGATGGCAAAAAGTTAGTGTATCAGAAGTCGATGTATGACAGCAAGGGACTATCAACTAGAAATGCCTGCTTGAAGGTTTGCTAGGTGGAGTAAACTGGCTCTACTCCAAGGATCAAATGCGATGCTTGAAGCTGTCCGTCCCAATGCATGAATATCTCGGAACGAAGTATAAAGTTCAAGTCTTTGACCTAGACAGTTCTGATGTCCGGAACAAACACTTTGTCGTCTACAAAAGAACGAGTGTTATATCAGTATCTAGTAACAAAAGATTTACTTCAATAAAAAGAAAAGGAAAAGGGGGAGGAAAACAATTAGATCAAGGGATTGGTACAAACCCACTTCACGCCGTGAAAGAGGGCAAGGGACATCCCTGGCAAACCAATTGCCGCGCACCCGAATGTACTCCCCTGCGGAGTTCCTGTTCGAATCAGGTAGGCATGATATTAGCCGTACCTGGTTATCTCTTGTCTTTAGGTAATAGTTGGTAGCCTTATTCCCACAGAGGCTATACATATGGTTAATGTCATTATAGTCTAATTGTAAGTCAAAAGTATGGTTCAACCTACTGACGCAGCTAACTACCTGGTAAAAGTTGGGGGGAAGCTAGTCAGGACATAGTCCGTAGTACCTAAATGTATCTGTCAAAAGGGGATCTACGGGGAACCTAACCCCACCCTCTAAAATTGACATCAAAGGAAAGAAGGCTGTGCCTCGTCCTCGGTGTAGAGCAATTTCACTTTCGTGGCAGTAAGCCACTTCCACGTCATCGGGAATACTAAACTTGTTCCTAAAGGTGGCCAAGGCGGCCGAGGACTCTAGAAGATAATAGTAACCCATCTATGATACTCGATGCTACGAAAGGGAACTTGAAGAAATAAGCTGAAGGAATAGGAAGAGGAAGAAAACTTACTTTGGGTTCTAAGGAGGGAAGGAACTCTGGGCAGGCGAGTAGGCGCACAGAGAGTTAGTCAGCAGAGAGTAAACTCGAAAAATCAGAGGTGGAGAAAAAGTGAAAGAATGTACTGAGGGAAACTATTTATAGGATCAAAAAGGGGGGGAGGGAAGGAAACGTTCAATCAGGCAATAAATAGGCACGATTTACGAACGGCCCTGCGAATACCAAAGCCAACCGATATGTGCGCCACTTCGGTTCATGAACTATCAAACAATAATGACAACTGTACCTGATGTTTAAGATGAGCATTAATGGGAAGCCATAACCACGAGTCCCAGGCCCAAAAACCTCTGAGATCGAAAGGCTTGGCCAACTCCTTGATTCTTCTTGGCAACCGGGTATGAATCAAGGGGGGACTAATGTACGGTTCCGAGATCCCAAGACCCATATGGGCCCTGGACCCGGGCCCAATGGAATAGCCTCATTGCCCTAAGCCCTTCTTGAAGCTGCCTTCATATGAAACAAGTTTTGGGCCTCGGATCCTGAGATGTGTTCGGCATAAACTTTCTCGAACAAACATATGACCCCTGATCAGACAAATCATGAAATGCTCCGGGAGCAGCATTACCGAGCACAATCGGCTAAAACCGAACCAAGTTCGAAGGCCATAATTGTTGCATCCCACTCTCACCTTATCGCCCACTTAAAACATATAATATTGGACCTCCAATTGCACTAGCGATGGCTATAATCATAATCTCCCCAGTAACTCAAGCTATAAATAGATGAAGTTGGGGAAGAGGAAAGGGTTCAGAAAAAAAGAGGAAAAAGAGTCATTAAGAAAAAGAGGAGCAATATCACTTTGAGTCTCTGTGCCGAAAATGACCCAAGGTAGGAAATCTTGAAGCCCACTCTACAAATAGATTGTGAGCCCAAGTGAGTTCAAGCCCAACAGTCTCATTTCTGGTGCGCACAGGGGTGATATGGATTTATTAGTTGGCCACCAATGTGAGTTGGGTTTCTTGAGAAATCATTTGGGGTTTTCTATTTTTATGGGAGATTGGGGTTAATTTTGAATGAAGGTTTCCTTGCATTTTGGCATATATGGTTGTGAGTGTGGTGCTTACTATAAATTTCTTAAGTGATGTGGGCATGTGCATGTTGCATGCCAAGTGTTCGGTAAACTTTCTATATGAGTTATGGGATTGAATTTCTTGACTTTTGTTGTGATGACTATTTTATGAGGTTGTGGGTTACATTCTTAGTTGTTAATGTATGCTAACACATGTAACTTTAAGGTTAATCAAGTCTCAAAGCTTTTGGAATGGTATTAAAATTATAGTAATTTTCTTTTGGGACTGTAAATCTGTCCCTGACAAATTTGAGTAAGTTGCACTACGTGATTTTGAATAAATTATAGAAAACTTATTTTGAGTTGAATTTTATTTGGTACATACTAAACATATAGAGGCTTCTCCTTGTTTAATTTCAAGCATTTTGGATAAAACTAAGTGGACCAAAAGAATTTTATAAAAAGGGCTGACTTGTTGCAAGTTATTTGAAAGTGTGATTAGGATGCTAAGCACTTTAAGGAATTTACTACAAGTTTTTGTTATGAGGTTTAGCTTGTAAGTTCATATGTGCCTTCTTTGACAAGTATTTTAATTACTTCGGCTAATTTTATCATGGTTTGGTAAGGACATGCTTTATATCAAGTTGATAAATGTACATTGTTTGCGGTAGGGAATTAAAGGCTTTGGTTGTGTTATAGTCCTATGAGTTGCTTCTATGATTGTTTGGTTCCCTTTTAGGTAGGGGTGCTAGTCTTCGGATGGTTAAGCTAGGCTTTAGGGCCTTAGGTTTGATTTTTGAGGGGATCCTTTCCTATTCATGGAGACATATATTGATGATGCGTGAATCGTCAATCTTGTTGGTTCGTCCAGATGGAGTTGAATCCCCATCACTATTCCTACAAATGTAGGACAAAATCTCTCCTTAGGTGGTCACTAGTGTGGTGCCTGCCACAACATCTCTGATGCCAAAGTTAGTGTATAAAAGCTTTTTGAGAGAAATAAGAAAGTTCTGAATATCAGAGTTTCTATGTAAGAGTGTTTTTTGGTGAATCTATGTACGTTGTTTGTCTTTGATGAGTGTGTATATATAGCTTCATAGTTTCTAGCCGTTAGGGCCTTAATTGTGGCTTTAATGCTCTTCCTGTAACACCTTAGAGCTTATTAATGCGAGTTTTGATGAGCCTCCAATGTTCTGACAGCTAGTTGGTAATTGTCCGAGGTATTGAATCCTTTTATTAATGACTTGCCTATCTTCGTCCATGCTGTGTCGAGGTGGATGAATGTATTTGATGAGTGCATCCAAGGAAAGAGAGTTTGTTAGTCCCATTAGCTGCCCCCCAAGTTTTGTGGTCGTCGTGATGTGTTAAGACGACCATCAGAAGATGAAAGGTTTTCTAACTAGACATGTCTCTTAGGGTTTTGTTCCACATTTAATGCATAGTGGCGGTGCCACACACATTATGGCCACATGGCATGTTTTGACCAGTGGAATTAATGCCCCATTTATGTTACTCTTGGGTTTCCCACTGAATTTCAGTTTTTTGTGCCTAGTTTTTAAACTTCCTTTCTTTCCTCTTTCCCCTTCACTTTTTCCAACTCTCAATCATTGCTCTATGCTTCTTCTTCTCCAATCTGTTCTTGTGATTTTCTTCGAGCTTTTGCATTCTATGGTTGTTTCCTTTGAGGTATGTCTCTCTTTTCCCTTTCCCTTCACTTTTTTATGGCATAGATAAATTGTGCTTGGTTTCTGATTTTCCTTCTCTTTTCTTTTTTTTTGGGGGGGGGGGGGTAGGACTATCTTCTTCCTCTATTTCTTGGTTTTCCATGGTTATTATCTCTGAGGTTAGGATAGTTTGTCCCTTAATTTCATTCCTCTTTGCACGTTTGGGGGCTTCTTTAGGTGTTTCCCATACCTTTTTCCCTTTAGTTGAAAACTTTGTCTTTGTGGGTAGTAGTTTAAATGTTGCGTTGGCTGATTTGCTCCCCTTGCTGTGTCAATTAATGGATTGGTTCAAGGGTTTATTGAGTGAGCAATGAGTAATGTCTGAGGTGAGATCGAGTGAGCTTGAGACTAGGTTGTCGTCTAGCGATGACCTTGTGGAGGTGGGGAAAGACACCGCAGTTTTTGTCCCTCAGGAGGTTAGGGCTTTCCATGCCCTTGGAGAGGTGTGTAGTCTAGACGATGAGAAGCTCTCCAGGTTCAGGGGTAGGTTCCAATTTCCTGATAGGGTTAAGGTTCGTCTTCCTCATGAGGAGGAACGAGCTTGTCACTTCTCGCTTGAGGAGGTATACTTCTACGAGGCTACTTTCCTAAGTGGGTTTAGATTCCCCATCCACCCCTTTATTATAGAGTTTCTAGGCCATTTCAACATTGTTCCCAGGCAACTTATGCCCAATTCATGGAGGATAGTGGTCAGCTATATGGAGATATGGCTAGCTGTCACTGAAGGAGATATGATTAAGGTAGACGAGCTTGTTTATTTGTATCGTTTAAAGGAGTCCAAGGAACCTGGGTATTACGAACTGGTGCCTTGGGAGAGGAAGACTAGGATCGTTTGGGACTTGCCCTCGTCATTTAGATACTAGAAGTCCCGATTCTTTTTTATGTTCGGGGATGAATGAGAGACTCCTTCTGACGAGGTTTGGAGTGATCTCCCTAGGTTGCTCCGTCGGTGGAGAACTCTAAGTCCAGGTGTGTTGTTATTTCTACTAGTCCTTTGTCCTTCATTCTGACGTTATTAATTCTCCTATTTGTTGTCTCATGCAGTTAAAAGGTGGCCCAAACTTAAAAGCAGGTATAAGCAACGTGTTAAGGCTGCCATTGAGTACAAGAAGTCAATTGATGATTTCAACGATTTGGTCGATCCTCACACTTAGGATTTGTACTGCCTTGTCTCGGAGCCTTTCGCTTTCGTCTTGCGCACTATTGAGATTGAAGAAAAGAAAAGTAAGCACTTTATTTAGTTCGCCATTGATTCTGCCCCCTTTTTTTTAACAAGTGTTTCCTTTTTGTAGGAATGACAACTAAGTTTAACCAGGGCATGTATGCGAAAATAAGGTCCAAGAAGAATGAGCCTCTGTCCAATCTCGAGAAGAGGACAGTGTGTGTCATAGAGAAGGGGTTTTTCGTCACTCCAGTTGCGCCCGACACTAAGATAATGAGGAAAGCTTCCCCGGCTACCTCAGTCGAAGAGATTACTCCCATCTAGAAGAAGCCACGTGTGGCCAACAAGGGGAAGGAGAAGGTTGAGTCTCTCTTGTCTAGCGTTTGGGACAACACTGGACTCGCGATGGCGAGGGCACATGAGGTCATCACTACCAAGGAATTAAAGGTCTTCTTTGGCATGCCCCCCAACGAGGTTGTGGGTCGTCATATTCACAAACTCATCTAGGTAACGTACTTGTGCAATTTCACCCTTTTCTTTCTCTTCTTTTTGTATTGTCCTGAAAATTTTAATTTTCTTTTCAAGTGTTGAGGAGGAGTCTTCATATCACCTCGGAGTATCTTACTCAGGAGGTGAGGGTTCCATCTGTGGTGTCTAGGGTGGAGGTCTTAGAGGCGGAGAACTTGAAATTGAAAAAGGATCGAAATGCTACCATGGATGAGGCCAACACCATTAAAGAGAAGGTCAAGGTCTGGAGGGACAACCTTAGAGCTGAGCGGCAGTTGACTTTGCAAAAGGATGAGCAACTACAGGCAGCAAAGGAGAAGATCAAGACCATTGCTGCCAAGGCTATTAAGGCTTTCCAGCAGACTAAAGAGTAAACTACTGTGCTCTTCAGTTGGTACTATAAAGGATTTGAGCTCCTGAGGTGATACTTCATCAACCACCCCACCGAAGTGGATTTAGAGAACCTAGATCTCGAAGAGGTGGACAAAGAAATGGCAGCTGACGAAGCCTCCCAGTCCACAGCTTCTGAAGGTGATGCCCCTGAGAGTGCTCCTCCGCCTCTTGTTGGTGATGATGTAGCTGCTGATGCCTGAACTTGCTTATGTTCGTTTACCTCTCCCTTTGTTTTTGTAATCTTCTTTTTGGGTGACCATTGTATTTTGGGCTTTTTGATTCTATTTTCAGAATAATGTTTTTATTCCAATTTAAGAACAACTTTTTTGCCCAGTTTTTATGGGCTTTTAATTATAATATTGAAACAATGCTTGTTGCTCGTTGTTTTTGGGCCTTCAATTGTATCATTAACTCTATACTTACTTGTTTACATTCCTGCCTTGCATGATACTCTGTGACTGTTTCATTCCTTTGGTTATTTCTTCTGCGTCTGTAACCTGCATCGTTGTTACTTAGTTAAAATTTTTGTTGTGAGTCATACTCGTTGACGGGGTCTTGCTTTGTCAATAACTTACATCCGTTAAGGCGAAATTTTGTTTCTTAGCCAAAAAAAAAAAAAAAAAAAAAAAAAGAAATTGTGACTTATACCCATTGAAGGGATTTTGCAATTTTTGGCTTCGTCAGTAACATACATCTGTCTAGGCGGAATCTTGTTACATAGCAAATTTTTTGTGACTTACAAGCAGAATCTTGTTACTTAGCCAAATTTTTGGTTTTTAAGTTGCTAGGTTTACTTGCATTAGGTCATTGGCTAAATAGTTCTTGTATTGTTTTCAAAAATAAATACAATTGTCTGTTACATATATTGGTGGTACTTCTTCAATTGCTCAATGTTCCATGGTCGTGGCACCCACGTTCTGTCTAAGGTCTTCGGGTGATAACTGCCTTGTCTAGAGTAATGGATGACTCGGTAAGGTCCTTCCTAGGTTGGGCAGAGTTTTCCTTGGGCAAGATCTTTGGTTGCCAGGGTGACTTTGCGTAGAACAAGATCCCCTATGTCAAGTTATCTAAGTTCCACTCTCTTGTTGTAGTACTTGGTCATCTTTTGCTGATACTTTGTCATTCTGTGAAAAGCTCTGTCTCTGACCTCATCCAAGCAATCTAGGTTGGCCCTCAGTTGATTGTCATTGCTATCTTCATGGAGTGTCTCTCGTCTGATGCTAGTGACTCCCACCTTAACCAGGATTACTACCTTGGTTCCATAACTGAGTTTGAAGGGAGTTTCTCCTATCGGGGTTCGTCGTCTAGCCTAGCTTTAATGATCTTGAGTAGTGTTCGATTAATCACCTTTGCCTATCTATTCGCTTGTGGGTGTCCTAGGGATGAGAACTAGTTCTTGATCCCTAGACTCGAACAAAAATTCTTAAAGCCTTGACTGTCGAACTGCTGCCCATTGTCTGATATGATTATTCATGGAATCCCGAATCTACAAATTATGTTCTTCCATACGAAGCTCTATATTTTTGCTTCGGTGATGGTTGATAATGCCACAGCTTCAACCCATATTGTGAAGTAGTTAATAGCAACTAGTAGAAACTTTAGTTGTCTCTTACCTCAGGGAAATGGGCTGATGATGTCAATTCCCCATTGTGCAAACGGCCATGGGGATGCTATTGTCGTCGGTCTCGCTACTAGAAGGTGCTGGACATTCACAAACCTCTAACATTTGTCACATTTCTTGACGAGTTCCCTTGCATCTACCTACAAAGTAGGCTAGAGTAACCTGTTCTGATAACTTTGCTTACTAAGGATCTAGGGCCTGCATGGTCTCCGCAAACCCTTTCATGGATCTCTTCCAGAATATATTTGGCTTCTTCTTCATTGACGCACTTCAAGTAGGGCATGGAGAAGCCTTTCTTGTACAGGGTATCATTCAAGATTGTGAACCTTGCTGCTCTCTTCCTAACCTTCCTAGCCCCTTTAGCATCCTGTGAAAGGTGTCCGTCTTGGAGGAAGTATAGGATTGAGGTCATCCAGCTGCTTGTGCTTTGGATTGTGAAGGTAGAAAGTTCTTCAATGCTAGGGTTTTCTAGAGTTCCATCTCTAAGCCCATGCTCATTGGTATTTATTTTGACAATGCTTGCTTTGTGATCTCGTCTGCTATCATATTCTGTCCTCTAGGGATCTGTATGAATTCCACCCTATCAAATTCCTATGTTAAGTGCTTCATTAGCCTAAGATGTTTTTGCATTATGTCCTCCTTTGCTTCATATTCCCCTTTTATCTGCCCCACTACCAGCTTAGAATCACTCTGGTGGAGCAAGTTTTTAGCTCTTAATGCTTTCCCGGCCCTCAGCCCCATCAGTATTCCTTCTTACTCAACTTCATTATTGGTGGTCAGGAACTTTAGTTGAACCCCATATTTAAGCATCTTTCCTTCTGGGGTGATGATGATGACCTCTACTCCCCCCTTTTTATGGGCTGACAAACCATTAGTTTGTACCGTCCATCTTTTTACCTTATTGGGTGAATTCTCCTCGTCAAGGATGGTGAACTCGATGATGAAGTCTACTAATACCTGTGCTTTAATAGCTATCTTAGGGTGGTGCTTAATATCGAACTAGCTAAGCTTGATTGCCCACTGGACCATTCTTCCTGTCGCCTTAGGCTTGTTCATGGACTTCTTTATAGGTTGGTCCATCATTACCAAGATGGGGTTCGCCTGAAAATAAGGTCGCAATTTGCGTGAAACTAATATTAATACAAATGCAATCTTCTCAATCGTTGGGTACTTGACTTCTGCCCCTTGGAAGGCTTGACTGATGTAGTAAATTAGGAGTTGCTTCCTATCCTCTTCTCGAACCAAGGCTGCGCTCACGGCGATGACTGATACTACCAGGTACAAATACATGTTTTCCCCCTCCTTGGATGAACTCAAGAGGGGTGGATTGCTCAGGTAGTGCTTGAGTTCTTGAAAAGCTATCTTACATTCATAGTCTAAGCGAAAGCTTGCTTAAATGTTTTAAAGAAGGGTAAGCATTTGTTTGTCGCTTTAAAGACGAACCTGTTGAGTGTTGCTATCCTTCCCGTGAGCTTTTGGACTTTCTTGACTGTCTTGGGTGACACCATGTCAAGTATGGCCCGTACTTTCTCTTGGTTTGCTTCTATCCCTCTCTGGGACACCATGAACCCTAAAACTTTCCCGAGGCCATCCTAAAGGTGCACTTACTGGGGTTCAACTTCATCTAGTATTGCCTATGTGGTGAATGTCTCTTAGAGGTCATCTAGATGGGCTGACTCTTTCTTACTCTTGACGAGCATATCATTCACATACACTTTCATGTTCGTCCCAATTTGTTTGCTGAACAGTTTGTTTACTAGCCTCTGGTAGGTTGCACCTACATTCTTCAGTCCAAAGGTTATTACCTTGTAGCAGTAGAGCCCTTGACTTGTGAAGAAAGCAGTTTTCTCTTGGTCTTCCTTTGCCATTTTTATCTAGTTCTACCCCGAGAATGCGTCCATAAAAGTTAGGAGCTTGTGCCTTGCTGTGGAATCCACCATCTAATCTATCCTCGGTAGGGGGAAGTTGTCTTTTGGGTAGGCCTTGTTCAAGTCTGTGAATTCCATGCATATCCTCCATTTCTCATTTGCCTTTTTTACAAGGACAACGTTGGCCAGCCAGCCAGTCCAGATAGTAGACCTCACAGATGAAGCCCGCTACTAGTAGTTTATTTACTTCGTCCATGATTGCCTGGTTTCGTTTATGGAGCAAACACTTATCGTCTTTGCTGGACAGGCTTTCTTGGGGTCTACATCTAACTTGTGTTAGATAATCTCTGGGGATATGCCTGGCATGTCCTCATTGCTTCAAGCGAAAATGTCCAGATTCTCCTTAAGGAATTGGACTAGCTTCTTGGTGGTCTTCATTGGCTCCCCGTCTACCAGCTCCATAGTTTCTAGGGTTTCCACCTTCTCCTTTTCTTTTCCTCAATCATCCACGTATGGTTTTCCTTGGCTGCCAACACTATTTGGTAGCACCCCCTAGCCGGTTCTTGGTCTCCTTTTACTTCACCTACACCATTTTCCGTTGGAAATTTCACCTTCAAGCAGAAGGTGGATGTGGCTGCCTTCTAGTGGTTTAGTGTGGGCCTACCAATGATCAAATTATATGAAGAGGGACAATCTACAATCAGGAAATCAAACTGTCGAGTCAGTTGTCGTGGATAAGATCCCACTATGACCGTTAACGTCACTATGCCTCTAGGGTACACCCTGTCCCCATTGAAGCTGAAGAGGGGGGACTCAAAAAGGCGTAGCCTTCTTGGATCTAGCTTCAATTGTTGAAAAGCAAAAAGGTAGATGATGTCCACAGAGCTGCCATTATTCATGAGGATTCTCCTGGTATTGAATCCTTCTATTTAAGCATTATGACAAAGGGATCGTCATGAGGCTGCTTCACTCCTCTAGCATCTTCTTTCAAGAAAAACATGTTCCTGTCCATTTGTCTTTACTTCAAGATGGGTATTCTGTGGATGCTGTTTACCTGCCTTTGATATACTTTCTTGTGGGATCTAAACAACCCACTTGTGGATGGCTCGCCTATGGTCATTTTTATCTCCTTGATCATGCTTGTTGAACATAGGGACATGTGGTCCTTGTCCCTAGGTGAGGCTTCATGCTGGTTCTTGTTATTGTCTCTAGGTCTACTAGGTTCCCCCTTCTTCACAAACCTCTATAGTTTCCCTTTTCGTATGAGTTCCTCTATCTGCTCCTTTAGGTCCCTGCAATCCTTTGTGTAGTGGTCGTGATCCTTGTTGAAATGGCAATACTTCTTCTTGTCACACACATTGGGTGACGAATGTAATGGGCTTGGCCATTTAAGGTAGTGCTCATCTTTAATCTACGCCAAAATTTTGTCAATAGGCATAACTAAATGAGTGAATTTTTCCATCCTAAGGGCTTTTTCATCTTTTGTTTTACCTCCGTCATTAGTCTGACGATTTGGGGACTCCCTTTTTCGTCCTCTCTGGTTGTTTCCTTCCTTTTTCAATGGTCTTTTCTACATCCTTTATTGCGGCTAAGGCGTCTTCAACGTTCATGTAGTTCTGTGCCTTTAGGAGCATCCCTGCCATCGTTTTTGGAGGATTCTTCATGAGTGAGACCACGAACTCCCTAGATTTCAATCCAACTTTAAAGGTTGTTAACTATACATTGTCATCAGCTTCGTTTACCTCTAAAGTTTCTCGAGTGAAACGCTTCATGTACGACCTCAAGGTTTCTTTCTCTCATTGTCTAATGGTGAGTAAATGGTTTTTTGGCCTTCTCGGGCGTTGTCCTCCAACGAATTGGCATAAAAATGAATTGCCCAACTACTTAACGTTGTCAATGGACGATGTTAGTAACTTCGTGAACCACTCCCTTGCAGCTCCTTTGAGAATGGTGGGGAAATAATGGCACAATATTTTGTTAAGAGGCTGTTAAAGGCCTAGTGTCATCTTGAAAGTGTTGAGGTGGTCCAGGGGGTCCATCAAACAGTTCAAGAAATTTTGATGGCACGAGGCAATCTAGGACTGTCACTGTAAAAGGCATATCCGTCCTCCTGACCATTCTATCCAAGCTTTGATCAGTCTTCCCTTTAATGGCATTCCTCAGCTCATCCACCTCCTTTCTCATCTCCCAGAGAAGATCCGAGTTTGGTTCATCTAGAGTAGTTGGTCTTCGATGGTCGCTCCTTCTGTGGCTATCTCTCTCGTCTTCTTGATTGGTCCTAGATTGATTCTCCTCTTGTTGAAGCCACAGCCTCATCTCCTGGTTTTCTCTAGTGAGTGCTTCCATGCTAGCTATGAGTGCCTAGATTTGCAAGGCTAATGCTGCAGGATCTTGGTAGGACTCCATCTGAATTTGGGAATTGACTGGAACTACGCTTTCAAACCTAAGTGCAAAAATGTCGTTCCCACAAACAGCACCAAACTAATGATGCGTGAATCGTCTCTCTTAAGGTAGTCACCGGTGTGGTGCCTGCCACAACATCTTCGATGCCAAAGTTAGTGTATAGAAGCTTTTTGAGAGAAATAAGAGAGTTCCGAATATCAGAGTTTCTACGTAAGAGTGTTTTTGGGTGAATCTATGTACCTTGTTTTTCTCTGATGAGTGTGTATATATAACTTCATAGTTTCTAGCCATTAAGGCCTTTATTGCGGCTTTAATGCTTTTCTTGTAATGCCTTAGAGCTTATTAATGCGAGTTTTGATGAGCCTCCAATGGTTTAACAACTAGTTGGTAACTGTTCGAAGTATTGAATCCTCTTATTAATGACTTGCCTGTCTTCGTCCATGCCATGTCAAGGTGGACGAATGTATTTGATGAGTTCGTCCAAGGAAAGAGAGTTCGTCAGTCTCATCATATATGATAGTGTAATTTGTAGTAGGCCTTAATGGGATTTCTAAAAATGAATCATTATTGCACTAAAGTATTTTATGGTTAAACCCATCTTGGAACATCATTCATGGTTTTCCTAAAATATACTATATGTACTATTATTGTGAATCATTTATGGAAAACGTATGAAGCATTGAAGGTGCATCATACTTCTTATTGCATATGGGGAAATGCATGACTTGTTAGCATGGAAAAGATTAGCATCTTTAATTAAATGCTTGAGAATATATTTTATGGATTTATTGTATTATTTGTAAGATTTAAAGAAGCTTTATCGTGACTTGTGATATTTGGGAAAATTGATACAAAATCTTCTTGACAATAAATGAGTTTGAAGGCTTTGAGATCCTTATGAATATATTAGGTATTTCAAAGTTTTTTTGTGAAACTACTTGAAATTGAACTGTATTTTGATTTCATATAAACTGTGAGCTCTTCATATTTTTACCCTTGGGTTGTGACATATGATTACTTGGTGATTACCCAACTAGATACTAGAGTCTGTGTGATATTGGTATCTTAGCACCGATTTTTGTGATGGTTATGAGTTTCGGCTTTGTGTCGGCAGATTAGTTCTGGGTTTGTGTCGGCAATGAGTTCCAGCTTTGTGTCGGCAGATTAAGTCTAGCTTTGTGTTGGCGACTATCTTGTGGCCTTGAGTTGGATTTTTGGCTTCGAAATAGTGTTATTATTGTTCATAGTATATAGTATGTAGTTTCATGTAGAGATAGTTTGAGAAATATATACTTATGTAGTTTCATGTTGAGATATTTTGAAAAAGGTTTGTGCTATGTTGTTTCAAGCATTCTTGTCATGCCATTACTAAAATATATTTTTTCAAAAATCAAATTCAAATTCACAAATTATAGCATGCTTTGTAAAATTCTTATCATCATGAAACTTGCATTTCCCCCATCCCCATTAATTATGCTACTTATTGGGCTTTAGCTTATCCAATTCTCCAACAGTTTTTCAAATCAATTTGCTATACCTCGGGCATTGAGCTTGTTTCATTGGTGGTGATTGGAGTATTATGCTAGTTAAGAGATTTATGCTATGATTTGTTGGTGACTCAACTTACTAAATTTATCAAAGCCATAGCTAATTCTATCGGAAATTGGGCTCTTGAGGTTTGTTAGCCTTAGGCATGATAGGCTTAAATTTTGTTGTTGAGGTTGCCTATCCTAGGAAGAGTTGTGATTTTATGTTGTTCCATTTGGGGAGCTTTGGAATTTCATGTATATTTGGAGACATGATTGGTAATTTGTATTATTTGTCAATGTCTTATATAGTTCTGACTTATATTGTGGAGAGTTCACAATGTTTATTTATCTTTGTAAAAAAATAAAAATAAAAATCCCCTATAGTTTATTTTAATTGTTCTTTTCTCATACTTTGGACTCTTTTGGATTTGGGGCGTGATATTGGGATAGTCTAGGGTAGTGGTAAGATCCCCTATAGTTTATATTATTTACAAAATATCTCACCTTAAATAATAATTGAATGTAAAATACATTATGACTTTTTGAAGAAGAAAAAACTGATAGAATTTAAAATACTTTCAAATAACAAATATAGAAAGCTTAATTTAGAAAATCTAATATATTGTATAAACTATAATTTGTTAAAAATATTCACATCATTTTAAGAAGGGTTTTGGACTAACACTTAAAAGTTATAAGGCTTACCTATTATTTTCATTTTTCACTTAACTAAAAAACAAATTGTCAAATTTTATTATATAAAAGTAGAGACCTCATGTAAGAGATTATGTGATTCTGCCATGTGGTGCATGTTAGGACATATGTGAATTCACTTGTTAGAAATATATGTCACTATTTTATGTAATTGACTAATCCTTTGACAAAACGCACTTTACTTGTGATTGGGTAGATCTAGGATGTGTTTAATACTTTAATAAACTTTGTTTCAAGATCAAGTGTTGAAGCCATGAGAGTCTATCCAAGATTCAAGTCTGAAACATGCCTGTCATTGAAGAGTTGTTCTAGACCCGTGGCTTGACAGCAGCTTAATAGATAGGGTGTCTGTCGAGGTTTATGAAAAATAGAATTTCAAATCTATTTTGACTCTGATCCATGATTATGTGTTTGGGTCTTCTTTTCTCACAACCCTAGATATATAAAATGATTATTTTAAGGGTTGTCAAAGGTGACACAAGTTGCACAAGTGTTAAGCAAAGTTTGTTCAAGTAAATAGTGATCGGAGACAAAATTTGCCCTAGTTCATCTCTTTTGTGAAGAAGTTGCTGTGTTTGTACACCTTAAGGTTTTTTTACCAAGTATCTTCTTGATCTTCATCGTTTGGATGAACTAAAAAACTTTGCAACTAACAACCTTCTCTAGTTGGTGATTGAAGTTGCGTACTAGGACCCGCGTAATTGGTTAGCCATGTATTGGGAGCCGTGCATCAAAAGGAGAGATTGTCACTACAAAACAAGTCCAATTGGGTATTGGGGTAAAGGTTCAACAGTAGGTTGGTATAAGGTACTAGGATTCCTTTACTTGAAACTGCTTGTTGTGATAATATTGGATTTTTGGGAGTGGTGACCTTAAAATCACCTGGTGAGGTTTTTGTCATGTTAGTTTTCCCCATTCGTAAACAAATCATCATGTCAATTTATTTTCTGTTGCATACTTAGTTTAATTGGTGATTAGTTTGTGCTACCACACTCAGTGCATGTAATTGAATTTAATTAATTTCACTTGGCTAAATTAATTAGTTAATTTATCACAAGAGATCGATACATTTTTTGGCCTATCAAGTGGTATCAGAGCAGGCACACTCTGATTAGGTTTTAATTTTTGCTGTGTTGATCCATTGACCTTTATTTGTCATGGATAGAGGGCAGTTATTAATTATACCTCCTTTATTTGATGGCAATAATTATGCATACTAGAAAGTATGCATGAGAGCTTTTTTGCAATCTTTAGATGAGAAAGTGTGGCAAGATGTTAAAATAGATTGGACCAAGCCAAAGGAAGCACCATCCGATTGGGATGATGCCAAGATCAACAACAGGGCATTGAATGCTTTATTCAGTGAGGTCACTAATGAGGAGTTCAAGAAGATATCCTCTACTGAAACTGCTAAGGAGACATGGACCATTCTCTAGACAACTTATGAGAAAACCAAAGCTGTCAAAAATTCAAAGTTTCAGAGGCTCACTACAAGCTTTAAAGAAATCAAGATGGAAGAGGATGAGTCGTTTGATGAGTTCTATGCCAAGCTCAAGGACATAGTGAATTCAACTTTCAATCTTAGGGAAAACATTCCTGAACCCAAGATTGTAAGAAATGTGCTCAAATATCTACCCGAGAGATTCCATGCCAAGATCACTGCGATTGAGGAATCAAAGGATATTGACAAGATTCCTTTGACAGAGCTGGTTAGTAATCTACAGACCTACGAGCTAGGGTTAACAAGAATTGGTAAGTCGGGCAAGAGCAAGAGCATGGCTTTAAAGGCCAAGAGCGGTGACATGGATGAGTCTCAGATGATGAAGATTCTAAGATGAAGTCCTACATCACCAAGCAATTCAAGAAGTTCATGAAGAATGCCAATGGGAAGGGCTTCGACAAGGATCGTAGGCAATCCAGTTCTTCTTAGTTCAAGAGCCAAGATAAAGGAAAGAAAGATGCTAGGGATGGCGCTCAGTATACTGTTCCCTCAGGACCGAAGTGCTTTGAGTGTCAAGGTTTTGGTCACATGAAACAGGAGTGCCCCATATATCTCAAGACCATTGGGAAGAGCATGGCACTTGTTGCTACTTTGAGCGACACTGAGCTTGAGGATGATTCCAACAATGAGGATGACGAAATTCTGAATGCCTTCACTTCCATTGTCAATCCTACTGAGGGGATTGTTGAAGATATGCATGAAGAAGAGGAATTGGTGGAGTCCAATTTTGAGAAGATAGATGAACAAGACGACATCCACACAGCCTATGCAAAGTTATACAAAGTCTTAGAGAAGCATGAGAAGATGTATAGGTTAGCCTCCAAGAAGCTTAGTGATGTGGAGCTTGAGTGAGAAGAGCTTTCCACAAAGTTTGATGAAGCTAATCAGACTATTGGAGCACTGAGGTTTGAAAATAATTTCTTGGCTGAAAAGACCAAGAAGCTTGAAGCAGAGCTGTTTCAAGTCAGAGCTTAATTGGAGAGGACTTCAAGTGCAAAGCTTGATGAGGGTAAATCTATCTTAGGAGCACCCCCTAAACAAGATAAGAAAGAAGTTAAAAACCCTAGGGCTAAGAAGGCTAACTCTCAAAGGCCTAAACAGAAGAAGCAGCATCTCTGTCATCATTGTGGAGTTGCCGGTCATACTCGACCAAATTGCTATAAGTGGTTAGCCATTCAACAGAGCAACAACATGATAGCACTTGAAAGCCAGAATCAGCTTCAATCCTCTCTCGCTCCATTTAGAGATCTTCTCAAAGCCCTCATTTTCCTTTTGAACTTGAAAGGTTTCAATTCTTCCCCCCCCTACCCCACTGGTTCATGGGTTTAATCAAAGGAAATGTTCTTCCAAGGTGTAGAAGCAAAAGGGTTCCAAGTGATTCTATCACTTTCTTCTCTCTCTTCGTGCTTTTGTCTTTGCATAACTTGTGTGTTTTGCTTTCATTTTAAGTCAGTTTAGTTTTATGCTTTGCTTTGCTTAACATGTTTTTGTTTGTTTATTTTTAGTTTTGTTTATTTTGGTTTTCATAAAAATAAAAAAATAAAAATTTTGAAAAATCAGAAAAATACAAAAAACGGTGTGTGTTTTGTGTACATTGGTATTTATGTACCTTGGATGGCCATTGAAAAAAAAAATTCTAAACTTTGTATCTTTTGTAACTTAGATGAGCATCTTTAGCACAACTAAGCAATTGAGCTTTGTGGCTCATGTTTGTGATGAGTAAGATTAAATAATCTCTTGTACTTAACACTCATATCACTCTTTTTGATGGGAAGGACTAGAAAATCCTAAGAGAAAGATATAAATAACCATCTCACTATTGTTGCCCGCCAATCATGAAATGACATCTGTATTGGTATAGCAAAAGTGTAATGTCAATGACATTTGTATGCTTTGGCATAGCAAAAGTGCAATGTCAAATGCTTAACATAATTGGGTATTTTTTTTTCTATCTCTTATATGTCCATGCATGGTTTGCTTAAAAGAAAAATATGCAAAGAAATATCAAAAGCAAAAAGATCAAAATGCTTTTAAATATGATTGCAAGTGTGTATTCTAGGAGATGTAGGAGTTATAGGATGTACCTCAAAGGTGGTAGTCTCTATCAAATAGTTATGATTGTGTGTGAGTTACAGTGATTTTCTCATATCTCAAATCGTCATAACAAATCTTGTGATGTTTTTCACACACAACACGCAATATTCTTTGCTACTCTTGATACATGTACAGGTACAATGTAATTTGGCCATCATAAGGTGTTACATGTGTTAATGTATGCTCACTAAACTATTCTAACTTGTTTTTAAAATATAAAATTGGTTAGACTTGTTTAGTGTGTGTGTGTGTTTGGGGTCGATGTGCTTAATATCTTGTATTTTTGAGAGATGTTTTTGAAGAGTTCAAAATGTTGTTTAGATCCTTGGTTGTGTTGCATGCTTGATTGCATTCATATTTGTGTTTCCCTTCTTGAAAAATTGTTTTAACAAATCTCGACACCTACTCGACACCTCTCGATACCTAGCCTATCTATTGGGATTTTTTTTGTTTTTGTTTTTTTTTTTTTTTGTTTTTATTGCAATCTCAACATCTCTCGATAGCTAGGTGGATCGATTGAGAAATCTCCTGTCTCCTCGATAGCTCCTCAATCCATCGAGCTTGCTTTGCTGTGGACACCTCTGGACACATCTCGATAGCTGCATTTGTTGAAGCTTTCAAAGCTCGACACTTGGCTCGATACCTCTCGACACCTCGATCTGTCGAGATTTACTGAGGTTCTATAAATAGATTCTTATGCAATCCAGACTTCATTTCCTCGATTTCTCTCAATCTATCTGTGGTTGTTCATCTCCCAAACACTATCCTCTCTCCCTTAAACCTCTTCCTCAAGCAATTTTCGAGCTTAATCAAGTTTTTCCTTACTTGGTAGGTCTCTAATCTGTCATTTTCATGCATTTCATTCTTTGAAACCTAAGTTTTTGGGATTTTTGCAAAATTTAGGGTTTTTCAAAATCAAAGAGGTTTTTGTGAAATTTTTAGGATGGGTTTTGAAGATTTGATCTCAAAAACTTCATGCATTGCATTCCATGTGCATTATAACTATATTTTCATGCATTTAGTTGTGTGCTATGCATGTTGAACTGTTTGTGTGCTAGTAGTTTTGGATTGGGCTGAGCCCATGATGCTTTTTACTTTGAATGTCACATGCTCATGCATTTTCATGCATACGTACCTTACATTCAATATATTTGTGTATATTTGAATTTTTTGGGGCTTTTGTGAGTGTTTCTTTCTTCCCCCACTCTCTCTAGTTTACGTTAATGCGTTAATGGCACTAAAATGTAACTCTACTTCGTCCCGGAACTCTCTACCCGTGATAAGCTCATTTTCCCTTCGGCTATCACGGGGATTTTATGCCATTTTTCTGCTCCTTTTCCCTCTTCCAACCACTTCCCCGTTATGTGTGCCGTTGACTATGCTACCGTTAAACAGAGCAAGACACAGTTTCAATCGAGGCAGTTCAGTATGGAAGCTCCTCCCACTCCTTTAGCTCCATCCATATTCGCTCCTTCCTCTTCTACGAGTTAAGTGACCCTCGAGAACATCATGGCACAACTTCAATGCATGGATGCTCTTCTATGAGTGGAGTGACCCTCGAGGACATCATGGCACAGATTTAGTGCATCGATGCTCGCCTCGACACTCTCAATGATGAGTTGTGTTAGGTGAACACCCGTGTTGGCCACATTACTCAACGCTAGGCTGAGATGGGTGGTTACACCATGCCTTCCACTCCTATGGCCCCTGCGGATGAGAGTGATGTTGATGATGATGATGAGGATGGTGGAAATGCTAGCTCACCCAGCGATGACAAGATGTCTACTTGACACTCTTACCCTTTGTCACTCTTGAAAAAAGGAGGGAGTAGTTTTGGTTATGAGAGTAGTCATACCTAGGGGGAGGGTTAGCATAGGAGATTTTTGTTAGGGGGAGAGTGCACACTGAAGGATGTAGTGAGGATTACTTGTATCTTTTCTTTTCTCTACTATAGATACATTTATATCTTGTACATGGGTCTTGTGACCATTTTGACATACATTGTACTTATATTCTTTATATATATTGATGTATGTTTTTCTTTTACTTATCTTTACATGTGTTGTTTCTTTTCTTTCTTTATACACATGTTTCTTATATCTTGTATACAATCTATTATTTCTGTATCACACAAAGATGCCTTGATGAGTTTTGTTTAAAGTGTTTTAGAAATACAGGTTGTCAAAGTCTTTTTGCCATAAACTCTCTTCTTGCAAAGTTTTTTAAGAGTTTGTGTTAGAATAGATTTTGTTGTATTCAACAAGTGAATATGAGTTGAGTGTTTTATGACTTCTCTCATATGTTCATTTATTTGTTGTGGTTTTGTCACGGATTGCCAAAGGGGGAGATTGTTAGGACATATGTGAATTTACTTGTTAGAAACATATGTCATTATTTTATGTAATTGGCTAATCCTTTGACAAAACACACTTTACTTGTAATTGGGTAGATCTAGGATGTGTTTAATACTTCAAGAAACTTTGTTCCAAGATCAAGTTTTGAAGCCATGCAAGTTTGTCCAAGATACAATTTTGAAAAGTGCCTGTCATTGAAGAGCGATTCCAGCCCTGTAGCTTGACAGCAGCTCGACAGATAGGGTATTTGTTGAGGTTTATGAAAAACAGAATTTCAGATCTGTTTTGATTCTAATCCATGATTATGTTTTTGGGCCTTCTTTTCTCACATCTCTAGACATATAGAAGGATTATGTTAAGGGCCGTTAAAGGTGACACAAGTTGCATAAGTATTGAGCAAATTTTGTTCAAGCAAATTGTGATTGAAGATAGAATTTGCCCTAGTTCATCTCTTTTGTGAAGAAGTTGCTGTGTTTGTGCACCGTAGGGTTTTGTGACCAAGCAGCTTCTTGATCTTCATCGTCTGGATGAACTGAAGAACTTTGCAGCTAACAACCTTCTCTAGTTGGTGATTGAAGTCTCGTACTGGGATTCGTATAATTGGTTAGTCACATACTGGAAGCTGTGCATAAAAGGAGATATTGTCACTACAGAACAAGTCCAATTGGGTATTGGGGCAAGGATTCAACTGTAGGTTGATATAAGGTACTAGGATTCCTTTACTTGTAACTGCTTGTTGTGATAATAGTGGATTCTTTAGAGTGGTGACCTTAAAATCACCCGGTGAGGTTTTTGCCTAGTTGGTTTTCCCCATTTGTAAACAAATCACTGTGTCAATTTATTTTCCACTGCATACTTAATTTAATTGGTGATTTGTTTGTGCTACCACGCTCATTGCATGTAATTGAATCTAATTAATTTCACTTGGCTAAATTAATTGGTTAATCTATCACAAGGGGTCGATGCATTTTTTGGCCTATCATGCACTTTCTGAAAAGATAATTTAAATACTTTCAAGTGTCACATGTGAGATAAGATCAAAGAAAAAAAAAAAAAAGGACTCTTTATTCCCTTTGATTCAATGTTTCAAGACTTTCTCTCTCTCACAGATACAAAATCGTTGCATTTTCATTCACCATTTTCTCATCTTGCACTTCTATTCCTTTGTATACATGTGCCCACATCCCTTCATATCATATTATCTCAAATACAACTATACAAAGAACGGTGTCACTTATTTTCAACCCTTCAACAACAACTACTACGCTTTAACATTGTCGTCCCATCTAATCCTAACTCATATGAGTTAACTCTAACCAAGAAAGGGGGCTTGCATTTTTTGTTGAGTGAAGGTAGCTTATGCTATTGATGTTGAAGTCGGACATTATGGGTTTGTGAAGGCTTTGATTGGCTTTGGCTGTTTGCGATTTTGGTGTAGGAAGGCCATAAATGTGTTTTTTTAGAGCTAAAGCGAAAGAGAAAGAAACTTTCTAATTGATTATTTGTAGATTTCTTTGTAGTCTTTTTACTACTATTTAGTGCGGTATCGATATGAACTGTGACAATAAAAGTAAAATTCATTGATGATTTTATTTTGTTTTCCATGTTTTTTGTTTTTATTTTTTTATTTTTTATTTTTTTTGTTTAGGATATGGAAGCCCAACTAGAGGAAATTAAATCTTGATAAATGAATGTTTTTCTGGATTTTTTTTTTTTTTTTTTTTTTTGGTTTTATAACATTCTCTTTATACTGATACTTATAAATGATTTCCTTTCGTTGAGATATTGAAATGGATATTTGAGATTGGAGTTGCGGTATTTGGTTGTGAGAATGGAGTGGTTGAGGATATGAAAGCAATTTTGCTTTAAATTCTTATTTGTAGATTTCAAAATCATTTAATCGGTTAAAAAAATAAAGTCCATTTTTATAGTAAATATTATAATATGTTAGTCTCCTAGAAATGCTGAAAAACTTGACAGTTCTAATATTAGAAATCTAAATTAATAAGGCAATTCCACTCAATTTTTAAAAACCAATTCTATGCCCAAAGATTGAATGTCAAAGCATTCAACAATATTTTTGGAAACACAAATATTATAAATAAAAAAAGTATTATATATATGTCTTACAAAATATAAAAATGATTTCAAATGAAATTGCAAAAAAAAACATGACATTATCCAGTTATACAAATTACGAAGCGGCTTAAATGAAAAGAAGTGACTATACATGGTTCAATGCTAATCATTACGAGTAATTCTAGGCCCACACCATTTACACTACTTATTTTTTACAACTATTCTACGTAACAAACTATGATTTGCTATATATTACTTTCATATGGACCCACTACTCATAGTTTGCCACATTTAAGAGTGAAAATTTTCACTTTCTACATACTTTGTGGATTTGATGATATGATGTGACAATTTTTAATTGATAAGAAATTTTACCCTCTATGGTAGCATAAAAATGTATGGTCCTAAATTTTTTCGATCATATTACCAAGTTAGGAAGAATAAAGTTTTTGAAATACATGGTAACCACGTCCCAAAGAAACCACATAAAATAAAAATAAAAAAGAACTTTTTGTTGCTTTAGTGAAAAGAGAAAAAACTAGTAATTTTCGATTTAGGAAGAATAAAATTTGTGAAACACGTGGTATACCAAAAGAAGCCAAATAAGAATTTGATTGCTTTAATAAAAAGAAAATGACTATTACATTGTTCACAAGTGATCATTACTTAATCAGGAAAAAACAGAATATATTGAACAAGTGAAATACATTGCAATATCCACAAGTGACAAGGTATTCCTTATTGTGTAAAGTTAAGTATCGATATTTGGATTGCCTTGACACATGGTGCTTCTCATATTCAATTATGGTGATTCTCAATTCCTTGACATGGAAGAGGAGAATTTTAGCTGTGGAGTACTTCGCTTAGTTGAGTAGTTTCGAATTATTCGGTGATTGAGCGCACAAGCACTATATTCTTCAACATTTGCTGCGAAGAGAGGAAAAATCATACAAAAAAAAAAAAAAAAAGGGTAAAGGTAGCAAAAAGTTCAGTGGTATTGTAGATAAAGGTAAAAGTTAGTTGAATACTGCTTATTTTTTTGAAACTGAAAAATTATTACTGAAAGTATTATAGATAAATTTAAAAATTAGTTGAAATAGTATAATGGGGTCCATGAATAATGCCAAAAAGTGCAATGAGACCCATAAATAGTAGCAAAAATAAGCTGAATAGTTAAATAATTTTCATTTAGAGGAAGAGATTAAAAATGAAAATTATTTCACTATTGAGCATATTTTTGCTATTATTCATCATAGTTTTCAGAACCGGACCGGATCGGGAGGTCGGACTGTGAAAACCGAGAACCGAGATGAAAATCGATTTTTTAAGCATAAAGAACCGGATTTTTTGTTAATTCCGTGAACCGCTAAAACCGGGGTTGAACCGCACAAACCGGTGAGAACGGTGCAGTCCAACCCCTTAGCAATTTTTTTTTTTTTTTTTAAAAACAACTTAATACAATTTTATTCTACTTAATTAAATTATCCATCTCTTACAAGGAATAAAAAAAATTATAATTAAAATCCTTCAAAGATATTCAACTTTACTTCAAAAATTAATCATAAATTTTAATGTTTTCATGGTTATTATTTTATTTTATTAACTTTTTTATTTAATTATTAAATATATGCTTGAAAATCATTAAATTTCCCTCACATATATAGATATATTTCAATTTTGCTAGTTTTATAAATTTAATATCTATATTTAGGCTTTAATTAATTATTAAATTAATTATGACGTCATCACGGTTCGACCCCGGTTCGACCTCGGTTTGATCTCAAAAACCTTGAACCTCTCCCTTTTACGGTTCAATGAACGATCCGGGTCTGAAAACCTTGCTATTCATGGACCCTACTGCACTTTTTGGCACTATTTATGAGCTTCACTGTACTATTTCAACTAACTTTAACCTTTATTTACAGTACTTTCAGCAATAATTTTTCAGTAAAATAAGCGGTATCCAAACACACTCTAAGGTAGCATTTGGATTGGCGTTTCACGCGTTTCACGTCTGCGTTTTCTTCTTCTTCTTCTTCTTTTTATTTTTTATTTTTTATTTTTTTTGACCAACGCCTCTTACACTATTTATGGGACATGAATAGTGCATTAAGGCAAATGAACAGTGTTTTATGAGTGTGAACAGTAACCGGAAATTATTTTTTTATTGTTTTCAATTTTCAGTTTTCGACAAAATAAGCAGTATCCAAACGCACCCTAAGTTTACTACTCGTATAGATAGATTATAATTATGTATAGACAGATTATAATTATGCCTTCTATAGTGGTATTTTATAATGAAATAGTTCACATTTGGATTTTTTTTTATAAAATATTTTTTTATTGCTTTGAATTGTTGTGATTGTTAACGTGATTGTGAGATTTAGTAAACTCCTAATTTCTGGCATAAGAAATATTTGTTCCACTAATTAGAACATTGGTGCCAGTGTTTTTTTTTTTTTTTTTTTTCACATATATTAAGTAATTTTCAGTTGTTAAACCAAAGTACCTATATGGAACATCATCTTACTGGTTAAAACTTACAAACGGCTGATAATTTGAATTGCATATCTTAAACGAGTGATTGCTGTGTTAGTTATGAAAGACAAATTAAAAATGTTTTTTTTTTTTTTTTTTTTTTTTGTATTTGTATTTGTATTTGTATTTGTATTACAGTATGTTTAGAAATTTGAGAGACAGCAGAGTACAGGGTAAGGGGGTTGAAGGAGAGGAATTATACATAGTGAAAATCGTTGCAACTTCATGGACATAGGCATATTACATATTCTTTTCTATTTTTTTTTCTTCTCAAAGGTTTTTGGAATTCAGTTAAATTCTCAACATTGAACATCTTCATTGCAATTTGCAAATACCATGAGGCACTAATTGCGCTATAAAGCTCTTGGTAAAATCTAATTGTTTTACGATAATGAGTTTGTAGCATGAGTAGCCGCACGTCAAGTGATCTAGATGGTAACTTAAGCATTCAATTTTTGTATGGTATTAAATCATAAGAAGACCTGCTTACCGTGAATGGGTTTTTGGTCGCAAAACAAGTATGAGATGGTATTTACCTACCCAGAAAAATTCCCATATACTTAGGTGCGAATAGCGGAAGGGGTCAGATAAAAATTTACCCAAGAAAAGACTAAAGAAAAAAAGAATAAGAATAGCTTACTATCTTTAGAAATTTGGTTGCCACATCTAATCTGAGTTAATTGTTTCTATTTTTAGACTGGAAGGTGATTTAGAGTCACAGAAAACAATGTTTTCTCCTACTGGATTACCATTTTATCCTGATTATGAACTTCTTTTTTTGCTCAAACCTGATCTTGAACTTCAATGTTTATTTTGCACTCCTGGCATATTTGAATTGTTGCACCTTATCCTGGTTCCACTCTCAAACTACATCCCAACGGTCACATTAATTACAAGAAGACAATTCAGTTCAAACTTTTCCTTTCATCTTCTAGTAGTATGGTGGGCAAGAAATTGCAATTTCATTGCAATTTTGCAAATCAAAAACCTTTCTGTGAATTGAAATAACTAATAAATATGATAACTACTTGTCCTTACTAAGGCGAAATGATGAATAAGAAATACATCAATCACAAATAAATATATGTTTCCAAATAAAAGAGTACAATTTATTCCAGTCATCAAACAGACAGTAGCACTTTTTTCCCAACAAAGCCTACGATTTTATTCCAGTCATTTGCATAGCAAGCATATGACTTTTATTGATCAAATACATTTAAAACAAGCGACACACCAAAAGAAATTATATAAATATAAAATAAATAAAAAATAAATAAAACCTTATGCATGATGATTCGAACGTTGATTAAGACATCATCTCGAAACATCTCTTCTTTATCCAACGCTCGCATCATTCCTAAAGAACCACAAGTCTGTAATTACAAGTGGCAGTGTCAAAATCATAATAATTTTTTTATGGAAAAATAAAAAAGGAACATAGAAAGTAAAGAAAAGACAACATCACATACGCGGAAGCTTGAATTCCAGTCAGCATTGACCACTACTCATTAATTATGACTGGAAAGACAGCAACATGGCCCCATATTTGGTCCTTGTTGTTCTCAATTGTTTTTGAGAAATCCACTGGCATATTTTTCAACTTCAATTCACGAAGAGTCTTTAGATGCCTCAAGTCGGTGGTGTCAGGGACCTTCAATTTCTTGCATGACCGAATCTCCACCTGCTTGAGGCTCGGCATTGCTTGTTCCTTCATCTTCCATTCTTCCAACTCCTGAAGCATCCAGAGTTTCAGAATTTTAAGCTGGGGAAAGCCTCCACTGGAGCAAACCATTTGTTTCCCAGTGTAAGAAGCCGAGTACAAGCAGAGGGATTTAAGGTTGTGAAGCTTCTCTAACTCTGGCATTGGATCATTTGAAAGTCTAGAGGCTGATAAGGTGAGTTCGGTCAGGCTTTGAGGAAGTCCATTAATAGTTATGACTATAGATGGATTCTTCAATTTTCCATACAAAGATAGGTAGTGGAGGTCTACGAGGCCAGACAGTTGAGTCACATAAAGATCTTGTGGTTGACCCATTTCATCAAATGATTTCAATGTCAATTTTTGAAGGTGCTTCAATTCCACAAGACTCTCTGCCAATGCTTTTTGCTGTGACCACTCCAACTGGAATGACAAATCCAATATTTGAAGATTTTTCATCATGTTAAATGCATCCTTCAGAGGACTTTCCTTATCCACAAATGCACCACGCAGTATTTGGAGATTTTGTAAAAATTTTTTGTTACGCTGATTACATTTACATTTTCTTTCAGGTTGATGCTCAATTTTGCTTCGATAAATCTCACTCATGTATAGGTTTTGAAGTTTCTTCAGTTTCCATATTGAACTAGGAAGAGTGCGGATATAAGTATGCTTCACATCCAATGTTTCGAGGTTCACTAAGTTGCCAATTGATGATGGAATGTTCTCTAGATATGTCCACCTTAATCCCAGATACGTTAACTGGATTAATTTTCCAATACTCTTTGGCAATTGAGGTCTGAATACGTGTTCAAGATCAAGCACCTTTAAATGTAACAGATGCCCACTTGCAATGCCCTTCTTAAGGTAGTCACCAAAAGCTTCTCCAGGTTTATCTCCTTCGTGAGTATCAAAGCAGAGCATGGAGAGGGGATTTCTATAGCTTTGCAATATATTTGGTGTTGATGAATTTATGTTGCCACCAAAACTGGAATCTTTTTCAATGGTATAATAAAGTACGTGCTGATCAAAGCCCGAACTTGGATTTTCTCGCAGCCAGAGTTCTCGCAGAGCACTGGGGAAGCTGCATGTCTTTACCCTCCCATTAAGCTTTCTTTCCACTTCTTGTACCAAGTTGCGTTTTATCAACTCGGACAAATATTTCTCCGCAACAGACTTAAGAGGCTCTTGCTTATCACCACTTTGTTCTACAAGCCCTTCAGCAACCCACAAAACGACTAATCTTCTTGAAGAAATTTTAGTGTCTTTGGGGAATTGTCCAAAGTAAGAAAGGCATTGACTTAGATTTTGAGGCAAATCTTTTGCATTTGTTTCCAAGTTTTCCGACCAGGGTATTTGGTTAGGAGTGACATGCTCAAGCACCCTTGACAAGTCCTTAGACGTCACTTCTTTCCCGGACAATAGATACCCATGATTTAAGATGGAAGATGGCAAGCCTCCACATCTTCCTACAACCTTTTCTGCAAGTTTTTTGAATTCTGGTGAGAGTCCATGATCAGGCCTAGAAGGTTCAGCTTGAAAGCGCACCATCTGTTTAAACAAATCCCAGCTCTCTTCTTGTGTTCGTAGTTTAAGTGGGTACATGATGCTTGTTAGGTCAACATGTAAAGCTACACTCTTGTCTCGTGTGGTGAGCAAAATTTTGCTCTCACTTATCTTATCTCGGAATGCTTCTTTCAGAGTATCCCAGGTTTGCTTGCTTGAGATTTTGTCCAAAACTACAAGGTACTTCCTACCCTTCAAGAAATCATTCACCCCCTTGAATGAGTAATCATTTTCTGTTCGTTCCCCTTGATTTGCTAGGACAGTTTCTCCCAATATTTTCAGGAGTACATGCTTATCGTCCCCTATATCAGGTAGAGGCACCCAGTATCTGAATTCAAAATGTTTCTGAATAGCTGCATGTTCAAAAACCTTCTGTGCTAGAGTTGTCTTCCCTATTCCCATCATCCCCACAATGGAAAGTGTGGAGCAATGCTCATTAGTATCGTTGGTGGTCAGTAGTGAGACCATTTCATGTGTGTTATCTTCCAAGCCGACCACCGAGTTTGTCTCTTCACTTAGTTTAATGCGACAAACCTCCATGCTTATGGCAAGAAATTCCATAGCTTGCTCGAATCGCTCAAATTCTGTAGAGGACTTTTTCCAAGGATCTATCTCCTTTTGAGTACTGGTGTTGCTCCTTTGGGGTTGGGAGGATGACAAAGAACTGATTGCATCTTTAACAATGAACTTTATTTGATCCTTCCAAGCCAATATTCTTGAATTGTTTAAGCCTTCAACTGCTTTTGCATCTTTGAGAAGTTGGTGCACTTGCTTGAAATCTTCTAGTAACTGTTTGAGCCAAGAAGACATCTTGGATTGCTCACGATTTAGCTGCTTGTTAAACTCATCTAGAAGATCTAAAATTTCCTTGTCATCAGTTGGGGCCTGAGTTTTCTTTTTTGGGGACGGACCAACAGATTTTGATGGAACTCTTTTGATAAAGCTAAAATCAATCGTGTACTTCTTTATAAAGAGGCTCCAGAGCTGTTTGTTGATTTGGCCAAAGCTATTCTTCACCCAACGTCTTGTCATCCAGTTACCCAAAAAAGGAAGCCATCTCACTAGATTTGCCTTTTTTTGTACGCCGTCAATTTCATGTTGTAGTTGGCCAAAGATCTCCTCCGCTGCCTCCACCCAAGCCTTTTCTGTTTGGCTTTCCAATTTAAGCCCTTCTAAATCTCGCAGGAAAGAATGCAGTAGCTGCACTGGGAACTTGATGAGGTACTCTATTTCCTTTTGCTTGTCAGAGTCAGACATTAACTCTGGATTGTTAGCGAATAGGACTTTCAAATTTCTTTCAATAGAGACAGTTGGTGGAGCTCGTTTGTAAGGATGAGATTTATGTTCCGTGATGGGTCTACTCTGCAAGCTTCTAACAATAGACATTGACTGCTCTATTGATTTACAGATTTGTATACGCCTTTCCCAAATTTGATACATCTCCCACTGACACGAATCAAGATCAGCTTTGAGGCGATGAATTTTTTTCCAATCCATGACAGCAGAGTAAGTCAATTTAAGAGGCTTTCTTCTTTCACCCAATTTCTGGTAGAAGTCTTGGCAGTCCTGTACCCTGCGAACCATGGCCTTGGTTGCATCCACCCAGTCTCTCTCAATATCAGCTAGTTGTACAGTGACTCCGGCTTTCAGCTGTGAATCTCGAAGTTGATTAGGCTGCTCATCTAGTTTTCTTCCTGCTTCTGAAACCTCTTCAACATCTTTTACGACACCATCCAAGAGCTTGATATTCCTTTTAAGACGCCTATAACGTTTCCCCACTTGATGCCAGAATATATAACTAAGCAGAATGGTAATTAAGTCCCCACACACGAGGATTATGAGGATGATGTACAAATCAAGAACATAAGCATGAGAAAGCTTAGAAATTACAGACAAAATGCCCATAATTGCTCTCAACTTCTGGTAATTATTTGGTGTAACAAAACAAAGCTTGGAAATTTTACGATCAATAATGGCCTGACAAATAGAATATGTGAATCATAAACAATACCAAAACTAGGTGGCAAGTCAAATATCACTTGAGGAACACCCACGATTGCTAGATTCCCATTCGTGAACCATAAACAAAGCTTAGAATTTTTATGTGTAAATTGAATCGTAAAAATGAAAAACATGGTTCAGTTGTAATGAATAACTAGCTGCGAACCTGCGCATTGCATGTGATAATTATTTTTATAGTGGTTTTATTAAATTTTTTTTTTTACAATTTAAACTAATCTAATAATGAGTAATGTATTTCGTAATTATATTTTTATTTATTATAGGAACAATCATAAATGTAATATAGGAAAAATCCAAAACACCACAAAAACGTAAACCAAAAAAATTAATAAAACTTAACAATGATTAATTGAACTAATATTAGGATAAAATTTTGTTTTTGATAATCTATTAAGGTTATTTTCTTTGTAGAAATTATAATTTCGGCTGCCCAAAACATATTATCAAATAAACAATTATTAGCAAAATCTAAGAATTAAATTTCTATACATGCATTGTTATAAAATAATAATAATAAAAATAAAATTGCAAAAGTTAAAATTTGTCACCTATCCAATTATTTTTGTTTGGCTAACCTTTGCTTTTCTTTAAATAAATGACATTATAGAGTACTTCTAATACAACTATTAAGAGTACTTTGTCCACCACGAAGGATTAGAAAATAAATAAAAATGAGTAAAGTGTCATAGTTTAACATCTAAATTGAGCACTATAAAAAAACATGTTATGTAACAGAATAAATACCAAATTATCCAAATCATGCTATGTAATAGAATAATATTATATTTTTATATGCTATATTTAACTCTTTAGAACGCAATAGGATGACATTTAACAATCAAAGAGAATAAAAAATAAAAATAAAAAACAACAACAACAATTTAAAAAACTAAACTAAATCACAATTTAAAAAACAAAACTAAATTGCATTAACCCAAAATAGAGTTTTAAAGAATATAAAAAATTATCAACCTAAAGTAGAGATGCAAGAAAAAAAAAATCCACCAAAAAATTTAGAGAGAGAGGTTTGTGAGGGAAAACTATGCATAGAGTAGAAGAGATAGTGACAAATTTATAGTAAGAGGATGTGAATAAGAAGAGACAAAAATAAAGGAAGATGAAGGGAAAGATGAAGAATGATATTAATGTAGAGGGTAGTGGGGAGTTGAAAAAGTAAGGGAGAGGGAAAATTGAAGAAGTAGTGGGGAGATGAAATGGTAAGGGAGAGAGAAAGGTTGGAGAAGTGTAAATATTAAAAAAATTAATAAATGTTAAAAACAATTATAAGAAAATTTGAAAGAAAAAAAAAAAAACGCTAAAGCTTGAAAGGCTTTAACATTTTTTTTTTTTTTTTTGTCTTTTTTTTCTTCCTTTAAGCTAAAAAGGCTCACACAAAACCCTAAAACTTGAAAGGCTTCTACATTTTTTTTTTCCCCATTCCTTTAAGCTGAAAATGCTCACACAAAACCCTAAAGATGAACTAAAAAGGCTTTGGGTTAAGCTTGATAGTGGAACTAAATAAATAAGAGATGGACTGAATTAATTATACAGATTTATTATAGGGTGATAGTGGAAGTAAATAAATAAGTAGTATTTTTTTTTCCTTCCTTTAAGCTGAAAAGACTCACATAAAACCTTAAAACTGAACTGAAAAGGTTTTGGGTTGAGCTTGATAGTGGAACTAAATAAATAAGAGGTGGGTTGGATTAATTATACAGATTTATTATAAGGTGATAGTGGAAGTAAATAAATAAGTAGTGGGTTGGATTTATTATACGGTGATAGTGGAAGTAAATAAATAAGTAGTGAGTTGCATTTATAGGACTGAAAATTGTTAAAACCATTTTAAAATTGTAGGACAAATTATATTTTAAAAAAGTAAAGAAAAAAAAGAATGACGTGGCGGCTGATGTGACGCAACGTGAGAATAGTAACATTAAATGCTACACTTTAGCTTTTAGTAATATATAGATTTCTCACTCAAAAACAATAGTCACCTTGGCCGTTGGGTTTTATGGAGCCTAGTTATGTTTGATCTGGATGACGACCTGACCCAAAATAATGTTGGGTGGTTTTTAAAGGGAGATTTTTTGAGATTTAGTCCATGGAGCAGAGGCTTGGGCCGATAAGCACAAGGCCAGACATTACACATGCAGTGGAAGTTATGAGCAGATTCATGAGTAGGCCTGGAAAGCAACATTGGGAGGTAGTCAAGTGGATTCTAAGATATCTGAGGGTTCATCAGATACATGTCTTTGTTTCATAGGTTCAAGTTTGAAACTGTAGAGTTATGTAGATGTTGATTTTGCTAGTGATATTGATAGTAGAAAGAGTACTACCGGATTTGTATTTACTCTGGGTGGTACAGCTATATCCTGAACTTCAAATCTAGAAAATATTTTTACTTTGTCTACTACAGAAGTTGAGTATGTTGCAACAAATAAAGCTAGAAAGGAGATGATATGGATACATGGCTTCTTAGATGAATGGGTTAAGAAGCAAGAAATGGGCATTTTACGCAGTGATAGTCAGAGTGCAATTTTTCTTACTAAAAATTCAGCTTTTCATTCAAAGTCAAAGCATATACAAACAAAATACCACTTTATCTGTTACCTTGTTGAAGATAAGTTGGTAATACTTGAGAAGATTTGTGGATCTATGTACTCGGTAGACATGTTAACTAAGGGTGTCACTATTGAGAAGCTGAAGCTGTGTGCAGCTTCAGTTGGTCTTCTAGCTTGAGGACAGGAGGATGAGTTGCAGGGATGAGGGATTGTTTTTGGAGGACTGTAGTGGATGTTAGTGATTGAACTAGTCTCTAAGTGGGAGATTTGTTGGGCTTTGTGGAGCCTAGTTGTGTTTGATCTAGATGACGACCCAACCCAAAATAATGTTATGTGGTTTTTAATGGGAGATTTTCTGTAGTTTAATCCATGGAGCTACGGCTTGTGCCGTCCATTGTGAATCCTGTGCGTAGGATATAGAAACCGTTGTTTTGGTAATTAGGGTTTTCTGTATGTAGTTTTGAGAAAGAAAAAGAAAAAGAAAAAGAAAACGAAAAAAACTATACTGTCACACTTTGTATTTTTCCCTGATAATAGTGAAATCCCTGTAACTCCGTGGATGTAGGCAAATTTCCAGACCACATGAATATTGTCTTGTGCGTGTGATTATTTTTCTTTGCCATGTGTTTTCTCTATTTTTTGTTTCTCACAGATTGAGAATTTTGTGTTAATTCCCTACAATTGGTATCAGAGCCTATGGTTAGGTTTGAGTGGGAGCAATGGTAGACGAAGTAGGAAAGGCATCTAGAATAGAAAAGTTTGATGGCACAGACTTTGGATTTTGGAGGATGCAGATCGAGGATTATTTTTATGGGAAGAAGTTGCATCTGCCGCTTCTAACGGAAAAACCTGCAACTATGAAGGATGAGGAACGGGCTCTTCTTGACAGACAGGTATTGGGAGTCATCAGGTTAACTCTATCTAGGTCTGTTGCACACAATCTTGTAAAGGAGTAGACCACAACAGATCTGATGAAGGCTTTGTCTGGTATGTATGAAAAGCTGTTAGCAAACAAGAAGGTGCATCTGATGAAGAAACTATTCAATTTGAAGATGACATAGAATGCATCAGTAGCACAACATTTGAACGAATTTAACACCATCACAAATCAATTGTCATTTGTAGAAATTGATTTTGATGATGAGATATGCGCACTGATCATTTTGGCTTCTTTGCCAAACAGTTGGAAGGTAATGAGGATGGCAGTAAGCAATTCTTTAGGAAAGGAAAAGCTGAAGTACAATGACATACGAGATTTAATTCTAGTTGAGGAGATTCACAGAAGAGATGCAGGTGCAATCTTAGGATCTAGTTCTGCTCTAAACCTTAAGACAAAAGGTAGAGGTAATGATAGAAATTCAAATCAAGGTAGATCAAAATCCAGAAATTCTAATCGGAATAAAAGTAAATCTAGATCAGGCCAATAAGTACAATGCTGGAACTATGGGAAAATGGGTCACTTTAGGAGGCAATGCAAAAGTCCTAAGAAGAAGAACAAAGATGATTCTACTAATGCTGTAACAAAAGAGTTACAGGATGCATTACTTCTTGCAGTAAACAGTCCACTTGATGATTGGGTTTTGGACTCAAGAGTTTTGTTTCATATCACTCCACACCGAGAAATCATACAGAACTATGTTGCAGGTGATTTTGGTAAGGTGTATTTGGCTAATGGTACAACCTTGGATGTTTTAGGTATGAGAGATGTCCGGATATTATTGCCCAATGGGTCTGTTTGATTACTGGAGAAGGTTCAACATATTCTTGACCTAAAGAGGAATCTAATTTCTGTTGGACAACTTGATGATGAAGGGCATGTAATGCTATTCGTTGGTGGTACTTGGAAGGTTACAAAGGGTGTTAGAGTATTGGTCCATGAAAAGAAGACTGGTACTCTATATATGACCTCAAGTCTAAGAGATACAATTGCAGTTGTTGAAGTGAGTACTGATACAAGCCTTTGGCATCGCAAACTTGGTTACATGAGTGAGAAGGGATGAAGATGCTACTGTCAAAAGGGACACTACTAGAATTGAGGTCTGTTGATTTTGACCTGTGTGAAAGTTGTATCTTAGGAAAGCAGAAAAATGTGACCTTCTTGAAAACTGGCAGGATACCGAATGCTAAAAAATTGGAGTTATTATACATTGATTTGTGGGGGCCTTCTCCAATTGCATCCCTTGGAGGTTCAAGGTATTACATCACTTTCATTTATGACTCAAGTAGAAAGGTATGAGTTTATTTTCTGAAAAATAAATCTGATGTATTTGAAACTTTTAAGAAGTGTAAGGTTATGGTTGAGATAGAAATAGGTCTGAAAGTAAAATATTTGAGGTCAGACAATAGAGGAGAGTACATAGATAGAGGGTTTAGTGAGTATTGTGCTGCACACGGAATCAGGATGGAGAAGACTATTCTTGAAACACTGCAACAGAATGGTGTGGCTGAGTGCATGAACAAAACTCTCAATGAGCATGCTAGGAGTATGAGGTTGCATGCTGCATTACCAAAAACTTTTTGGGCTAGTGCTATTAGTACTGCAGCTTACCTGACAAACCGAGGACCATCAGTTCCTATAGAGTTCAGAATTCCTAAAGTGGTTAAGAGTGGTAAAAAGGTAAAGTTCTCCCATTTAAAACCTTTTGGTTGTATTTCTTATGTTCATATTGATTTTGTTGCTTGTAGTAAACTTGATGCAAAGTCTAAAATATATTTTTTCATTGGCTATGGTGATGAGAAATTTGGCTACCGGTTTTGGGATGAACAAAACAGAAAAATCATCAGAAGTAGAAATGTGATATTCAATGAACAGGTTATGTACAAGGACAGGTCAACTGTAGTGCCAAATGTTACAGAGATAAATCAAAATACTGTAGATTGAAAGTACTGTCTAGAAAAGGGGTGAAAATGATAAGGAGAATGTAGATTCAAAGGCAGAATAGATTACACATGTAGTTGAAGTCCGTAGATCTTCTAGGATCATTAGACCTCCACAGCATTATTCACCCGCTCTAAATTATCTTCTGTTGATTGATGGTGGTGAGTCAGAATGTTATGATGAAGTTTTGCAAGATGAAAATTCAAGCAAGTGGAAGTTAGCCATGAAGGATGAGATGGATTTCTTGTTGGGGAATCAAACATGGGAATTAACTGAATTTCCAGTAGGAAAAAAGGCTTTACATAGTAAGTGGATATACAGAATAAAGAATGAGCATGATGGTAGCAAGCGTTACAAGGCCAGATTAGTTGTCAAAGGGTTCTAGCAAAAGAAGGGCATTGACTACTTAGAAATATTTTCTCTAGTTGTGAAGATGTCAACAATCAAACTGGTACTAGGAATAGTGGCTGCAAAAAATTTACATCTTGAGCAGTTAGATGTGAATATAGCATTCCTTCGTAGTGAGTTGGAGGAAGACATTTACATGATTTAGCCAGAAGGGTTCATTGTTTAGGGACAAAAGAATCTAATCTGCAAACTGAGAAAAAGCTTGTATGACCTAAAACAAGCTCCAAGATAGTGGTACAAGAAATATGACAGTTTTATGCATAGAATTGGATTCAAGAAATGTGAAGTTGATCACTATTATTATGTTAAGTCTTTGGACAATTCTTACATCATATTACTATTGTATGTCGATGATATGCTTATTGCAGGGTCTAGTATTAGGGAGATTAATAATCTAAAGAAGCAATTGTCAAAACAGTTTGCAATGAAGGATTTGGGAGCTACAAAGCAAATGGTACATTGAAGCTTTCACAATCAGAGTATGTGAAGAAAATTCTCAGCAGGTTCAACATGAATGAAGCTAAACCAGTGAGCACACCTTTGGGTAGTCATTTCAAACTAAGCATAGAACAGTCATCGAAGAAAGAAGAAGAAAGGGACCATAGAAGCAAGGTGCTATTGGAAAATCTGGTTTTGTATCCCATACAAAACACACAGCGGAAGCAACATATGGATCTATTTCATATATGATTGATAATATGCACTATTTAAATTTCATAATTTAAGAACAAGATAGCGTACCTTGGTGCGGTGAAATTCAAAACAAAATATTAGAAGTATTTGGGAACACTTTTAATCTTCACTTCAATTCCACTTTACGCCCAAGAAGTGTGGTCTCTCAATCAGTTTCCAAGGGAGAATAATCGAATGGCTTCACTCACACATACACACCATTTCACAATGATGTCTTTCTTAAAATAAAATTCTGTATGTTTCTCCATTTATTACTAACTGATTATCTAATTGGCCTGGCCTAATGGGCCTTTCCAATTGGGCTTTAGTGTGTGGCTTAGAGTGGGACCAAAAGAGACCAATAAGACACTAGCTCCAATGGGCCTTGGGCTTTTCTATCAACTCTTGACAAGTCCAAAGTTACCATTAATTATATTTAATACCACTATATAAATATAATTTCACTCTAGGCCATATTAATAAATTATATCCCATGACTTTATTATATATGCAACCACTTTATAAAATATTCGTAGTAATTCAAAGTTATGAATACAGACTGCCACTTATAAGATTACTACATCTTAATCCTTGAGTACCCAGTTTAATCCTTTAAGTTATTCATCATATATTTATGAAATATAATTACTTAAGTTATTTCTTTCTAAAGTGGTTAGACCTAACTCTCTGAATAATTGAACCCATTAAACTTATCTCAAGGGAATATTTTATATCTCCATTAAGAGACTATGAATTACATCTTGAGAATATATGTTCCATCAACACTAAATGTGGCTGCCCAACATACTAAAGTTTTGACCGTTACTTTAGATCTCACTCCTAATATATCAAAGCAACCTACACTCTACAATCAAATCCATTACTCTCTCAGGATTAAGAGTTCATGCAAATAGAAGTTGTGAGATTTATTATTCATTTGACAGTCGTTAGAAGAATAATAAATCTCACAACGGTCGAATTCAATATATCTTAACTTTTAAAACATATCAACATATAACCTAGAAGTCTCCACTACCATGATTAAGACAAATCATCTTAGTTGATATGTTATAGTTTTTGCAGATGAAATGCCCAATTTCATCGTCGACTACGAACCAAAATTCTGAGTTTACAAAGAACTTTTGATCTATATCTTCCGTGACTAAATCACATAAATCACATACTATGCATTTCATGGACTATATGATAATGTCTGAATATTCATGTTACCATTATTTTAGGTAATAAAAAAGAAATTTTATTAATCACAACATTAAGTCATACATAATGTCATACATAATAACATACATAACATCTTATAATAGGATTTAAGGACACTAATCCTAACAGGTGCCCTATGCCTTAGCTATTAGCAGTTTGATGTATGTTATGGTGTGTACAAGGCCAGACATTGCACAATTAGAGGGAGTTATGAGTAGATTCATGAGTAGGCCTGGAAAGCAGCATTGGGAGGTAGTCAAGTGGATTATGAGATATTTGAGGGTTTCATAATTGGAAAGGAGATGATTTGGCTACATGGCTTCTTGGATGAATTGGGTAAGAAGCAAGAGATGGGCATTCTACACAGTGATAGTCAAAGTACAATTTTTCTTGCTAAAAATTCAGCTTTCCATTCAAAATCGAAGCATATATAGACAAAATACCACTTTATTCATTACCTTGTTGATCATAAGTCAGTAATACTTGAGAAGATTTGTGAATCTAAGAACCCGACAGACATGTTAACTAAGGGTGTCACTATTGAGAAGCTGAAGCTACGTGCAGCTTTAGTTGGTCTTCTAGCTTGAGGACAGGAGGACGAGTTCTAGGGATGAGGGATTGTTTTTGGAGGATTGCAGTTGATGTCGGTGATTGAACTAGTCTCCAAGTGGGAGATTTGTTGGGTTTTGTGGAACCTAGTTGTGTTTGACCCGGATGACGACCCGACTCGAAATAATGTTGCATGGTTTTTAATGGGAGATTTTCTGAGGCTTAGTCCATGTAGCTACGGCCTGGGCCACCCATTGTGAATCCTATGTGTAGGATATAGAAACTATTGTTTTGGTAATTAGGGTTTTCTGTATGTAGTTTTGAGAGAGAAAAAAAAATGTACTACCGCACTTTGTATTTTTCCTTAATAATAGTGAAATCCCTGCAACTCCGTGGACATGAGCAAATTTCCAAACCACTTAAATACAGTCTTGTGTGTGTGATTATTTTTCTTTGGCATGTGTTTTCTCTATTTTTTGTTTCTCACAGGCAGGGAATTTCATGTTAATTCCTTACGTTGGCCATATTAAATTCAAAAGAATCACCTTCTTTTTCCTGCTACATTTTTTTTGCTAAAACTAGAAGGCTAGAACCTGATTTCCAAACTTTAGCTTTAAAATCTCTTACCATTAGGGCCCACAAAAAAAAAAAAAAAAAAAAAAAAACCAAGAAAACCCATCTCTCGAAATTTAATTCAAACGCTAAAGGTCAGTCACTTAGGGCTTGCTTGGATCACCATGATTTTGAGTGATATCACTCAGTTTTCATCACTGAGTTTCCAAAACGTGTGGGTCCCACCAAAAAAATCTTGTTTGGCTTGGTTTTTGTGTGATGTTTCCATCACTCAAAACTCAAAAATTTGAGTGATGGATGATGGAAACTGAAAACAGAATTTTGGTGTTTTCAGTTTCTGAAATGTGAGTTATGGTGGCAAAAAGTGAGTTATGTGACCAAAAAATAATTTTGGAGTTTTTTGAGATAAAGTGAGGATTGGGTTATAAGTTATGGGTTTTAAGTTTGAGTCACGAGTTATGAAATGTTTAGTTGCTCCCAATCACAAGCCCACAATCCCACGTTATTCTCATTTTGCCAAACTCCGTCACCCAAAATAGAAGAACCCGCAACAGCAAAAGCTACAAAACCACCAAAATGCATTGCCCACAATTAGCATCCAATGCTAAACCCACCAAATTAGCCCAAATTCGACATTCTTAAACTCTATAAAAGCCCTGCTCAGCAAAATTGAATCCAAACCAATTAACCTGCCAAAATTCAGAAGATTAAAATAATTTTTTTTTTTTTTAAAAAAGGTAACATTGGGCAAGGATATTTTAGATTCATGAAAATAATGGATCAACCCAAACCCACCCGGCTGTAATTGCGGGTTTGGATACTTTGAACCATGGGTTAAGTGGGCTGCCCTTTTTTAGTTTAGGAAAATAGAATTAACCCTTTTGTAGACACTTTAATTTCTAGTAAGTGAAAATTCGAGTTTCTCAAAAGACCATTGTTCAAGGGTAAAATTATCATTTAACAAGCTCAAGACTGTAAATACAAGTTCAAAATCAAACAATTAATCAAAATAGTTTCACAAGTATAAATTTGTATTTGTGAATGATTGAGTACAATTTTCTGTAATTAAATTCTATTACAAAATAATAATCCTCTTATTTGACCTTGTTGGAAAAATCTTCAATTCAAGAATTGTCTTGATTCGAACACAAAGTGACTTCACTTTGATTGGAAAGTAGATTGAAAGATGGCATGGAATTGTGATGAATCTTTGGCTTTCAGTTTGTTAGAAATTCTTTATTCTTTATGTTCTTCATGATCTGCATGCATTCTTCAAATGTTCTTAACCTTCAAAAATTTGTAATGGAAGTTCTTTGGAGCTTTGGAGTTTGATTTTGATCAATCTTTGATGAATTAGAATGCTTCAAGTTTCATAAGGCTTTAGAACTTGATTCCAGGAAAACTCCAAGACTTGGTAAAATGATTTTGATGACGATAGGCCAAAAACGTATTGATCCCTTGTAATGAATTAACCAATTAATTTAGCCAAGTGAATTAATTAAGTTAATTAACATGTAAATGCGTGATAGCACAAACAAATCACGAATAAACTAAGTATGCAATGTAAAATAAATTTGACATGGTGATTTGTTTACGAATGGGGAAAACCAACACGGCAAAAATCACATCGGGTGATTTTGAGGTCACCACTCCTGAAATTCCACTATTATCACAATAGGCTGTTACAAGTAAAGGAATCCCAGTATCTCATACCAACCTACAGTTGAACCTTTACTCAAATACTGAATTGGACTTGTTCTGTAATGACAATTTCTCCATTCGACGCACGGCTTCCAGTATGTGACTAACTAATTATGTGGATCCTAGTACACGACTTCAATCACTAACTAGAGAAAGTTGTTGGCTGCAAAGTTCTTCAGTTCAACCCAACAATGAAGATCAAGAAAATGCTTGGTCACAAAACCCTACGATACACAAACACATCAACTTCTTCACAAGAATGATGAACTATGGCAAATTTTATCTCCGGCCATAATTTACTTGAAAAAACTTTGCTCAACACTTATGCAACTTGTGAATACTTTGAGGGCTCTTAAAATAATCCTTTTATATGTCTAGGGTTGTGAAAAAAGAAGACCTAAACACATAATCATGGATTAAAGTCAAAACTGAACTGAAATTCTATTTTTCATAAATCTCAACAGATACCTTATTTGTCAAGCTGCTGTCAAGCCACGGAGCTGAAGAACTTTTTAAGCTCGATGGATGGCTAGCTATCGAGCTTTAATGATAGACACTTTTCAGCTTGTTTCTTAGATAGACTTGCATGACTTCAACACTTGATCTCGAAACATAATTTCTTAAAGTATTAAACACATCCTAGATCTACCTAATTACAAGTGAAGTGCATTTTGTCAAAGGATTATTCAATTACATAAAATAATAGCATATGTTCCTAATAAGTGAATCACATTTGTCCTAACAATCTCCCCCTATGGCAATTCGTGACAATACCACAACCAAAATGTATCTCTTACCATCAAGAGACTTGGTTCTAGCTAGACCCATAAGATCTAGATGTAGAAGCTCCAATGGTCTAGATGTAGCTGATGTCTGAGTGCCCGGATGCTTAGCTTTCGTCTGTTTCCCAAGATGACATGGTCCACACACTACATTGCTCATTCTACTAAGTTTTGGTATTCATTACTGATTCATGCTTAGTTACAATAGAAAAATGTTTGTAACTAGCATGTCCCATCCGTTGATGCCATAGATCTTCATTTGGCAAACGAATGCTATTGCACATAATATCAGCATCAAAAACCAATCCATAACAATTGTCTAGAGTGCGAACACCACTTATGAGTTTCTTTCCAGACTCATCCATGACAAGACACTTTCCTTTTGAGAATAGCACCATAAAGTCTTGATCACATATCTGACTTATGCTCAACAAGTTCACCCTCAGACCTTTCACATATAGAACATTCATAATGTCCAGCAGTCCAAGTAAAGAGATGATTCCCTTTCCTTTAATCTATGACTTGCTCCCATCACCAAAAGTGACATTGCCACCTTTCTTAGACTTGAAAACCATGAAGAGAGATCGGTCTCCAGTCATGTGTCTTGAGCAACTACTGTCAACGTACCACAAACATGTTCCCATAACTTTAAATGCAGACTTCATCATAAAACACACTTCATGCTTAGATGACAGATCAGTAGGAATGATTCTTTCTCTCATGTGCCTTTTACGAGCTAAACTCTTAACTTTCACTCTTCTCAGATGAACTCCTTTGCACATTTTCATTCTGAGACAGTCTAATTTCTTCTTAGGCAAATTGAGATCTTTTACAATGATCATCACAAGTGAATTCAAATAACTCTTAGACTTGTATTTTCTATGACACTCAAACAAGCAGAGATTAGAAAAACAAGATGTATTTCAATTAAAAGATCTCTTCAAGCCGGTTGTAGCAATGATAATAAGGGTCAATAGATCAACACAACAAAGATTAAAACCTAATCAGAGTGTTCCTGCTCTGATACCACTTGATAGGGCAAAAACATATTGACTCCTTATGATGAATTAACCAATTAATTTAGCCAAGTAAATTAATTAAGTTAATTAACATGCAAAGGCGTGGTAGCGAACAAATTACTAATAAACTAAGTATGCAGCAGAAAATAAATTTGATATGGTGATTTGTTTATGAATGGGGAAAACTAATACGGCAAAACCCCCCACCGAGTGATTTTAAGGTCACTACTCTCGAAATTCTACTATTATCATAACAAGTGATTACAAGTAAAAGAATCCCAGTATTTTATACCAACCTACAGTTGAACCCTTACCCCAATACCCAATTGGACTTTTTCTATAGTCACAATTTCTCTATTCGATGCATGGCTCCCAATATGTGACTAACCAATTGCGTGGATCCCAGTACACGACTTCAATCACCAACTAGATAAAGTTGTTGGCTGCAAAGTTCTTCAGTTCATCCCCACGATGAAGATCAAGAAGATGCTTGGTCACAAAACCCTACGGTGCATAAAAACAGCAACTTCTTCATAAGAATGATGAACTAGGGCAAATTCTGTCTCATGTCACAATTTGCTTGAACAAACTTTGCTCAACACTTATGCAACTTGTGAACACTTTGACGGCCCTTAAAATAATCATTCTATATGTCTAAGGTTGTGAGAAAAGAAGACCCAAACACATAATCTCGGATTAGAGTCAAAACAGAACTGAAATTATGTTTTTCATAAACCTTGACAAATACCCTATCTGTCGAGCTGCTGTCGAGCCACGGGCTGAACAGCTCTTTAAGCTCGATAGATGGCTAGCTGTCAAGGTAGCTGACGAGTTTTGATGACAGGCACATTTCAACTTGTTTCTTGGACAGACTTGCATGGTTTCAACACTTTATCTTGAAACATAGTTTCTTGAAGTATTAAGCACATCCTAGATCTACCCAATTACAAGTAAAATATATTTTGTCAAAGGATTAGCCAATTACATAAAATAGTGACATATGATCCTAATAAGTGAGTCGCATATGTCCTAACAGGTGAATGCTTTTTGTATTTGAAGGTTGAAAATTTTAAAGTGTAAGGTTGAATTTAATCAACCATGTGTTGGCTTTATTCCATGACAAATTTGCTTGTAATACAGCACTTAGAAACCCTGTATTTAGGTGAGAATTATGTAAGGGTAGTGTGTGAGAGAGTGTGAAGAAATGCTCAAGACAGTGTAGTGAAGCAGAGACTCGCGGCTAGGACTCGTGGGTGTCTCGCGGCTTGCAAGCCGCCAAAAGTTGCTCACGCACAGAGCATGCAGGGGAGCTGAACAGTCATGCCACCTGGAGCACTACAGGACAAAAATCTAGACTGGCCATTAAGTTAGCTCGTGTCTTGAACTCGCGACTCAGTCAAGTCGCGAGGTCAAGTCGCCAGCCAGCCCTGTTTTGGAAAAACTGACTCTTTGCATTCCATTCTCACAAAAATATAAATACCCCTCTTTCCCACAAAATATTTGTGGCTATTCAGAAAGAAAAACCCTAAGAGAGGTTTCTTCAAAACACCCACCCAATTAGAGAGAGCTACTCATTCTTAGAGAGAAATCTTTGTAGTCTCTTCTCATTCCTTCTCTCATTGTCATACCTATTGAAAGGTGATTTTTATCCAAACACTACCCACACCCATTTAGAGTGTTGAGTGTTTTTGGAACTTTGGGAAGCATTGGAAGATGCCAAGGATGGCGGATGCTATGGTTAAGTAGCGGAATCCGGTAAGCTAGAAAAGAAAAAGGTTCGGCGCAACCTCGTTGAAGTAAGAAGCTTGGAGGGCTTAGGTACATCAGGTAGATTAGGCTTGGAGGGTCTATTGCTGTTCATATATCCCAATTTCATTTTCTAGTGGATTATTGACCGCTTGGAGGGCGGCGGAGAGGTTTTACGCCGAGGGCTTCGGTTTCCTCTTCGATAACACATCGTGTGTTGTCCTTATGTTTGCATCTCTCTTCCCTTTATCTTTGCCTTTTATTTTCTGCTGTGGATGTGATTTATAATTGGCTTAGATTGATTTCCAATTCTGTTTATAGCTTATGTTCATTTTCCGCACACTTGTTGTTTGTCATAAAGCTTGAATTGGTTATTTTGTATTTGGGGGTCTAAACGTTCAAGGGTGTTTTTACACATATTTGAACTTTCATAAAGTTCTTGGAGGCTTTGAAACTTGACTCTAGTAGAGTTTCAAGACTCCTCAATGTCCTTCTACAAGACTTAGTAGAGCTTTTATTTATAGGAGTCTTGAGGGAGGTATGTTGACACATGATTGGCTCTTATTGATGACACGTATCACAATTTAAATAGAGGATGTTAGGTTCTAAATGTTTAGAACAATTGGCAAATCATGAACACAAACTTGTCTAGATATAGATCTTAGAGTCTATAGGTTTTATTAGACAATGCTCAATGTGATTCAAGTCAAGATTCAAGAACATACAAGCTGCAGGAAGAAGATTTCATATTCTTCCTGATTCGATCGATCGAAGAACAGGCTCGATCGATCGAAAGTCGTATTTGCAGAATTTTAATTAAGCCCAAGCAGCAGTTAAAGCCTATTTAGGATTAGGGTTTCTAATCTACTTCTCCCAATATATAAAAGAAACCTTAAGCACGTTTTTATGAGGTTTTTTAGAGAGAAAAGAGTGTGCCTCTTTTGTATTTAGGGTTTTGTTCCTAAAAGGCTCTCTTATGCCTTCTACTGGTGTTATTCCTTGAAGAATCTCAAGATCCGGTATTATAGAAGTTGCTGTCTTCTCTTGTCATCAAAGGTGTTGATGATCTAAACCTTCAAGAGTGGTCTTGGAGTCACAAACAAGAGAGTTTGTGCTGCTAAACCTTTGAGTGGGATCTCAAAGTCACAAACGGGGGTGTTTGTGTTTTGAAAAGGCCAAAGAAAGAAGGAATCCGTGGATTCGGAGCTTGCACATGGTTGTGTCAATAAGTTCTACTGGTTGGTAGCAATAAGAAGTCAAGCGTGGGGGCTCGTAAGTCTTATTGTATGAACTTCGATTCTTTCTAGTGGATTTGCTTTTTACCTTGAGGATAGCTAGGTCAAATCCTCCCTAGGTTTTTACTGGTTTGGTTTTCCTGGGTGATCATATCTTGTGTTATTTATTTTCCGCTGCTTTGCTTGATTTGATCTTTGTTATTGTGATAACCTAGATTTGTTAATTTGGACTAAGTAACAACTTGGTTAATTACCTAGGTTAAATCAATTGCTTTAAGGGGTCTAAAAACTATCAAGTGGTATCAGAGCGAGTTGCTCTTTTGTTTTAGATCTTTTGATCTAAGAGCTAATCTTTGACCCCTGTTGTCATGGATAATTTGAAGTGTCTTTCTGCTCATGCTTTTGTTGATTTTATTGATGCCTGTGAAACTCTTCGTAAGGAATTATTGAAATCTATGAAAATTGCTAAGAAATTCAAGGAAGAGTTAAAATTGGTTAATCTTAAAAAAGCGGAATTGGTTGTTAGATTAGATGAATCTAATAAAAAGAATGAATTTTTGAGAAATCAAATTTCCTCTCAAGATGAGAAGATGAAAAGCTTGGAACAAGAGTTAGTTGAATCTAAAGTTAAAATTGAAAATTTGACTAGTACCAAGCCTGTTGTTGATAACAGAAGTGTTTTTGTTTCTCTTAAGCCTAAAACTGAGAAAGTTTATATCCCTCCTTTTAAGAGGAATAATAAAGAAAAGATTTATTTTGCTAGGTTAGACAAAGGTAAAAGTTCTAATGTTGACACTGAAGTTTCTAAACCCAAGTCTAAACCTATTGTTAGCAAGCATAATAAATCTATTTTTGTGCCTACTTGTCACCTTTGTGGTGTAGTTGGTCATATGAGACCAAATTGTTCTTTGTTGAGGCAAAAACCAAAATCTGATACTAGATTTGCTGTTAGGAATTTGATGTTCCTAAATTTGTTCCTGTCTGCCATTTTTGTGGTGTTCGTGGTCACATTCGTCCTAATTGTCATAAACTAAAATTTAAGCATTCTATGTTTCAGTCTAGGATTTGTGATGATATTTCTCCTGCCATAAGTCCATATAAATTGTTTCATATTTTTTTGAAAAATTTGAGCTTGTTGGCTTGTGAAAGGAATTTGCAGGATTTCAGTCTTTCTCAGAAAATTGGTGCAATCCCTCAAATATACTCTGTTTCACATGGATTTTCACCTACAAAGCTAAAGACTCGTGCTATATGGGTGAGAAAAGATTCTCCAAGGTGAGTGTTGCTGACTTGTCCCTGATTTAATTCTTTCAATTGTTTGTGGACATGTTTTGTTTTTGTTGTTTTTTTTTTTTTTTGTTTTTCTTATAAAAAAAAAAAACCAAAAACACTGAAAAAATTTCAAAAAGACAAAAATATTTTATTTTGTATCTAGTTTTATTTTTCTTGAGGATTACATGAGTTATGATATCTCTCTTGATTTAGAACATGCTTGACATTGTGGAGAAACTTGGATAGTATGTGTTATATAAGTGCTAAGCTATTTCTGATTTTGTGTGAGTATATACTAGTTTGTACATATACTCATGCGTTAATTAAGAAATTGATATTTCTTGTTTGTGTACCCTTTATAGCTTAGTTAAGTACTGTCATGCATTGCATTTGCATTGTTCATTTAGCATAATGTGTGCTTTTTGTTTTTGGTCATAAATTTTTTTTAACCAAAAAGATTTTTGTGTTTTATATTTCACATCTTGGATTTATAATCAACGATTGGCCGTATTATCTTTACATAACAAGTTTTTGTACATTGTTTAGCTTGGATGAGCTTCTTGTATTGCACTTTTCTAGTTTGAGCTTTGTAGTGCGTGTTGTGTGGAAACGATGCTTATAGTTTTGATCACTTTGTCTTGATCTTGAAGTCACATGTCTTTGACTGTCGGATTTGAACCTTTAGAGAAAGGCATAAATAACCATCTCACCACTGTTCACTTGCCAATCATGAACACCTTAGAGCAGATCATAAGATTTTGTGCTCGAGAAAGTGTAGCACATGCACAAAAAGAACATAAGGTGAAGCCTTAGTTTAAAATTGCTTAAATACTTAAAATTGGTGTGTAATATTAGGCTTGATGCCAAAATCACATGACTTAAAATTGGTGTGTATATTATGAGGCATAAATTCAAGAAACTTACATGATTGCAAGTTTATGATTTAGGAGATATGGGAGGTATATGATGTAACTCTTTAGATGATAGTCTCTTTTAAATTCTATGTGATGAATTTTGTAGACTTTGTTATTGATTTCTATTTATGTATCACCTCACATGTATCTCAAGCTTTTGCTAGTTGAACACACTACACAAGTTACTTTTTGCTAAACTTTGTACATTATATTGTGTGTGATCTTGTTGTGGCCATCCAAGATTAAAGTTCCTTGATTTTGATGCAAAATGTGCTTAATGTTTGAGTTTTTGAAGACAATTGATTGAAAAACTTGTTTTTGGAAGATCTGTGTTGAATTCAAGTGTTTTTTTTTTTTTTTTTTTAAAAAAAACTTTTAATCTCATACTCATGCATTTCATTCATGAAATATTGTGCTTTGAGGAGTTTCTGCATTAAATTTCTTTGTTTTTTCAAAAAATTGATTTTCTCATGCATCATTTGTGTTTAGGATTCACATGCGTTGCATTGTTTTTGTATCCATCTTACAGTTTTGCAGTCATATCTCTCATTGTTTTCATACATAACATGCATACACTTTGCTACATTGGGTACTCAACTTGATCAAGAAAATTGATTGATTAATTTTTGAGTTATGTATTTTCTAATATATGCTATTTTTATGTGTGAACTGTAGAAAATATTTTTCTTAAGAGATATGATGGATAATCAATGTGCAAATATTTTCTCTACTCATGCAACTGTTTATGGGTCACATAGTGTCATGTTTGCATTTTATTGAAAGAGAGAATACTTTTTCTTCATGTGTATCCTCAACTTAGTTTTTTTTAAAACTTGGTTTGTGTCTTTTTATTTATCCCCAACCCCTTTATTTTTCCCCAAAATTGTTTTTTCCAAAACTTGTTTTGTTTTTCCTATTTTATAGGGGGAGAAATTTTTTTTAACCTTTGTGGTTCTTAGGGGAAGTTGTTGCTCTTCATAGGGGGAGTTGTCTCTATTTTCTCTTACTCTGTTACCTATTTTTTCTGTCTATCTTCTGATTAGGTAGTCTTTGTCAATACGTGACAAAAAGGAGGAGACATAGATGACCTGTTTGTTTTGTTTTGGGGCAGATAAATTTTTTTTTCAAATGGGGAGAATATAAATTTTTTTTGATATATCTAACTTAGGGGGAGAGTTAGAATTTACTTTTGTTTTCTATATTCTGTTTCATATTATTGTTTATATGTCTTTCTTTCCACACATGCGGTGATGTGTTTGTTGAGTGTTTCAAGAAAAACAGGTGCATTATGATCAAGACCTTCTATCTCTTCTTGCACCTTCTAGGTTAGGAGTCTTAGATTGGGATTTGTGATGTAATTGGGCATTTTATTGTATTGGGTTGTTCTTGTATTTGAGCATTTCATTTTGTATGAAAGTTTTGTCACAAATTGCAAAAGGGGGAGTTTGTTAGGTTCTAAATGTTTAGAACAATTAGTAAATCGTGAACACAAACTTGTCTAGATATAGATCTTAGAGTCTATAGGTTTTATTAGACAATGCTTAATGTGATTCAAGTCAAGATTCAAGAACATACAAGCTGCAGGAAGAAGACTTCATATTCTGCCTGGTTCGATCGATCGATCGAAGAACAGGCTCGATCGATCGAAAGTCGTATCTGCAGAATTTTAATTAAGCCCAAACAGCAGTTCAAGCCTATTTAGGATTAGGGTTTCTAATCTTCTTCTCCCAGTATATAAAGGAAACCTTAAGCACGTTTTTATGAAGTCTTTAGAGAGAAAAGAGTGTGCCTCTTTTGTATTTAGGGTTTTGTTTCTAAAAGGCTCTCTTATGTCTTCTACCGGTGCTATTCCTTGAAGAATCTCAAGATCCGGTATTATCGAAGTTACTACCTTCTCTTGTCATCAAAGGTGTTGATGATCTAAACCTTCAAGGGTGGTCTTGGAGTCACAAACAGGAGAGTTTGTGTTGCTAAACCTTTGAGTTGGATCTCAAAGTCACAAACGGGGGTGTTTGTGTTTTGCAAAGGCCAAAGAAAAAAGGAGTCCGTGGATTCGGAGTTTGCACGTGGTCGTGTCAGTAAGTTCTACTGGTTGGTAGTAATAAGAAGTCGAGCGTGGGGGTTTGTAAGTCTTATTGTATGAACTTCGATTCTTTCTAGTGGATTTGCTTTTTACCTTGAGGATAGTTAGGTCAAATCCTCCCTAGATTTTTACTGGTTTGGTTTTCCTGGGTGATCATATCTTGTGTTATTTATTTTCCACTGCTTTGCTTGATTTGATCTTTGTTATTGTGATAACCTAGATTTGTTAATTTGGACTAAGTAACAACTTGGTTAATTACCTAGGTTAAATCAATTATTTTAAGGGGTCTAAAAACTATCAGAGGAACTTTACATCTTATTTTCCAAGGGATACATGACATTTATTTGATTAGCCAAAATGTCTTAATTTAAAATATCACAAGGCAATATTTAATTAGATGGTTTACGTCATTTTAAATTAAATATCAATATATCAACACGTGTCAACGTGTGATTGGGTCTTAGATATTTTTTGGAATTTTTATTCAGTGACACTTAGAATGTTTTCATTAATCTTTGAATAATAACAGTGGGACTCACTAAGTAGCATGTGGTAACTTCTGATTGTTTGAAAATTTTCCACTTCAAAAAAAATAAAAAAATAACAATAGAGAGAGAAGAAGAAGTCATTTCATGCAATCACGAGGCTTGGGAATTTTACATGAACAATAGAATTTTTAAGAGTAAAATAGTCGGTTCTCACATGAAAATCAAAACTTTGGTTCAAAGATATTGGAGAGTCAAATTTCATTGGTTAAAATATATTAAATGGACTAAAATGAACATAACAAAAAATAATTGATTTTAACTAGTCCTTGAATAGGATAAAATAAATTACCCATATGAAATGGTAAACACGCATGCATGAAATGAAATTTATTGCATAATTAGGCATTTTAAATTATTAAAGTCATTAATTACTTTTATAAATGAAAAATTAATTAATATTGACAACCTAATCTGTTCTAGAGTCAATCTAATTAATTAATTATTTCTCTTTCAATAGCCACCTCAACAACACAATCACCATCGCTAAATTCAATTATATAATCCGTTTGTTTCAATATTAGTGTTTAAGCTAGCTGACAACTGGCCAGGATAATTCTTTTTTTTAATAATCTTTTTAGCAACTTTTGTAGGATTTGGGATGTGCTCAACAAAGATGGTTTGGTTACGCAATCTCCAATGTCAAACAAATAGTAGCAAAAAGATTGAATTTGTGACATTCAGTAGTAGCTAGGAATCTTCAAATATCATTGTGGAAAGATGACATATTTTACTAGATCACTTGGAGTCAATATAACAAGTGAATTAGTGAGGATTGGCCATGGAGAGAGAGACCAAATGATGGTTCTATATGGGCATGAGACAAAGATGTAGTTGACTAATTTCATTGCTTGATTACATAGGACACACGACATGTCTGCTTAAGGCTACCTTCTGTTGAGTGTGTTTGGTTGAGACTTGGGAGAATGTCCCAAGCAATATAAAAGCTTGTAATTTATACCTTTAGTAGTATGTAAATTTTACTTTTTTGTTTAATTTTTTTTTTTTTTACAGGAAATGTTAAAAAATAAAAAGATGAGATTAAATTGCATATTATATCCTAAAACCTTTGACCATTGTTTCAAAATCATCCTTATCTTTAAAAAAGTTTCAAAAACATCTTTATCATCATCTCATGAATAGAAAATACTAACATAGTAATCAATGAAACCGAGGTTACTATGATGACATAGAGCTTATGATGTGGTATGAACTCCATTTGACAAGTTATCATTATCTATCCATCAGGTGATCGTAACATCATATGGTATCTTGCTATACTCCATACTTCTCTCCCAAATGAGGAGGGACATTCTTGGTTTAGCGTGAGTTTAGATTGGGCGTTTTGCTCAATCTGTGCATTTTGCATTTTTTTAGTGGGTCTTATGAGTATTGTTCACCGACCACCAAACTCAGCAAAATGTAGATTTCTAGATAAATTTGAGCCCCATAGCATTATTCACACCATAAAAAATTATTTTGCTACCATATTTTTAGTAATAGGTTTTCAGTTTTCAGCAACTAAGCGTTACCCAAACACACCCTTAGTATGGTGTTCTTTTGATTGAAAACATAAACATAGTGAAATGAAGAAAACGAAGTTGCAGTAATTTTTCAGAAGAAGAGCTTTGAGAAAAGTTAGAAATCTAGAACAGAAAGTCATAGGATAAAGTTGAGCTAGAAATATCCAACATGGATTCCAACACACCGTTCCTAGAGGACACGGTCAGAGGAAATTTTAAAAAAATGGGTCCAAAGCCCATCCATTCATTTAAAAATCAGCAACATCCCCGAATTATTCGGCCCAAAGGTCCAAGTTTTTTTGTGGGCTGGCTCTAGAGCACCAAAAATCCTTCCTCGAAAAAATTTATTTTGAATATTGGGCCAAAAATTTCTAAAAGAACATTCTATTTTTGTATAGTTTTATTAGGTGTACTAATTTTTCAAGGATTTTGTGCAAATTATTAAAAAATGATCACTTTTGAAGCATGTAATGATAATTTTCTTTCTATTAAAGAAACAATGTTATTTTAATGATTCATATATTCTATTCTTCTTGATTCAATCATAGATTGCTTTTGAGCTATGTAATGCTATTTTTCAATAAAGAAAATTTTTACTTTCAATAAGTTCCAAGTGGCTTTCTTTAGTGTCTCGCTTTTTTTCTATCTATTCTATACTTGTTGAGTTAGTAAATGATCAATTACGAATTATGTAATGAACATTTAATTTGATTTATTGTGTAATTTGAATAAGTTCCCAAACAGTTTTTTTTGGGTACGCCACTTGTTCCATGGATTCTCTTCTTTGTGATTTAGTAATGATCACTTTTTGCTAATGCAAAGATAATGATAATGGAAATAACACAAAAAGAACTGAATAATACTTCTGAATATTATTTATTTGAGATTAAAAAAACAAGACAACATTATTTGGACTGAGACGTGACACTCACTTTCTTTAAGGAGATTTAAGCTCTTGGTTGGTTAAACTTTGTAACTAGTGTAGCCTTTTCTGACTTATCTCCCTTAAGATACAACAGCCTAACAAATGTCATATGACTAAAACATCCTTCCTTGCCAAAAATCCCTCTATTTTTTAGTGTATAAGAATGCTTGTAATTGCTGAATTTTTTTAGTGTAGTAATGCTATTACTTGTGTTAGGTTTGAATGAGTCTATTTATAGGCCGAATGGGCCTCACGAAATTATTACCCAAATTAATCTGATTAATTAGGTCCATAATTCTAGGCTGGAGTTAAACCATTAATGTATGAGATAAGTAGTTTTTGAAGAAATAAATACACCCAATAGCTAATCCATTAAGCGGATGAATGACTCTTCACCTGATGGTCCAAGTTTTTTTGTGGGATATAGAGCCCCAAAAATCCTTTCTTGAAAAAATGTATTTTAAATATATGGCCCAAATTTTCTAAAAGCACATTCTATTCTTGTATAGTTTTGTTAGATGTGCCAATTTTTCAAGGATTTTGTTCTTTCTTATTAAAAATGATCACTTTTGAAGCATTCAATTATAATTTTCTTTCTATTAAGGTTGCGTTTGTTTCAGCGGTAAAGGAAATTAAGAAAACATTTTACATTGTGCTCGTTGTTTGGGATGCTCAGAAAATACGGTCAAATCGAAAATCTCATTTATTGACCGTAAAATATGTGGGCTATGAGTGTAAAATAGATTACACTCCTATTTTACTTTCAAACCATTTCCAACCGAGAAAGAGAAAGAAAGATTGAACCAAGTCTGATCGTTGCCTCTTTCACTTTGACCAACCAAGGCCGAATCAAACACTGCATGTCACTGATCTAGTGTCTTCTCTCTCTCCTCTCACTTTTTCTCTCTAACCCAAACCAAGCCCCTAACTGGGTTTTGTGTCTGATTTTTGTTTTCTTTGATCTCTGATTTTGTTGTTGTTATGGTGGTTTGGGTGGTGGAGTTTTGTTGGTTTTTGTGTGGTATGGGTGGTGGTGTTTTGGTGGGTGGTGGTGGATTTTCTATAGGTGGTAATAGCAAAGGAGCAATGGTGGCAGTTTTTTCCCTCTTCCCGATTTGGATTTTGTGTGGGCAGTGGTGGGTTGTGCTTGTCCTTGGTGGTGGCGGCTAGCTTGGGTTTACATTTTCTGAAAATAGATTTTTTACATCTAAGACCAAACGCAAGAAATAATTTTCCGGTGTAATTTTCACAATATAGTTAAACAACAAAAAATGTTTTCCTTTACAGAAAATATTTTATACTTGGAAAACATTTTACATATTTCCAAACACAGCCTAAAGCAACAATGTAATTTTTATGAATTCATATATTCTACGCTTCTTGATTCAGTAATGGATTGCTTCTATGTAATGCTACTTTTTCATTAAAGAAAATATTTACTTTGAATAAGTTCCAAGTGGCTTTCTTTAGTGTGCTATTCTACCTATTCTATACTTGTTGAGTTAGTAAATGGTCAATTAGGAATTAAGTAGTGGACATTTAATTTCATTCATGCTATTGTGTAATTTGAATAAGTTCCCAAACAGCTTTTCTAAGGTGCACCACTTGTTCCATGGATTCTCTCTGTTGTGATTTTGTAATGATCACTTTTTGTTGGTGTAAACACAATAATAACGGAAATAAAACAAAGAAAAATTGAAAAATACTTCTGAATATTATTTATTTTAGATTAAAAAAAAAGATAAAACACTATTTAGACTGAGGCGCGATACTCGCTCTCTTTAAGAAGATTCAAGCCTTTGGTTGACTAAATTTTGTAACTAGTGCAAACTTTTACAGACTTGTCTCCCCCAAGATGCAACAACCCGACAAATGTCGTATGTCTAGAATACCCTTCCTTGCCAAGAATCTCCACATTTATTAGTGTAAAAGAATGCTTGTGATTGCTAAATTTTTTGGTGTAGTAACACTGTTACTCATGTTGGGTCTAAATGAGTCTATTTATAGACCCAATTGGCCTCACAAAATTATTACCCAAATTAATCTTAATTAGGTTCATAATTCTAGTTTGGAACTACACAATTAATGGATGAGATAAAGAGTTTTTGAAGAAATCAATAGGCCCAATAGCTAATCCATTAAGTGGTTGAATGACTATTCACCCAAAGCTCCAAGTTTTTTTTGTCAGCTCTAGTGCCACAATAATCCTTTCTTGAAAAATGTATTTTAAATATTGGGCCCAAAATTTTCTAAAAGCACTTTCTATTCTTGTATAGTTTTGTTAGGTGTACCCATTTTTCAAGGATTTTGTTCTTTCATATTAAAAAATGATCACTTTTGAAGCATGTAATGATAATTTTCATTCTATTAAAGCAGCAATGTATTTTTTATGAATTCATATATTCTATTCTTCTTGATTCAGTAATGGACTACTTCTATGTAATGCTATTTTTTCATTAAAGAAAATATTTACTTTGAATAAGTTCACGCATGTATATTTGGGATTTTCTTTAATTTAAAAAAAAAAAAAAAGTCCCTACAATATTTGGAGTAGTTACAAATTAGTCAGGGAATAATGTACAAAGACAACAAATCTGTCCTACATTAGTGTTCTATGTGCAAGAATTAAGAAATTACCAAAATTTAATGCATTTCTTATTATCTCATGGGAAAGGTTGCAAACATAGATAGTAGCGTATGCTGGATTGTTTTCGAGAGCCTCATTGATCTACAAAACACATAAAACATAAGAAACTAACTGTCAAAATGAAGATATCCCAAATCAATTCTAGTCTAACATACTTTAAATTAGAGCACATGCTTTGGGATACAGTAAGAAATAATTCGAATTTAATGAAGCCACATAATATATGAGCTTAGCTCTTCTGACACAACCTGATATTAGTTATGATACTCCTAAAGTTCTTGTGAGCCTATTGAGCTAAGGAATTTCCTAAGACATATCATGGACATGAAGAAGAGGAGACTTCTTACTCTATAACCCTTTATTTTACATTAGAATACCATTCTATATATTAAGTTTGGTGAAGATTTTATATAAATCCATAACTTGGTGACCTCTGCAATGATTGTACATAAATATGACGGCTGCTACAATTTGGAAATTATAGAAAGCCATGTAGTGGCTAATCTTAAATACAGATATACTCTTCACAATGATATATTTAATGCACTATGCATATGATTATTGCATTTATAAAAAAATAGGTTTTAGTTATTAGAGGTTTCCACTAGCATTAAGTTTTAGGAGACTAACAGAATTTCAAAATAGCAGTAAGTTTTAGTCCTTTGCCTAACCCCTCTGTCATTGAAACCTATCTAGACTATTCTTGTCAAGACCCTTCTTTTAAGGTACTAGCACTAGATTTGGATGAATTTTGGTAAGTCAACTTCTGTGTGTTTATCAACTCAACCAGATCCATGGGCATTGTAAATTGGGAGATATGTTAATGTTGACACTTGACAGCCAAATATATAAAAAATCAAATAAAATAAAAATCAAATTAAGAACCACACAAAGTTGAGACCCTTTGCCGTACACTATTAGAAGAAACAACAGAGTATCAAGCATCTTATCAGGCCTATAACATAAAATGAACAAAGTTTCTCTCCAATCTAGTTTAGAGAGAAACTTTTCAAGCTTCTTATATATCTTTTTTTTTTTTTTTGGTGAATTTTGAAAATTTAATCGTTAAATTTTCATGTTCCTTATGTTCTTACCATACATTTCAAATTTCATTCAAATTGGATATTATTTACTGTTCGATCAATAAACTTAATTTTTAAACACAATTTTAGATCATAAAAAATTGAAATTTTATCATTTGTTTGATAAGATAGCAATTGATGTTTGATCTTCTTGAAATCGTACATACATGAATAGTATAATAAAAACATGCAATCTAGCGGTTAGATTTTTAAAATTCACACTCAATATAGAGATGTATGAGGAGTTTGTAGAGTTTCTCTATAAAGTAGTTTGAAAAGAAACTTTGTTCAAATCAAACAACAATGATGAACAAAAATTGAACACATCATAGCAGAATAACAAAGACAAAAGATTGCCAAGGATAGAATTATCAAGTTTGTTTAGTTATTCCTTTTTTCTGTCCCATCTATTTCCTCCTCTCTCTTTCTTTTATTTCTTTTTATTTAATGGCACTAGGCAACCAAAAATTATACGGCCTTTCTATTACCTGTGGGTCAAGCAGCAATTTTGTTGGCACGGTTTTCTAGTCCACCCCAATTGGTGATAGAAGCTATTATCAAAAGGGATTTATTAATGTATTCTTTTAGGCATATATTAATAAACAATTTTATGAAACTTTTTATGGAAAAATAATTTACTGTTTTTACAGTTTTTTCAATTCTCTATACAAACTTTTTCAAAATGAATAATTAATGTGTGCCCCTTACGAAAATATCTATGAATCTATCTAATAAAAAGTTGAAACCCACCTTTTAGAAAAACTCATCTCTCTGTCTAAGGCTTTGCCATTTTTTATCTTGCATTGCTCTTTGTGCTCATGGAAGTCAACAAAACGATTGCACCAACAAGCCCACCTGGTCTTAGTACTGTAAACAGCCACACACAAAAGCACCATCACTTATATTCCCAAATCCATAGCCAAAGCCACCACCGTGGCATTTTCCCCTCGACTTCCACTCTTATAATCATCAAATCCATCATCTTTATTATCCTCTTTTTTGCCATATATAATTCTAATCAATGTTCTACTCAGAAGACTCAAATCTGCTAAAAACAATGGCGTACTTTTATAAGAGTATAAAAAAGCGCTAAAATAGTGATTTCACCAAGTTTATCTTAGTTTCAACAAGTCTAATTACCTCATCACCATAACCATGGATCGATTATGTGTAAACCCTAATTTTCAAAATCCTCAAGATACAGGGATTCTAAAATTAAAAAAAAAAAAAAAAATCAACAGCACCGAGCTCCAATAATCAATCAAATAGATGAGAAAGCAAGAAAAATTGCATGGAATTTAGAGATCTAACCAGAAATAGAATTGCAAGATGTTAAAGATCAGAAACTAAACAGAGTATTCAAATCAAGCAAAGAAAATCAAAGAAAATACAAGAGACTTCAAGAACTAGAGAGAGAATTTTCTGAGTAAGAGAGAAAACTCTTATTGCTCAATTTCTGTAATTACAAGAAGCAAGTGAATTATAATGCACTACTTTACATTTATACCATGGATTACTACACTACCAGAAGATAAAAGAGCGGGAAGATCACTAACTGCCTGTAACAGATTTTCCTATTTACACGCTTCCAATAACAATTAGCCATATGTCTACTAATAACTCAGCCAACTCTCCCATATGCATTTCACGTGCTGCACTTAAACTTTTAATACTACAAGTAGCTTTCTTAGCAGAACACCAATACTACTGTCGTTTAGACTTATTATCTTCTTTTGTACTTTAGTCTTCTTTACATGAGCCTTGCTAACTTTCTTCACCACTGCTTCATTCTTACTCTTTTGACCATGCTTCTTAACACAAAACTAAAACAAATATAGAAAATCACTTACTGAAGCCTTGAAATTGAAAATTTCCAATTCGAGCAGACGAAACCAAAAGATATCGATCTACAAAGAAAATAAACTTAGGTTTTTTTGTGAAAGAGAGTGATGAGAGCATTAGAGAGAGAGAGAGAGAGAGAGAGGGAGAACAAAAGCTACTGAGAAAAAAAGAGGAAATTCGAAGAGGGAGAACAAGTTGCTTTTGTCCGTGTTTGTAAGAATCAAGTAAATATATAATTTCATAGAGGGAAGCGCGTTCCTGATTTTCTGTAAGGTTGAATTCAATCATCCACCTTGTGGCTTTATTCTGTGTCAAATTTGCTTGTTGAAAGCATTTAGTAATCCTGTATTTAGGTGAGATTGTTGTAAAGGTGGTAAGTGAGATAAAGTGTTGAAATGCTCAAGTGTGTGCAAGAAAATAGAGACTCACGACTGGATCTCGTGGGTGACTCACGGCTTCAAGCCGCTAGAAGCAGCACATGTGCTAAGCATGCCAGAAGTTCAAGCGTCATGCTAGCTGGAGCACTACAGGACAAAATAGGACAACTGGCCGTTCTATTATCTCGCGGCTGGATCTCGCAACTCAGTCAAGCCACGAGGTCAAGCCACGAGCTAGCCCTGTTTTGAAAAACCTGACTCTTCACATTCCATTTTCACCCCAATATAAATACCCCTTATACCCACAAAAGAAAGAGAGCTTCCAGAGAGAATTTTGAGAGAGAAACCTTAGAGTAAAACAAGATTGATTCATCCACCATCTTTACATAAGAGACTCTTCGAATTCCTCAACTTTCTTCCTCTCCATTGTTAAACCCTTGAGAGGTCTTTTACCAAAACATTTTCTCACCATATCCATCATTGTGAGAGGGCTGTTTGGTGTTTTGGAAAGTAGTTAGGAAGGAACCAATCTATATTGGTTGATGCTATGGTCAAGTAGCGGAATCCGGGAAGCTAGAAAAGAAATAGGTTCGGTGCAACCTCGTTGGAGCAAGAAGCTTGGAGGGCTTAGGTACACTGGGTAGATTAGACTTAGAGGGTCTATTGCTGTTCATGTATCCTAACTATATTTTCTAGTGGATTACTTACCGCTTGGAGGGCAGCAGAGAGGTTTTACGCTGAGGGCTTTGGTTTTCTCTTCGATAACACATTGTGTGTAGTTCTTCTGTTTGCATCTTCCTTACCTTTTATCTTTGCCTTTTATTATCTACTATGAGTTGTGATTTTAATTGGCTTAGATTGTATAGCTTTTGTTCATTTTCCGCATACTTGTTGTTTGTCATAAAGCTTGAATTGGTAATTTTGTATTTGGGGGTCTAAATGTTCAAGGGTGTTTTATACACTATTGGAACTTTCATTTTCTACGTTTACAAGCAGTGGAAAAAAAAAAAGTGGAAAAAAAAAAAAAATATATATATATATATATATATATAATTAACAATATCAACATTTATCCACCCGTGGATAAAATTTTCTCAATTAAAATTTTTTATTTAATCCTTTTTTACGGTGAGGAAAAAAAGGGGGGGGGGGGGGAGCCACTTTATTTTTAACATTTATCTCAACGGTTATCACAACTGTTGAAATGAGTATACTGATTTCCTTTCTTTTGCTCCATAGTTGCATACAACTGTAGAAAATTAATGCTTCTATCAACATTTTTTAGAGTTATGCAATTATAGAAAATTAATGCTTCTATCAACATTTTTTAGTAAACGTGGATAAAAATATGTTGAAAAAGCTCAAGTTATTTGTTGTACCATATAATTAATTTGTAAAAAAAATAGTAAAATCGTTTATGTTTTTAGCATTTTCCTTGTAAATAACTACTGAATTAGACAACTACCTGTCTTATTTAGGGTAAAGGACAATTAGCACAACAGACTGAATAATTATTCAAGAAGAGTCATCAAAATTCATCAGTCACAAACAGATTTATCTGTCTAGAAAGATAAACATATGACCCCCACCCAATAAAAAAGTACAATAGGATGGTAGCACTTTATTTGCACCAATGAGTACAATTTTATTTTCGTCATTTCCATGACAAGCATATGACTATTACATCTTATCGATAGAAACAACTAACACAGAAAAAGAAATACATGCAGAGACAGTAGCACTTTGCTTGTAACAAAGCGTCCGTCTTTATTCCAGTCATTTGCATGGCAAGCATATGACTTTTATTGGTCAAACATCTTAGAGCATTCACAGTAGTGTAGGCATATTGCTATATTACTAAAATTTAGCTCCACATACCCAAAAGACACGCTACAGCAGTGGAGGCATAAGGAAAAAATTTAGATGTTCCACTACAGTGCACATCTATATATAGATGTGCACTGTAGCTGAGAGCAAAAAAAAAAAAAAAAAAAAAGAGAATATTTTATTCGGCTGGTTAATAAAATAATCTCGCTCATCTCTCATCTTTCTCAGTCTCTCTCTCAGTCACTCTCCCATCTCCCTAGTCTTTTTTTCGCTGAATATCTCCTCGGTCACTCTCTTATCTCTCTCTCTCAAGCAAACTTCTCTTCCACCGCCGATCGCCTCACGCTGCCGATTACCTCACGCCACCTCAAGCCGCCAATCGCTTGCTCATCAAGCCACCAGTCTGAAGCTCATCAAAGTCGTCGGTCTAAAGCTCATCTAAGTTGCAAGTCTGAAGCTCATGGAAGCTCGCCGAAGTTGTGTCGCCGATCACCTCATGCAGCCAATCGCCTCATCTCACGCCGCCGATCGCTTGCTCATCAAGCCGCAAGTCTGAAACTCATCGAAGCCTCCGGTCTGAAACCCATGGAGCTCACCGACATTGTACTTGTTTGTGATTTGTGATTTTTTATTTTGTTTGTGATTGGTGAATTTGTTTGGTCTGGTAGAGGAAAAAGATTGGGGATTTCGGTTTTTTTTTTTCTTTCTACTGTGGACTGGTGGTGGTGGTGGTTATGGCTGTGGCTGATGGTAGAAGTGGTTGAGGTTGGTGTTGTGAAAATTTTTTGGGTAGTGTGATATATTATTTTATTGTAGTGGTTATATTATTTTATTGTGATATTTATATTATTTTATTGTGTTGAAAGCTAAAATAGATCCACTGCTCTAGCATATGTGTAGGAAAAATAGATAGAATAACTTTTGGTGAAACTAAATTGCTATATTTTTAGCTCCACTGCTGTGGATGCTCTTAGAACCAAGTGACACAAAATAATAAAAATATTAAAGAGTACCCTTATGTATGAGAGTTGATTGAGACATCATCTCCAAACAGCTCTGCTACTTTTTGTCCAACGCCCACATCATTCCTCAAGGTCAGACGAGTAATGAAAGGAAGCATAAATCTGAATTTACAAAATAAGTGTCAAAATCTTAATGAGTTGTTTCGAGGACTAAAAAATTATAAGAAACAGAGAAAGAATAAGAAAGATAACCTCAAATTGGTAAAATCTTGATTTTCATTCAGCATTATCAAAAAATATTGTCAGTGAAGATAGCAATATCACCCTCGCCTCAGTTTAGTTCCTTGGTTTTTTTTCTCAATGCTTGTTTTGAATTCCTCTGGCATGTCTTCTATCTTAAACTCACGAACACTCTTTAGATTCCCCAACCCAAAAGGGACCATCAATTTCTTGCAGGATCGTATCTCCAGCCTTTTCAAGTTTGGCATTGCTTGTTCCTCCACAGTCCATTCTTCCAGCTCATGAAGTAGGAAGAACTTCAGAAATACAAGCTGGCGAAAGCCTCCATTGGAACAAACCATTCTTTCCCCAGTATAAGAACCAGAGTAGAAACTGAGCGATTTGAGGTTGTAAAACTTCTCCAACTCTGGCATTGGATCATTTGAAAGCTGAGAGGCCGATAAGGTAAGCTCAGTCAGGCTTTGAGGGAGTCCAATATTGTTTACAATGATGGATGGCTTCAATAGTTTCCCAAACAAATATAGGTCGGAGAGATTTACTAGGCCTGACAAGTGATTCAAATCAATATCTTGAGGTCGACCCATTTCATCAATTGATTTCAACTTTAATGTTTGAATGTGATTCAATTCTACAAGACTTTTTGCCAATTCATTTTGCTGTGACAAGTCCAACTGGAATGCCAGTTCCAATTTTCTAAGATTTTTCAACAATTTGAGGGCATCCTTCAGAGGACTATCGTTATCCATAAATGCACCCCACAGTGCTTGGAGATTTTGCAGTAAATTCCCTCTTAGGTGATTTAGAAAATTACCTCTATGTTGAGGAGCAATCTTGCTTCGATAAATTCCATTCATGTATAGGTTTTGAAGATTCTGCGACTTCCATTTGACCCTGGAAGAGTATGGATATAAGTATGCTTCAAATCCAAGTTTTGAGGTTCACTAACTTGCCTTAAGCCCAAATATTTTAAACGAGTTAATCTTCCTATATACTTCTTGGTAAGTGAGGTCTGAATATATCTTCCTATATTTCTTTTCCAGGTTTATCTCCTTCTCGGGAGTCAAAGAAGAGAATGGAGCTGAGATTTCTGCACCTTTGCAATATAATTCGGGAATTTAGGCTGCTACCATGTCTTTGACTAGAAATGGTATCCATTTGAACAAAATTATAATGAAGCCGCTGATCTGGGCTTGAAGTTGAATCTGGTCGTGAACGGGGTTCTTGCAGAGCACTAGGTAAGCCACAAGTGAGGATCTTCCCGTCTGGGTTCCTTTCCAGTTCTTGTACCAGGTTGCATTCAATCAAGTCTTTCAAATTCTTCCTTGCAACAGATTCAAGGGGCTTGTCAGAGCATTTTGGTACGAACCCTTCAGCAACCCACAACGCCACTAATCTCTTTGCAGAAACTTCAGAATCTTTGGAGAATTGTGCAAAGTGAGAAAGACATTCTCTTAGATTCGGAGGAAAGTCTTTCAATTTGTTTCCCAGTTGTCTATCCATGGTGTCTGGTAAGGATTGATATGTTCAAGCACCCTTGACAACTCCCCAGTAATGACTTCTTTCCAGGACAACAGATACCCAATACTCAAGATGGAAAGCGGCAAGCCCCCACAACTTCTTACAATTTTTTCTGCCAGTTTTTTCAAATCTAGAGAGAGTTGAGGCTGAGGCACCGTCTGTCTAAACAAATTCCAGCTCTCCTCTTTAGTTTGTAGTCGAAGTCTGTATGGGTCACAAATTGGGTCAGCATGTGAGGCTACCCTCTTGTCTCGTGTGGTGAGCAAAATTCTGCTCCCATTTTTGTTATCCGGGAATGCTTCTTTTAGAGTCTCCCAGGTTTCCTTTCTCATGATATTGTCCAGAACTAGAAGGTAATTCTTGACCTTCAAGAAATCTTTCACCTCCTTGAACGAGTAATCTTTTTCCTTCTCTTCCTCAGGAGTCCGAGTCAGCAGGACATTTCCTAATCTTTTCAGGAGAACGTTCTTATCGTGGTCCACTGAATCAGGTAGAGATACCAAGTATCTGTATTTAAAATGGTTCTGAGTATTTTTATTGTTCAAAACCATCTTTGCCAGAGTTGTCTTACCGATACCCTTCATCCCCACAATTGAATGAGTGGAGAAACGGTCCCTCTTGGTGGTCAGTTGGGTGACTATTTCATGTATGTCTTCATCTAAGCCAACCTCCAAGTTTGTCTCTTCCTTTAGTTCAATGCGACATAACTTTATCCTCGACTCAAAAAGTTCGAGGGCTTTTTGGAATTCCCCAAGTTCTGCTGAGAATTTCTGCCAAGGATCTGTCTCGCTTTGAGTGTTGCTCCTTTTTGCGGTTGAGTTTCAAATGTATGTGCTCAAGGAATTATTTGCATCTTTAATAAGAGTTTTCAGTTGATCCTTCCAAACCGTTTTTGAATTCTTTAAATTCTCAATGCCTTCAACCGCATTTGCTTCTTTGAGAAATTGGTGCACTTGATGGAAAAGCTTTTCTAGCTGTTTGAGCTGATAAGTTGCAACGGATGGCGCATGTTTGAGCTGGTTGCTAAAGTCGTCAGGAGGAGCTGAAATATCCTTTCCATGGGTGGTGGCCTGAGTTTGCTGCTGTGGAGACCAGTGGACAGATTGTGATTGATATCTTCTGATAAAGGTGAAATCAAACTCTTGCTTTCTAAGAAAGAGACGCAAGAGACGACTCTGCATGCTGGAAAAACTCTTCATGAGCTCAGGCCCTCCTATCCAATTACCAAACTACGGAAGCCAGCTCATTAGAGTTGGGATTTTCCGTTTCCTATCAATGTCATGTTGTATTTCGTCGATGGTGTCATGCGCTTCCTCCACCCAGGCCTCTTCGATTTTACTTTCCAAGATAAGCCCTTCTAAATCTTGCAGGAAAGCAATCAGTAGCTGCAGTGGAAACTTGATGGAGTACTCTACTTTCATTTTCTCTACTGATCAGGACTTTTAATTTCTTTTCAATAGAGGCACTTTTTGCAGGTTTTTGGTGAGGCTTCCTCTTGTCTTCCTCTATTGGTCTGTCCTGCAGGCTTCTAACAGTAGACCTTGACGACTCAACAAAATTACAGATTTGTTCTCTGTGTAACTTCCAAATTTGAACATTTATATCAGAACTGCACGAATCCAAGTCAATCTGGAGGCCATGAATTTTTTTGTAACCCGAGAAACCAAAGTAAATCCATTTCAGGGATTTTTTTCTCTCACTCAGTTCCTCGTAGGTTTTTCCCCAATCCTGTACATTGCGAATCACAGTTTTGGTTGCATCCACCCAGCCTCTTGTAGCATCATTTAGTCGTACAGTGGTTACTGATCTCAGTTGGGAACTCCCAAGTTGGTGGGCTTTCTCATCTATTTTTCTCCCTGATTCTGAAACAGCTTCTACATCTTCTAGGAGAGCATCCAAGAGCTTGAATTCCCAGCTAACCTGCTTGAAACTCTTCTCTAACCGTTGAAAGGATCTATTATTATTCAGCAAAAAGATAGGCAGACAAGAAGAGAACTATGAGGATTATGGAGAAATCAAGAACATAAAAATGGAAAAGATAAGAAAACACAGGCGAAATGCCCGTGGGTGCTCTCTGGTATAGGAAACAAAGCTTGTAGAACTCATTGAAATTACACCATTTCCTTCACAAGAAGAAAATGGCCATTACATGGTTCAAAAGTGAGAATACTGGATAAGTATGCAACGGCCATTAAATGGTTAAAAACGAGATTTCTGTATAAGGAAGACAATAATATGTGAACCAAGTGATATGCAAAACAAACTTGCGCAAGGAATTATTCCTTGGTAAAAAGAAAAAGTCATTTCCTCTTGGTTGAAAAGTGATCATTACTAACGGCCTGTTTGGATGTTAAAAAAAAGGAGGGAGAGTAGAGTAGAGAGAATGAGAGTAGTTCAATTACCTTGTTTGGGAGTTTTTTAAGAAATGAGAGGGAGGGGTTTGAAGGGGTTTCAACTACCTCCAACCCCTCATTTTTAATTCCCCCAAATTGGAGAGATTTGGAGGGAGAGTAGATCACATAAATTATTAAATATGTAAATTACCTAATTTACCCTTATTATATTAAAAAAATTACAAGGTATTTTAATGTAAAAAATAAAAAAACACCGTAACCACAATCTCTCTCAGCTCTCTCAGCCAAAAATTTCTCTTAGCTCTTTAACCCACGATTTTCTCTCAAGCTCTCTCAGCTTACAGTGGCTCTCTCTTTCTCTCACGACTTCTTCACTCTTGGACTATCTTTCACTCTTCTCCCACACGCCTAGCATTCTCTCACAAAGGTAAACTCTGTTTTAATTTCTGTTTCATGGGTTTCTTAAGTTGAATCAAATAAGTATGTTCTTAAAATTGTGATTTTATTGGGTAATTTCTTATTAATTGTGATTTTATGGGGGTAATAACATGTTATTTGTGGGTGGGTTTCTGATCTGAAGGCTTTTTTTTCTTAAATTTTAAAGTTTCAAAGTATTGCTTATAACGTGTTTGATAAAGTGCTTGAGTGAGTCTAGATTGTGAACTTGCATAAATTTGTATATTTTGGCTATGAATCTGTGTTTCTTGTTTATTTTTATTGGGTAATTTCTTGTTTTTTGTGAATGGGTTTCTGATTTGGGTAATTTCTTGTTTTGTTTTTTTGTGAATGGGTTTCTGATTTGGCTCCTCCTAAGCCCCAACCAAAATGGTACTCTCTCAGCTTTTTGATGTTCAAGTTTGAACTGGAAAATGGATCTGATTTATGTTTTTGGCATTTGGGTTTTGAGAAAACTATTAGCTTTTAGCTTGAAATCGTGTTTGCTTTCATTTTTCCCTGTTGTTTGGTTGCTGAGAAAATAGTAAAGGAGAATTTTTGTTTGTTTGTTTGTTGTTTATATGATGTTATTATGCTTACCCATATGCTGGTTTAGCTTGAATCTGAGAAAATCTAAGTTACTGTGTGTGCTGTGCACCCACTTCAACACGCCGCCAGTCGCCTCATCTAGAGTCCATGGTTGTCAGTCGACTCCATGCTTCTATACTTAACTGTATCACTGGTATATCTCTCTCACTATGTGTGTTTAATTTGTGATCGGCAGTGTACTGCTACTGCTGAAGAGTGAAGAGTTAAGAGCAAAGACTAAAGCTAGACTTTTTAGTTCACAGCTTTTGTTTACTATGTGTTGTGTTATACAGCTGTATTGTACTATTGTTGAACTTTAGAAATATATCTTGCTGACATTCATTTGTGGTTGTCTGCCTGTGTCATTAAATGAGTTTTGATTGTGACTTGAGAACGTGTTTCTTCTTGTGAGGTTTGTGTGAGACTTTCCTCTTTAGTATGCAAAATGAATTATTCCTCTATATTGTGTTAGAGCAGCTCTACCACAGCAAGTTGCAGTTTTTTTAGTATAATTTTAATAAACTTCATTGACTGTGACGGTGGCAATTTGCGGGTAATCTTTCTTTTTCTATTGTCGGAAGCCGCCAATCCTGATTCTGGCAAGAATGATGATTTAGCAGCCTCAAAAAGGTTGAAAGCACTCATAAAGTACTCTAGTCATTTTATATGAAAGTTCAACATTATGAACTTCATAATCACTAGTACCAGCATCTGTACTTCAGAAAGCTCTTTTTTATTTTCTGCTATATCTTCATGTAAATCACTAAGACTGTATTTCCATTTGATACTGTGCCGTACGGCAGTTGGTCCTGACAATGCTACAGCTTCCACAAGCGTAAGTCATGATAGCATTTTCACAAAATTGTGGGATCCTTATGTATATTTGATCAAAGACAAATAGATTACCTTCACCCTTACCTTCACCCTTTTTTTTTATTCAATTCATTTTGGCCTAAATTCTAACTTTTGTTTTGGCGGGGTGGGGAAGGGGGGAAGTATTGTTTGAGTTTCAAGTTTGAGAGAATTGTTATAGCAACAAGATAGTGAATTTATATTCTACGCTAGATTGGAATATGCAGATGTTTTGGAAGTGGCAATTACAAGTCACTGCTAATATGATATATTTAGATAAAGAAAGATGAATTGTGTTATATAACATATAGTATATGGTTTTATAATTTATATCACATTTTGATGTTTGTTTTCGTAGATCTTATAGTCACTGTTTCAATCTGAATAGCCACACACCATTATAATTAGGAATCTAGATATAGAAATATCGAGCTGAATTTGGGGGTTTGAAGCGAAATTATGTATATATTTTTGTTATAATTTTTATTTTGAATGTAAAGGAAATCGGAGCATTTCATTTGTGTTCCACATCAAAATATTGTTTTAAGTGCTGTTTATTTGAGTAGTTTGATGATGGAATTGTAATGTTTGTGGTATGTTTGCGTAGACAACTTCGAGGCGTCTTGCGGATAGGAAGGCGGAGAGGTTCGATAAGAACATTATGAAGAGAGGAGCTGTGCCTGAAACAACCGCAAAGAAGGGAAAGGACTACCCCGTTGGTCCTGTTCTTCACTATGACGGCGGCAATTCAAAAATTGGCTGTACTGCCAATGCTTACAATCTCTTGAGCTTGCCTTCATTATTGCTGAGTGCTTAAGGAGGAGGATTACATCACAGCAAGCTCTTGCCCTCTAGGCTTCTACAATGAGGCTTTAAGAGCCAACCAATGTGCTCTTTTTCTTACGTTAATAGCAGTTATATTAGCATTAGCACTATCGGATTTTCAGTTATTTATGTTGTGTATTGTGTGTATACTAAAAGGAAGAGTGATGGTCTAAGACATTATGAAAACACACTGGAATAAATGGATAACAATTTATTTATTCCATAAGAATATAAGATATGATTGCATTTTATTCTTGGTTGTGTGGTCTAGCCAGATAGTACAGTCAAAAGTTATTTCAAAGCTTATTATTTCAGATTTTTCTTATTTGAGATACCTTTCAATTGAGTCTAAAAATAAAGAATAGATTTTTTTTATTAACCAAAACTCTTATGCTTCAATGTCATTGTAAGCCCTTGCCGTAGTATTCAACCTAGTGGGATGGCTATGATTATTGAAATAGTCAAAATTTAATATTTTGTTGATTTTTTCAATAAACAAACAAACCGGACATTTTTTTCTTATTTTAATTATTATCAATTAAGGATGGTTTTTTTTTTAGTATAATAAAAAACTAGAAAAAATATTTAATCATAGACTAATGTTGATTATTTAAGTCACATAAAAATAATTATAAAAAAAAATATTCTAACAAATTAATCATAGACCAATGTTACAAGTCCATTTTCAAATATGGGTAAATTTGTCTATTTTAATTATTTCTTCTCCTCTCCATCCTAATTTTTAAAACATCCAAACAAGAGGAATGGCTAATTACTCCCTTCCCCTTTACTAATTTTAAAAACATCCAAACAAGGTGGAGGGGAATCATTCCTCTCTACTCTCCTCCCCACTACTCTCCTCTCCTCTACTCCCCTCTACTCTCCTCCCTCTCTAAACTTCCAAACAGGCCATAAATCACGAAGAATAGAATTTGTGTGAAAAAAAGTGGTATACCAACCAATGCTACGATGAGAACTCACTTGAACTACACAGATGCTTTAATGAAATGAAAACAACAATTGCATGTTTTAATTGTGATCAATACTCAATAAAGTAGAATAGATTGTGCACAAAAGGTGATACAGTAAACAAAGCCATAAAGCACTCATGAAATAAAAACATAGATTATGCATTCAAATTACAGAGATACTTGAATTAAATAAAAACATCCCTTGCCTGTTTCAAAAGTAATCTTTACCGAATCAGGATGAATAGAGTATTTGGAAAAAGTAGTAAAGCAAACAAAGCAATTTGGAACTTAAATAGTAGCTTTAATGAGAAAAAAACTCCGTCACACAACTCAAAAGCGAACAGTACCAACTAAAGATGGATATAGGCTGGGTTTGGATTCAGCTTTTGTGTTTTATGTTTGCATTTTTAGCAGTTTTTTTTTTTTTTTTGAGCCGGTTTTGTTGACTTTTCCACAGTGAATACTACATTCATATACTGTTTACGGACCCACAAATTCCACTTTTTAGTAATTTTTTCATTAAAAATGGATCACACGATACTATTCACACATTTAAAAATTATTTTGTTACAATGTTTTTAGTTTTCAATTTCAGCAAAATAAGTTCTATCCAAACAGACTCATAATGTGTGGAACAAGTGGTGTATATATATATATATATATATATGGGTTTACTTAATCATCAATTTTAGAAAACTACAAAACTACGTGATAACCTATCCAAATTATGAAACTGCTTTGACAAAAAGAAGAAGGCTATTACATTATTCAAAAGTGATCAGCTGAATCATGAGAAGTACAAAATCCATCAACAGGTGGTGTTGCATAAAACCCTAGAGTATTGTATTTTAATTAGTAACTTTTGGTGTTTTTAATTGAGACAATTAATGTTCAAATTTGTCTCACCAATTATCAGGAAAAAAAAACAAAAAGTACAGATAGAAATTAAGTGATTCAAAATTAATCATTATTATTGAATCACGAACAATAGAATTCATGCAACAAGTGTTGTACCAAAAAATGCTATGGAAGTTTTAATTCAAACTAGTCGTGGACCCTGTGCGTTGTGCATGATAATATTTTTAGAATGATCTCACTAAATTTTTTTTTTCCCCAATTTGGACTAACTAAATAAATACTAGTGTAATTCATAATCATTTTTTCATTTATTATAGGGACAATGACAAATTTAAAATATATAATTTTTATTGTACCAAAATCAAAATAATACAATTTTTCTAAAAAAATTAAAAAGGTAAGTTAGTGAAAATATTAATTTTTTAATAAAATTTATTTATAAAATTTTTGGTATCATTAAAAACTATATAAAATTTGGAAATTATTCTTATAGTTTAAATTAAATAACTTTATCAAACCTAATTATTTTTTTCTACCATACAATCAAAAACACTGAGAAATGTATCTAAAAAATTAATAAAACTCAAGACAATTACAATTAAAAATAATAATAAAAATGAAAGGGAAAAGTAAAATACTATAACTCATTTTCCTTTTATATATATATATATATATATATAAATAAAAAAGAAAAAAAACAAGAGTACAATTCCAAAGGGGAAAAAAGAAGAGAAATGCTTTTTGAAAAAAGAAGAAGTATTGTGTCAATACTGTCACAATCTAATCTTACCATCTAATCCAACATGTGCAAAATCAATAAATAAAAAAATTATTTAAAAAAATTAATTTTTTTTCTTAAAAATCTCATAGAATACACTAATAAAATATGGTCTACCATTAATGATTAAGCAAGACTTGTGAATTCCTTTTTATAGACAATTTTTTTTAAAAAAAATGTTTTTTAATTACTCATTGATTTCATTTTTTAATTATAAACAACCAAAAGCAGAGTTCTTAAAAACACAAATATTCATCAATCTAAGGTAGAGGTGAAGAAAAAAAATTCCAACAAAAAATGGAAAAAAAAAATTCATAGAGAGAGAGAGAAATAACTTTTTTTAGTATAGGAAAAACATGCATAGAATGGGAGAGAGTCGCAAATTTATAGTAAGAGGATAAGAATTAAAAAAATAAAATAAAAGTAAAAGCCAAAATAAAGGAAGATAAAGGGACAAAATAATATTTAAAGTTAAAATTGTGAGAGAGAGAGAGAAAAATAAGATTTTTTGTATATGGGAAAAATAGGCATAGAATAGGAGAGAGTGACAAATTTATAATAAGATGATAGGAATTAAAAAAAAAAAAACCAAAATAAAGGAAGATAAAAGGAAAAAAAATAATATTTAAATTTAAAATAGTCCAAGAGGAATATATACAGACAATACTTTTGTATTTATTTTCCATTGATTTATTATTTTGTTATAACATTGAAATTAAAGTAGATGAATACGTAAATTTAAAACCACCTAAAATAAATTTGTAAAACCAATATATTTATATATTTAATATTGTAAAAAAAATTGACGGAAAAAAATAAATATGAAAAAGACTAATGATATGGCCAATAACATGGCAGAAGAGGTGATTCAATAGGAGTGTGGCAATAATAAATTCTACGCTTCAGGTTATATATATATATATATATATATATATACACTTTACTTTTAATTAGGTAGATCTAGGATAGGTTTAGTACTTCAAGAAACATGTTGTTCAAGTCAAGTATTAAAGACATGAAGATTGATTCAAGAAACAAGTGAAGAAAAGCTGTTCATTAAGTCTTGACAGATAGCTTGACAAAAGCCTACTATCGGGATTTAATGTGAAGCTTAATAGATAACTCGATAGCAGCTCGTTCTATCGAGAAGTACGTTTATAGAATTTTCAAATTTGAAATTTAGTCCAGCCTTGCATATTTGTTTAAGGTTTCTTTTCTCGCAACCCTTGACATATATAAGGCTTATTTTAAAGGCCGTCACACATGAATATAAAGACCAAGAGACTTATTTTCTTTGTGTGAAGCTACTGCGTTTATATGCCATAGGATTTTGTAATCGAGTGTTTCTAGATCTTCATTGTTGATGAAGTAAAGAACTTTGTAGCCAATAACATCTATTCAAGTTGCTAGATTTAGTTATGTACTTGGGATCCATGCAAAGGGTTAGTCTCAAAATAAAGGTTTGTGCATCAAAGGAAAGAAGGCCATTACAAGATCAAGTCCAATTGGGTATTGGAGCAAAAGTTCAACTGTAGGTTGGTATTTTGGGATAGGCTAAGGTAGTTGGTAAGATTTCATATACTTGTAATGGCTTGATTGTTGATTAGTAGATTCTTGGGAGTGGTAACCTTAAAATCACCCTGTGGGTTTTTTGCCTTGCAATGTTTTCCTCATTTGTCAACAAATCACCATGTCTAATTTATTTTCCACTGCATTTAGTATTTTTGGTGATTTGTTGGTGCCTCCATGATTTGTATGTAATCTAACCTAATTACTCAACTTGGGTAATTGAATTAATTAACCGAGGTCAAGCTATCTTAACCCAACAAATGGTATCAGTGATGAATCCTGATGGATCATAGAGCTCAATGACTTCAGACAGGCTAGAGCACACCCCAAACATCCATTAGCTTGATCCAATGTGTTCCCAAATCCTTTAGTTTCTTGTCCTTATTTCTTTTTGGACCCCTGAGTTGTTCATGAACTGATGCATTTGTACTTTTGGTCAATGTTGATCTTATGGAAGAAAGTATGCGGATGATTGGAGGCTTGCAACTGGTAGCACAAACTCAATGTGATCAATGAAGCGAGCTAGGTATAAGATGATGCCTTCTGAGTGTTTTTGGCTTGGACTTTCCCAATGCTTGATCTAACACTTGTCTTTGTTAATTTTTCAGGCGAGTCAAATGGCATTGGTTGATGCCAACACAAGAGTTTTGGAGAAAAGGACCATAAATATTGAACTTCAGAACCAACAGCTAGAATCTACATTATATGCAAGTTAAGAAGGAAGCACTAAGGTTGGCTCCTCTAGAGGTGGGTCGAGAAGGAAACATTGAGAGTAGCAAGAATCTCGGTTTTATGCAAGTTAAAAACGGTGATTTTCATTAACAAAAATCAGATCTGTTTTGTGAATAAGAAAATCTAGATTTGCAGAGAAAAAAATCAGATCTGTTTTTTTATGAATAAAATAAGAAAAAGACCCTTCTTTAGGATACACTCATGAGATAAATCTATTTTACTTACATCAATCGAAAATCATCTTAACTTTTGACTTCTTTTAAATTTCAAAATTTGCTATTTTGTGACCAAGAAAATTTTCTTTAAAAATCAGATCTGCATTTGATGAAAATACAGATTAGTTTTGTGTGTTAAAAAATCAGATATATACTTAATAAAAATACAGATAAGTTTTTATGGTTAAAAAAATCAGATCTGCATTTAATGAAGATACAGATCTATTTTTTAGAGTTAAAAAAATTAGATTTGTATTTAATGAAAATACAAATTAGTTTTTGAGAGTTAAAAAAATCAAATTTGTATTCAATGAAAATACAGATCAGTTTTATGTGTTAAAAAAATCAGATCAGTATTTAATGAAAATAGAAATTAGTTTTTAATTTAGAAAATCGGATCTAAAAAATTCAGATAAGTTTTTAGTTTAAAAAGATCTTTGTTAATTAGCAAATTTTGAGATTCAAGAGGAAGATTACAACAAACAAAAGATTCATCTGAGGACATATTTAAAGAAAAATTTCAAACCAAACATGGCAATTACATCAAGAATCAGAAATGATAAAAACAGCCTAAGCTTATTCATGCATCATGAAACAAAATTAATAGAAAGGAACATAAAAAGAAAGGATAAAAGAAAAACTACCTTTTGCATGAGTATGCTCTTATTAGTGAAGGAATATTTTAGGATTTAAAGAAATTTATTCAATTCTTTTTGAAGCCTAAAATAATTTTCTTACAGAAAAGAAATTCCTAAGGCATGAGCCTCCAGAACATCTTTAACATAAAAGGGAAAGGAAAAGAAGAGAAGAGCCAGAAAGAGAGGATTAGAAAGCGTGAAAAAGTGTGTTGAATTTTGAGAGGGATCCTCTATTTGTAGAGGCTAGAATGTTTGAAAAATTAGATGAATTATCAGAATACGAACTAGAACGTGTCCTTATCTCTAAAAAATCGAAAAGGATCAGATTTATCCCAATCTAGGAGCCCTTGGGCTGTGGCCCACATTTATGCCAATGGGCCATGACCTTTGGTCTAAAAAATGCTCCATCCTAATTCCAAAAAGAAATGGCAACATTGTTCTAGCCACTCTTGGCCAATGCATTAATTTATGTAGATGACATCCTCATGTTCTCAAAAGATACAAAATCCTATGAAAAGTTGCTCATTGAATTTTACAATTTAGTGAAATCCCAAGGAATAATGCTTTCAGAAAAGATCATTGGAAAATCTTCTATAGATTTTCTGGGAGTGTGCATTTCAAATGGAAAATATACTTTGCAACCTCACATAGCTACCTTTCTTGGCGAATTTCTAGATAAGCTCACAAGTACCAAGCAAATACAACAGTTTCTTAGAATTGTTAATTACATGTCCAACTTCATTCCAAGGGTTTCCAGATATAGGAATTGTTTAGCGCAACTCTTGAAGAAGACTCCTCCAAAATGGAATTCTATTCACACAGAAGCAATCCAACAATTAAAAAGATTAGCAGAAAAGCTTCCCCTGGTATAGATTCCAAGAACAGGCAAACGAATTTTGCAGACATATGCAAGTGATGAGTATTGGACAGCAGCTCTTTTTGAAGAAGTTAATGGAAAAAAATAAACATTTGTGGATATAAAAGTGGTGCATTCAAGCCTTCAGAACTTCATTACCACTCCACTTTCAAGGAGATCCTTGTAGTAAAATGTGGAATTGAAAAATTCCAGTTCCACTTTCTTGGGCATAATTTTCTAGTATAGATGGACATGTCATCATTTCCAAAAATGCTTCCACATACTTAGTCACTTAGATGGTCAAATTGGTTTTCACAATGGTCTTTCCAAGTAAAGCACATTAAAGGAAAAGATAACCTGATCACTGATTATCTTTCTAGAAAGCCTCCAGCTATTAGCACCACAATTGTTCCTCCATCCCTATGTGTACATCCTATTACTAACCCATCCTCATCCTCAGGCTCTTCCTCTGCAGCACTTGATGATATCCTTAATATGATAGAAAACCTTCCTCAGATATAAAAGACCAAATAAAGAATTTGACCGTTTAAGCCAGATCCAAAAGAATCATTAGAGTCCTCCATAATTACCTTAATGAGCACCAAAGCCACTTCCTTGCCATTTATCCTGACATGGACCAACCATGGAAAACCCCTTTTGCTTTTTGGCTAACCAACTAGACGGTCATACATTATCTCTACATGTGGCATTTACTCAATGAGTATTATTTGTGCCTTCATTTTGAGCCAGAGTTTTACAGTTTTATTTTCCCTTATGGAAATATATATTTCCAAAAAATCTGGTATGAAATCCTAAAAATGATGCTCATAATGGAGATTGGAAAAAGTACGCCATCACAGTACATCCAAGATTTGGTCACAAGATTACTACAAGATGTTTAATTGCTAAACTCAATTCCAAAAATGATATCCAAGCAGAAGGAATCTTTCATCATTAGAGATGCATTGGGTCACTAAACCAGATGACACACTCCATTCACACATGGACACTTCTAAGGTATCCTATTACCAGGCTTTTACAAAGGCAAAACCCTTAATAAGATAATCTTATCTGAAATAGTACCAACTGATCAAGAAGTTTGTAGAAAACAATGGCCGTATGAAGATCATTGGGAAATGCCCAAACCTTTTATTGGCTACAATGGCCCCTACTACCATAATCATGATCCAGATGTTGATGTTGACATGGATGAAGAATGGTTTCAAGGAAGAGAAGGATGGGACTAAACAACTTTAACACTTAAAAAAAAAAAAAAAAAGTCCTAGAAACATCCTGATGCAAGTGACCCTTATCATTATTTGACAAGCACATTTGTTGCCCTTATAGAAGTCTATCCAGATAAAGATTAATCTCTAGCCAAACCTCTACCCCTTTCGCCACTTGTTGATCCATAACTTAGGCTCCTACCATCTTCTGAAAAGCATAATATACATTGTGTCTAAGCTCCGTTGTCTATAAATTGAGTCTTTGTATCTTTGAAGAAGCAAGAGGGGGAAGAAAAAGCCTCCATCAGAATGTCTATTAGAGTGTCTTATGTCTAATGTAAAAACCTTGTTGAATATAATAATATTAGTTAGTTTGTTGCATCTGATTATCCTCTTACTCCCATGCAAGCAATACTATTCTTGTCACTAACTAACAACCAATCACAATATTATTTAATTAATTTTTATTGTCTAGCCGATCAGAATTAATTTAAGTTAATCATGTGTGGTTAGTTCCACCTAGACAAAATGCATGTGTGATATCTTTCAATCTGAAGGTTGGATTTAGAAATCGGGCATACCGTCGCGACTTAGAACCTCAAGATCATTTTTATGATATGTAATGAATAAATTAATGCATGTAATGCAATCATGAATTTTGGGTATATGAATGGCCACTCTAGTCATCTTCCTTGATTAAATTATAGGGTCAATATCGAGTGTCTACAGTGCCTATGGTCCCAATATTGAGCATGACAAATATTTTTGAGGTGTCTATCACTATGGGGTTTGGTGGAGTCTTGGAAGAGATTTTGATATGATTCCCTTTGAGAAGTAGGTTTGATTTTTTTAATGAATTATTTCATGGTGGGTTTGTGCATTAAGATTAGAGTTTGTTACCCTTAATAACTTCAAAGGAATCAAAGCTTTTAGAAAGTTTTATTGGCATTGATGTTGAGATAGGTTTGAATAGTAGAAAACAACATTTAGATAATTTTGGTAACAGTTGATAGTGTACAAATGTTTTTTGTTTTTGGCTGCACTATTGTAACAATGATTTACCATATTGATATTAGTCTGTAGACTGGTGTCACTTTAGAGCTTTAGGGGCCTCTGTTGGGCTACTATTGTTGTGGACTAGAAGAGAAGTAAAGAAAGTTGATGGGGCTGTGGGAAATTATTCAGTTTATGTAAGTTCAGATGTGTGGATGATCAATACAAGTCAATGTTTCAGGTGCCTATGGTCCCAATTATGAGCATGACACTGTAGGGGTTTGGTGGAGTCTTGGAAGAGATTTTGATATGATTCCCTTTGAGAAGTAGGTTTGATTTTTTTTTTTTAAGATTTATTTCATAGTGGGTTGGTGCGTTAATATTAGTTTGTTACCCATAATAACTTCAAAGGAATCAAAGCTTTTTGAAAGTTTTATTATTTTACTTGAAAAGAGGATTCCCTTATAGTAGCTAAATCAAAAATAATAATAATTTATGATGGAAGCCATGAGATCAAGCTAACTTGAGTTACTCTAAAAAAAGTTCATAAAACCCTCTTAAATTTGATCAAGAGTTTATGTCAATTGTTTACGAAGTGAAACCACGACTATTGATAATGGTTTCAATATATTTTCCATAGTTTGTCAACAAACTAATATTGATAGATTTTATATTGCCATTGAGACCTACTGACAGGATCACATGGTAACATGCTTAAAAATTAAATAAATAAAAAAGTCAATATGTAAATCTTTTGTAAAACAATTGAAGACTTCTTAAATGAACATTTATAATTATGTGTGAAAAGGCTCCACATGTGAGGTTGTACTAACATTAGCATATATATAGTTTGAATGGGGCTCTCTTGATTTGCCAACATGCACTTATATTATATGAACTTACATTGTAACATTGGAAAATTTGAACAGAGAAAATGGAAGTAAAGCTTAGACTTTGGGGATCAACTGCAAATCAAGTTGAGGAAAGCTTCTTTATTGAAAAATCCAAGCCCTTTTATGATAATAGTTACATGTTTAACTTTCAAAACTTTTAAAGGCAAGTTCATTTTTCTTCTCTATTTCTCTTTGTAAGTAATTATGCCATTATATTAATATTGTGTATGTAGTATGGATAGTCTATTTCTCTATTTCTCTTGTGTGCATTAGGGAGACATTCCCAAAAAAAAAAAAAAATTAGAGAAATTTTCTCATTTACTATGCAGTGATTGACTTGGGAAGTCTTGAGATATGTTAGCGGCCCAAGACACCTCCTCTACCTATTACTGGGGAGAACCCGCAAAGTTTGAAGGTTGGTAACACACTACGCACAGACAAATACAATGAAAGGATTGGGACTCTCTTGTTGGTCGCAACCCTTGTGGCCACTATAATTTTTGCTGCGGCTTTCAACATGTCAGGTGGCTACAACGGCCCTAGAGGAGTGGCAACTTTCCTAGAAGTGGCTCAACTGACCAAGGAAGGTTTAGGATTCTTTTAAGGCTGCAACGAAACTGCAACGGAATCAAGAAAAACCTTGGTACTCTCAATGAGAACTTTGTGAAAGAAGGAGGAGATATCCTTTTTTGTGGCTTCCCTTAGCTTTGGGCATGCAAGAATGGGAGAGTATATCCCAACTAGGAGATCTTATTTGTGGAGAAGCTCACTTTCAAGGTGAAGCTTACTGTGGTTATTAAGGAGATTCAAGAAGAGGTCGACTGGATAGACCACATGGATATTGAAGCAATAGAAGCTATGCTAAAAGTTGAGGGGGATGTGCTCTTCATCACCATCGAAGAGCCAAATGATCCTTCTACATTCATCACACCTATTGATGGGCAACTTAGCGATTGGACTTGGGTTAGGTTTACTAATAGCATGGGAAAGATGTCTTGTAATGCAAGTTCCAATGTACTTTTCAACTTTTTAATAAGATGAATTTTGATTTGGCTTATTTTGATGTGTTCCATAATATTGAAATTCTATAATTAAATGATTCCAATGAATTTGAAAATGAAATTAATAAACAATTGGAGAAGAAAATTGAACTTATAGAACCAACTTTTGAAACTCTTAATTTGGTTTTCCTTGAAAAACCCAGTATTTTATTTATCTTGAAATTCTGTTGTAGATCTTATCTGTAACTATAATTAAAGAAAAAGAAACACCATTGTATATGTTGGGTCCCAAATAATATTATCACAAATATTAGCAATCCAAAAAAACAAGCACACACAATAACACAAAATTTATGTGGAAAACCATTTCTCTCAAAGGCAGCAACACTTTGCTCTCTTCTTTCTATCTTCTTCTCCATGCACAACTATCTTTCTTGGTTGGCTTCTTTCTGAGCAGTTCCTTCTTGGATGCTCTCCTCTCTTTTTTTTTCCTCTTTTGTAGCACCTTTTTCTTTTTGCTCTTCACTATGCGACACACAACACTATTTCATCAAAATACCTTTTATATATAGAATTTTGTTGCCTCACACTCCTAGGAACATATGGAGTGTTGACTTTCCACAATCTTCTATTTCAAGTTGAAATAGAAGTCTTCATTAGTTGGGCATAGCTCATTAAAGAGCTTTCACGTGGGCCCGACCTTGGTGCCAGCTTGCACCCAACAATCTCCCCCTCCAACCCATCAATAGGAGGAGATTTTCAATCTATCTCTTTAATTCAATTCCAGTTAGTTAAGCTGACTCTAAGCTTGACCTTCTTCATTATCTTCACTAGCACTGAGAACACCTCATCAACATCAATACTGTTCATTCTCAAAGAATTAATCTCATCTTGGATTTCTTTAATCCAATCCCTTAGCTCCCCCTCATCAGAAGCCCAATTATTCTTGAAGCTAACAATTCAATGTTCTCCAGTAGTCCTTTTCTCGTGAGGTTCATCAATCTCTAGTGGAAGATAGTGCTCCCCCTACTCAAGACCTCCAAGGTATTTCACTTCATCATCATCCCATGCAGCCTTAACATCTTTATATTCTTCATCATCTACCACTTCCTCTTCTGAAGCACTATCAAGCAATGAGAATTTCACCCTTTTGGTATCAACACCATTAATTCCAACTCTCAATTGTGGAGTCTTCTCAAAATTTTTAATCTCATTGAACTTCTTCTTACAGGTCTTCACATGAGTCCTATACATACCACAACATGCATGTTTTCTTACAACAACCATTGGCTCCTTAGTAAGTTTCCATTTTTCATTACCAAGGTAGTTATAATAACTAGCTCGATTCATAGCCAATGTAGAAAACACATTCATCCTTAAATCTTGGAACATGTCACACATGCTTCAACATCATTATGCTACCAACGTTTGTTTTGATGCACACATCACTATTTCCAACAATTTTTGAGCAATTAGGATTACCAATCTTCACTGTACCAAAGTCTCCTGCATTGTACATGGTAAACAATCCCTTCATAGGGATAACAAAGTGGGAGGCGCAAAATCAACAACCCACTGAACATCATTATTAGCAATATGCTCACACTTTTGCTCTTTAGTAGAGAGCACCACAATATCCTTAGCAATCACAGTAGCTGTAGTATTTTTCTCACTATCATTCCTTTCATATTTTCATTTATTTTGTTCTTTATTCCTATGCCAACAATCTCTTCTTAAGTGACCTTTTTTCCCACAATTGAAGCATTCTCTAGGTTCCTTGATCTGAGATCTATCTCTTGATTGTGTCCTACCATTGAATTTTTTATCATTAGGTCCTTTGCTTCTACCTCTGATCTTGTCCTCAATGACAAACACTTGATCTTGTTCATTGTTTATATTCGCATCTCTCATGAAAACCTCTTCACTTAAAATAAAATCTCAAATATCATCATATTTGAGATTGGTTTTCCTTGTAGAATTACTCACCATCATTCTCTTGGCTTCCTAACTGTTTAGTAAAGAAGCCAATAGAATCAGTGCACAAACTTCATCATCAAATTCAATTTCTACTGTGGATAATTGATTTGTGATTGTATTGAACCCATTCAGATGCTGCACTACAAGAGTGCCTTCTGCTTTCTTCAGATTAAATAAATTCTTCATCAGATACACCTTGTTGTCAGCTAACGGCTTTTCATTCATGCTAAACAAAGCCTTCATCAAATCCACTGTGGTCTTTTCCTTTTCAATATTATGTGCAATTGATCTTGACAGAGTTAATCAAATAACTCCCAATAGCTGTCTATCAAGAAGGCTTCAGTCTTCATCGTTCATAGTTACAAGTTTCTCCCCCAAAAGGGTCAGATGCAACTTCTTCCCATAGAGATAATCTTCAATCTATATCCTCCAATACCCAAAGTTTGTTCCATCAAACTTCTCAATTCCTAAAGCCTTGCCTTCTCTAGCCATTGCTTCGACTCTAACCTTAGCTCTGATACCACTTGTTGGGTCCTAAATGATATTGTCACAAATATTAGCAACCCCAAAAAAATAATCAAATACAAGAACACAAAATTTACTTGGAAAACCCTTTCTCTTTGAAGGGAAAAACCACTGGACAAACTTCGAATAATTTCACTATTATCAAATTAATTACAATAATTTTTGAGTATGTCTAATGGCTAAAGAAAAATCTCTCTTATTTTCTTTACTCTTACACACATTAATTATCTCTCTCAAAGGCAACAAGACTTTACTTTCTCCTTTTTGTTTTCTTCTTCACGCATAGTTCTCTTTCTTATCTGTTTTCTTTCTCAAAGCGGCTTCCTATTGGCTGCTCTCCTTTTTTTCTCTTGTGTGGCACATTTTTCTTTTTTTCTTCACTATGCGGCACACAACACTATTTCATCAAACACATACCTTTTATATATAGAATTTTGGGAAAAAAAATACACTTTCGGTCCTTACATTTTAGGCTGATTTGCATTTTGGTCCCTAAATTGATTTTGCTACTATTCCAGTCCCTAAAAACAGAAAATCAATTCTATTTTGGTCCCTACCATCAACCCATTAACAGAAAACTCCTACGTGGTAGATGGAGTACCCTGCTAGCTGACATAGCGCTGACGTGGCCATTAAAATATTATTAAAAAAATTTATTTTCAATTTTTTAAATGCCACCTTAACAAAAAAAATTTGTAAAAGATAAAATCTTATTAAATTCAATAATTTAAGAAATGGTTGAGTTTCATTATTTATTTGGAAGAACATAAGAACATGTTCTTCCCTAAATCAAGAATGTCGAATTCTTCATGTTCTTCCCTAAATTCTAACACAATAAAAACCGAATTCTCCAACAAATCAAACTCATAAACTCAATAAACTAACCAATCTCCAACAAATCCATAAACCTATAAATTTTCTTGGGAACTAAAAACCCAATAAACATACCTTTTCTGGTTCTTCCCTAAGATCCACGGCAGAAACCCATCTTCCCACACAAAAATCTCAAACACTCTAACCCAACCAATTCGGCTTACAACTACTACAATCAAACCCAAATCCCAAAACCACCACCACTAACACAATCAAACCCAGATCTGACCACCATTGACCAACACAATCAAACCACCACCGTTGATCAACACAGTCAAACCCAGATCCCAACACCACTGACCAACACAATCAAACCATTACCATTGACCAACCTTAATCAAACTCGATCTGTGACTTACATGCCTTGACCCAGAGATGAAGCTCTGACGCAGTGATGTTGATCTCATGCAATGGTCAGAGAAAGATATCCCAACCAATGATCTGCCCCCACGCAACAAACCCACCTCAAGCAACGATCACCAATCAAACCCAGTCGAACCCACTAACAATTGCCAATCAAAGTTGAAAAGAAAACCCAGATCCCAGCAAACCTAATCGAACAGAGAGGGAGAGAGATATTTAAATCGAATTTTGATTCGAGAGATTTTGACGGATTTTGATCCGAGAGAGATTTGCCAAGATTATTTTTTAGCAAACCCAAGCAACTAGGGGTAGATTTTGGTTTGAGAGAGAGATATTTGTTAGATTTTTTTTTTGAAGAGCTCTTGTCCTAACATCAGGAGTAGGCAACTTTAGACAAAATAGAGAAGAGAGTGCTTCATTCTTTTTTTTCTTTGGTGAACAGAGATTCAATCTTTAAAACTGAAAAAAATAAAAAATGCCACATCAGCGCCATGGCAACCAGAAAGACACTTCGTTTGCCATATAGGAGTTTTCTATTAGTGGTTGATGGCAGTGACTAAAATAGAATTTATTTTTTGCTTTAAAAGACTAGAATAGTTGCAAAATCAATTTAGGGACCAAAATACAAATTGTTCCAAAATTTAGGGACTAAAAGTGTATTTTTGCCTAGAATTTTGCCACCTCACACTCCTAGGAACATATGGAGTGTTAGCTTTCCATGTTCTCCTTTTTCAAGTTGAAAAAGAAGTCTTCATCAGTTGGGATTAGCTCATTAAAGAGCTTTCACATGGGCTAGACCGTGGTGCTAGCTTGGACCCAACAATTGATTGTTGGGTATACATGTATAAGTGAAGTCCCACATTAAATAATAAGCGCATACACATTGGGCTTAGACCTTTTAGGATAAAGCGTGTCTTTATATGTTATATTAATTATTTAAGGAAACTCTCCAAGGTGTTTATCTCCCCAACAAGTGGTATCAAAGCCCATGGTTGTGGTGTGGGGCAAACGTGGCAATTAGAGCAAGAACAGTGTGTCTATACTTGAAGCCCTCTCGCAAATTCGGCGGGGCAGGTCCATTTTGCAATTTGAGTAGGGATAGTATATTGCACCAAGCAAGCCCATAAAGGCCACACAAATAATCTTGGGTAAGGCCCAACAAAGGACTATTATTGCCAATGGTGCTAGACAACGATGAGGTGCAAGGTTCCCATGGAGGATAAAAGACGTGCGGAATTGACACTTGGAGGCCCATGGATGATGCACTAATGAAGGGAAAGGCCCATTAGGCAAGGGGGAGTGAGTCAGACTTGTTCAAGGCCCACAGAGAGGTCTTGAAGCCCACAAAGAAGCAAAGGCTCACATGTGAGGGGGAGGTTGTTGGGTATACACATGTGAATAAAGTCCCATATTGAATAAAGATTAGAAGAATGAGTGGTTATATGACATAATTGAGTACATACCCATTGGGTTTAGGCCTTTTGGGTTAAAGTGTGTCTCTATATGTTATACAATGTGTAGAAAGAAATAAGAGGAATCATTTCACATCTCTTGTAAATTTCAAATACTTATTAAACTTGCATGGTTTTAGTATAGAAATCCAAATGTTCAAAAGTTCTACACATTCATGTTGTCAAATTTTTAACCCATAGTACTAACAAAAGCATAAAGTACCAGACATAGAATTTCATAAAGGTATAGAATACCAGAAAAGAAAAGAAAAGGGATAGACTTGAAAGAGTATGTCTTATCCTTCAAATTAATGCATATAGGTTGAAACAAAGGTTCCTCATATTTTTTACTCTAGCCCACATTTTTTGTGATTTGTAACAACTGTTTAACTACCACTAAATATGTTAATTTTTTGCTAGTGAATAACTAAAATATAATATAGATTCTGTTAATGATAAAATTTCTCATAATCTTTAAAATGTCATTTGCTAGAGGAGGAATATCAAGACACATAAAATACTTCCAAGACCTAGAAATGTGACATAACTCAAGATCTTTTTGCAATTGCTATAACAACTATTATTTTGTCTAATTTTTTTAAAAAAATTTCTTTGACTTTCCTTTATTTTTCCTTTATTTCATATTTTTTGGGCAAAATTTCACTCTATTAATAATCAAAGGCATGACATTTAATTATGACCTTAGAATAAAATCATATAACCGATTGCTCCACAAATATAAAAGTGGTAATGTCATTTTCATCTAACACATATATTAGATAACCTCAATACGATGCTTCATCATATTAATAATGACAATCATATACAATGCTGGCAAAAAAATGAAATAAAAAAAAAAGGTAAAAAAAATTTAGTAAAAGAAGACAAACTTGAAAGAGAAAGAAGCTGAAGTATTTGATATCACAGTTACAGTAAATCCCTTTTTCCCACATACACACCACATGTATGAGAAAATGAAAAATAGATCCTTAACTAGTAGCTATTATGAAAAAAATTATCATATTCAAGAAATTGTCACTCTAATTTTAACCAAAAAGATGAAATGCTTCCAACCAGAGGTATATTTTTCTATTTCTCATCTTCTTTGTTTTTTAAATTTATCATATAAATTTTCAACTCTTTTCCTTTCACTTATGACTCAATTGGCTTGAAATTTCAAGAAAGCAAATAGCTAAACATATAGATAAATTGCTCGTTTACATGATTTTTCTAAAGATAACTATTGCCCAACCTTTTCATTAATCTTCGTAGTTAAAGTCTAATATAAAAAATATTAAAAAATATATATTGTTTCTATAAAGTTTTTTTTTTTTTTTTTTTTATATAATTCAAAACATCGTTTATATTATTTACGTGTAATCTAACATATACATATTAGTGCATTTGTGGTCCAAAATATTTAATTACTTAACTCATGTTAAACATTATTGACATCTCCTTATTTAAAATAATTTGCCTTTTTTTTCCTGGTTTGACTTTTGGCTGTAGTTGCATATTCTAAACACATTGATTCTAATTCTTTTTCATCTATTTGTTAGTGGAGTTGTAGAGAGTTTCAATAGAACTCATTTGGTTGAGCACTTGGATTTTTCTTTTCCCTCTTTTGTCTCTTCTTTTATTTTTTACTTCAGTAGTTTAGATTGATTTCGGCATTCTCAAATAGCAGAGTAGTAGAATTTTAGTTAGACTCAGTTAGAGCAAAAATTGTGTCATCACGGAGTTTTTCTTGGAGTTGTGAATTTTCTTTCTTTATTTATTTATTTTATGCAGCAGCTGAAATTTATATGTTTTAGTAAACTAAGTTTTTAAGAAATCTTTTAGTAGAAGGACAATAATTTCTACAAAACTAGCTATGCCTATAACAAATTTATACAATAATAGTTATGTGACTAATACAATAATTTATCCCACATTTTACTTATTAGAAGACAATGAAATACATTAAAATTCTTCTAGGGCATGTTGTATACGTCAACTGATTGTTAAAATAAACCAACATTATACTGTTAAACTTTAATTACGGAAACAATATTTCATAACAATTCTAAAATAACTGTATAGAACAACTTAACATAAAAATTATATACATAAAAAAGTCAATAGATAAATATATGTGGTACAAATGGATAAATATAAGGTTTGTCAAGCAAGATGAGGTTTGGAAAAAATAGAAGTCTATCTATATCTTGTGATAATGACAAAGACACAGCAGGTATTGTTAAGGGTAATTTCTACCTTCAGCTTTTGATCATGATGAAAAAGCAACCACCAACAACCTATTATGATATAGCACATCAACCTATTATGATATAGCACATTAAGGGAAATAATTAATAAATCAACCAAAGAATAAAACATACATATGGACACATAAACAAAAACAGAACTCTCACTAAAGTGTTTTAACTTCCTTAGACAATGTGGCTCAGGCCATAGCAAACCCTTACATGTAAATTAATGGGGGGAAAAACCCAATGACTGTGACACTTCATAGCAAAGATTGAATAATTATAAAAATGGAAAATAAATTGAATTGAAATTAAGTGAAGTCAATGTCAATATAAGGTTTTTTTTTTTTTTTTTTTAAACATTTTTTTCATAGCAAATTTAGTAAAGAAAATTGAGTATAGCACATACATAGCACTGAAATAGTGAAAAGTAAAAACAAAGATAAAGGGAAATTAAAGTTTGAATTGTAACACATCCCAGTAAAGAAAATTGTCAAAAAAAGAAAAAAAAAAGCTTCAAATGATCCAAGTTCAATCAAACAATACTATCAATTTATATAAACAGAGCTGACATGGTAACTTCACTTTTTTACTTAGCATTAAAATATATATATATATATATATATATATATTAATTATGAAATTCAAACATTACTTCAAAAAAATAAAGCCGAAAGCCTCATCCTTGGACTTGCTCATGGTCCTTGGTGTAAATAAACCTTCTCACGCCTTCAAAAATCTTCTTAAGTACCTCTTTGTTTAATTTTTGAATGCCCCTACAAACACAAAATGTCATTGAGCAGCATTTAGAAATTCACCCAGTGAAAGATTTTAAAATTCTGTACTTTGAAAAGTTAAATTGAAATCTTACAAACATGAGAATGTACTTAGTGACTCTAGTGGAAAACACTTGAACAACATGACTAACCCTCCAAGATAGCAAAATATTATACCAAATTAAGGTGCATCAAACATGAAAAGAGCAAGAAACTAAATGCATACGAATGGATAAATAAGAAAGGATAACAAGTTAAAACAACAATTCCATAGCTAAAGAGTAAAGGGTTCTTCAAATTGTTCATATTATTAAACTCATGTCTCAAAGGAAACAACAATTTCTGAAAATTTTATTGATTCAATTCTTTTAAAAAACAGGTGGAGCACATCATTAAACAAATATTTGAAATAAATAAATATTGGGACTCGAAGCTCAAATAATTGACATATAAAAATATTTGTCACTGTCTGTATTTCTCTGCATACCTGTGGGTCTATATTTTCTACAATTTGCATACTTGTTGCTCTGAATTTCTCTATGCATACCTATGGGTCTATACTTCTCTACTGTATTCAACTTCTTGTTCTTTCTGTTTTCAGCTTCTTGTTTCCTCTATAATTGGATTTTAGGGCTGTCTTATATGTATTTGTTTTCATCTGTTATCAATATCAGGAACAAAAATCCAATTCAGACGCAAAGTCTGCAATCTTAGCCCTATTGATCAAATATGGCCAACCTCATTCTACATTACAAAGTGTGTGTATACCAACGAAATACAATTTAAAAATAAAATTGAAACAATCACTACGATATATTATTTATATGGGGAAAAAAACTAATACAGAGAAGTATATACTGGAAAAACTTGATAACAATGCTAGAAAAGAAACATGGGAAATGAAATTATAAAGGGAAAAAATGTTTCAACAAAAAATTTAAAACAGAATAAATAAAATGAAAGATTTAAAGTGTAGAGATATACTCAAAACAAATTCGACCCAATATCCCAATGGAAAACCGAATCCAACACAAATAACGGATATTAAGAACCATTCTTAATCCAAATTCCTTATTCAAAACCAAATCTAAGTCAAACAACCTAATGCAATCCAATGCAGTCAAAATACCCAGACCTAAATCAGATTTGATCCTAAATTTAAAAAAATATTTAAAAAAATTTAAAAAATATAAAAAACACCAAAAAATAAAGACTATCCGGTGGAGGGAATGGGTTTGATGATGGCAAAGGCCTGGACTATCGCTTGACGTAGTTGAAAGCAGATTTCTCAGTTTTTTTCTCTCTCTCCACTCTCTATGACTAATCGACTCATTCTCTCTCTCTCTCTCTCTCTCTCTCTCGCTCTTTCTCTTAATCTAACCGTGTTTTCTATTTTAAACTGTGTAGGTTGCACAATAAATAGTTAAAATTTAAAGCCTCAAATGGTGCAATGTGCAGTATTTTGTAACTTTCAAATTGTAAGCATGGTAGGTTTTTAAGTGGGCAAATTTCCTAACGTGTCATCACAACCTTAATTACAGGGAAAGGATAAAGCAATGGAAGTAAAATTAAAAGTCATATGAAAGGATTGCAAGTTCATACTAAAGCAATAAACCAAATACACTACTATCATATAGATCTTTAGCAAAAGAAAGTTCACAAACTATAAACAAAAAATTGGCCAAAAGATATTAAGATGATACCACTAAACTGGAAAATATTAATCAAAATTTTTTTCCTATAGCTAATTGATTAGAAATATACCAAACTATTTCATTTTTCATCCTATTAAGTGTCAATGGAACTAAAAAAAAAAATTTGTCAAGAACTATATAAAATCATCTATCACCAAACACTTAACTATATCCTTATTTTTGTCATATATCTGTGAGTTTCAAAACTGGGCAAGTTGAACATAAATGAATCAATCCTTCAGAATGCACACATGTTAAGATTTTTTGAGGAGAAACACAAATTTTAATAGCTGGATTTACTACTTCCAAATCATTTGAAAGATTAATTATTCTTTGTGTTGATCGTGGCAATATACACTTAAGCAATTATATTTTTAAAAAATTAAAAAAAGATATATGTAAAGAAACATCCAATAGATGTCCTATAAATAAATAGGAAAAAGTTCATATTAACTTTTATAAGAAAGACTTAAAAGTATATGTATTAGAACTCTAATTTGTATTGTTGGCAAACCATAATCAAAACAGGTTTTAGTCTTGTTCAGACTTGCTCAAAGTGTATGTGTTTTATGTAAAGTTGGAATCAAGTTAATGTAGAATCTACTGTGCAATTCTGTCTGGCTCAATCAATCGAGAATTAGACTCAATCGATCAAAACTCGGGCAGAATATTTTTCTGCAGAATTCTTCCAACTCAACCCAAGCCCGTTTGACGTGTAGGGTTTTATGTTTTAAGTATAAAAGGGAAAACCCTAGCCATGTTTTTGATTGTCCATTATGCTGTGTGTGTGAATCTTTTGTGAGATCAAGAGGGGGTTGCCTTCACATATACTTAGGGTTTCCAATATTCAAGACTATGTCAAGAACTTGGTGTAAAGAGCTTAAAGAAACACAAGCGGGTGTGCTTTTATTTGCTAGAGAATCCAAGAAAGAAGGTGTCCGTGTTTTCGAAGTTTGCACATGGTCGTGTCAGTAAGCTTCTACTGGTGGGTAGCAATAGGGTGTTAGTGGTCTAAGTCCTATTGTAAAACTTTGATTCTTTCATAGTGGATTCAGCTTTACCTTAAGGATAGCTACGTTAAATCCTCCCTAAGTTTTTACCGGTTTGGTTTCTTGGGTCATCATATCTTTGTGTTCTTTTTATTCCGCACATTACATTAATATGATTATATGATTGTGTTAACCTAGATCTAAAATTTGGACTAAGTAATCACTTGGCTAATTTACTAGGTTAATTTAGTTGTGTTTTAAGGGGTCTAAAAACATACAGTATAAATGCATGTTTAGTGACAAATTGTTGTAGGCAGAGAAGCGGTATTCAGCAAAGAAGATATGGTTGGAAACATTGGCCACGCTTTGAATTCTTTCCTCCCCTCACTATGTAGATTGTAAACTTAATTACAGAACAGCCCCAAAGCCAATTCAATTCTTAATATCCAAAACAAAAACAAATGCTCAAACAAAACAAATTCTAATTTTCCAACCCAAATACTTGAATCAAAACCACATCTAACCCAAATGCCTAAATCCAACCAAATACCCAAACATAAATCATACTTAATGCTCAATTTTCCGTGGTTGGAGACCAACTGTGGTGGTGGTCTGAAATTTATCTCTATGTCATTCCCTTTGTGCCTAACTACCATGTCTCCCTCTCTCTCTCTCTCTCTCTCTCATTACTTTTTTTGTGGTTTTTGTATTTATAAACTCTAAACTGCATAAAGAGTATTTCATAAACTGCATAGAGAGTGTTTCAAGTAGAAAAACCATTGAAGTATAAGCATCAGATTTTAAGTTAAAACATAGATATATTGATGATTGAAGATGCTGATTCGAATAGGAGAAGAAACAATGAGATGATGTGAACCTTTCGTATATGTTGCAAAGAGGAGATGGGGGAAGAGCATAAATACAAACAGCAAATGCCAGAGAGAGGAGATGGGTGTAGAGCAAGAACCCATCTATTAGAATAGGTCTATTTAACTCTTCTTTTGGCTTAAAATTGTGCCACAATACACTGCCATCTTTCGTTTAAAGAGCCAATTTTGAGAAATTCATCTAACTCTTCTCAAATTTATGTGAAAAAATTGTTATAAAGTCCTCTATAAGTGGATTATATATATATATATATATATATATAAAAGGCCTCCAGAAGTGCACAATTGCGGCAATAAAAATGAAGCAAACATTAGACACATTAATTCCAATGCTTTTAAGATTTCTAAACCTTGATTATCCAAAATCAATTATAAATATCCTAAAACTAAACCAAAATCAAACATGAAATTAATTGAATCAAAATACTCCCGAAAGTTTTTAGTATACTGAGAAACTAAATCGAATAAAAAAATCAAATCAAAACCTAATGTAGCCCAAATGCCTAAAAAGTCTAAAACAAAAACAGAATATCATGCCCACTGTCAAATTGTAGTACTTTCAAAATGTAGCAAAACCAAATACCATAGTTTACTAAAGACATAAACCGATATTGTGGTTGCTTCAATGTGTGAATCCCTTTATTTAGAAGCTTTTTCCACCCACAATTATCTTCCAAAATAGACCTTAAAAGTATAAGAGGATTAAGAAAATTGACCGAAGAAAGTTGGTACATTATACTATAAATTTGGCAAAACAATTTAGTTAAGTACTATGTAAAGCCTTGAATTACTGAATTTTCTCATGTGACTGCATGACAGATTCTGTACTAATCATCTCAACTTGCTAAAATTTCATGGTATTTAAATATCATAACTGGTTGCAATTCTCTATTTATCACCACAATTCACAAATTAGCAAAGTAAACTAACAAATTTAATTTAAACTAAAAAATTTAAAACCTTCAAAGATAGTTACAATTCCTTTTACTATTGTTTCACTTTTGTTTCTTAGTACTAAAAAGATTCTCAATGAATTTTGAAGAATGGCATACAACATGGAAAACCCAAAAAACCAAATATTGTAAACACCATAAGGAATCTCTGAGAAAATTATCTTTTTTTGATAAGTAAATCTTTGTGAAAATTATTCTCTACCACAACATACAAAGTAATCAATTTTGTACAAAGAACGTTATACTTTCAAATTTAACAATTCAAGACGTGCAAAACCCAGAAAAACCCAACATCAAAAATAACAAAATCATGGCTTAAAAGTATCTATTAAAAAAATATAGTCTAAAATCTACAGTATATAAACAATATAACAAAATATTTTCAGATTTCAAAATCCCACAACCAACCAATGGATATTCAATGTAATTATAATTATTATCCTTAACATTGAAACTATATAATGCACCACCAATCAGACTATCAAATATGTTGCAACTCTTACGTTAATTAAGAATTTAAGAACAACAAAAAAAGCCTCATGTTACCCCATTTCTTATTACCATTTACTAAAACCTTGACTCCTTATGATTAGGGGAAAATACGAAACAAAAGGGATTGAACCCACAAATAGGATAACATGAGAATTGTAGAAAGTAAATGGCAAAATAGCAAAAGCAACAGAGTAACGCAACTAAACAAAAAGCAATGCAGAGCAACCCCAATGAAACCAAACAGCACACAGAGGCAGTGCAAGAGTAATAGCAAAATCAAAAACAAAAACCAACACACCGTATCGTCTAACTAACGCTAATATGATTCTGGCCAAAACCCATTAAGCGAATACAATAGTGTCTCCCCAATGAAACTGTCTTAGTCCTTGAAACTTGATCTGTTTCAATCGCCAATTTGTCGGCATGCCAAAAATAGTGTATACAACCAATACTCAGACATTGTAAATGCCAACCTAAACCTTGTAAATGGTTTGAGAGGCAGAATCTTGGGAGTAGAAAATAAGTGGTGGTTTGGGGATGTTGGAGATGCAAAGGAAAGGTCTGAGGGGAGATTTATTAGGTTTTGAAGGGTTTGTTTAAGATTTGGGAAATGAAGAAGAAGAAATAGAAGACAGATTGGAGTATATCAGTGTTTTGTTTGAATCATATTAGTGTTTCAGATTTTGTTTATTAAAAAAATCAAAAATCAAAGAAAGCAAAAAAAGAAAACTAACCCTGTAACAAAGTACTGCCGGTTGAGGGAAGTAGGATTTTGAGAGAGAAACACCACCGTCGTCTCCTCTATTCTCTATTTCATCTTCGTGTCCTAGGCCTCGTCGCCACTTTCTCTATTTCTCTCTATGTCCCATTCTTCTTTGTATCGCTAGGTTTTTTTTAGTTGCAAGACCTTTTTTTTTTTTTCTTTTTTTTTTTACTTTAACCGTTTATATATATATATACACACAAACTATCAAACAATGTTAATGTTGGGAAACAACATAATTTATCGCTTTTTAACTTATACGTGTCTGATTTTTAGAGAGCCATTTTTCCTATCGTGGCAGCACCTCCTTAAAGTTTTCTGTTATTATATATAGTATTAGATTATTCAAGGAAACTTTCCAAGATGTTTATCTCTCCAATAGTATGTACCATGTATTTAGTCTGCCCTTGTAATACTGTTTAGCACATTTGACATATGTTTTGGTTACAAATGTTAAGCACTCTCAATATTAACTAGCCAACGATTCACAAAGGGAAAATTATGTTGCTTCTCCCGTACAACTCCTTGTCATATAAGTGTATAACACATATGATCACTAAATCTGAATTTGATCTCAAGTTCAAAATTTATTAAAACTTAATGGATACTTTCCTTGTAACTTTTGTTCCAAATGATCCAAAAGAAAAAAAAGATTAAAAAAAGAAAAATTTTCATGAGGTTTTTTTGGTGTAAGGTTGAATTTAATCAACCATTTTATTGGTTTTATTCCGTGCCAAATTTGCTTGTATTTCAGCATTTTGTAACCCTGTATTTAGGTGGGTTTGATGTAAGGGTAGTGAGTGAGATAGAGTGTTGATTGCTCAAGAGTGTGCAAGAAAACAGAGACTCGCGGCTTGCTCTCGCGGGTAGCTCGCGGCTTCAAGCCGCCAAATGCAGCACACGTGCCAAGCATGCCAGAAGGTGAACAGTCATGCTAGTTGGAGCACTATAGGACAAAACAGGACAACTGGGCATACGGTTATCTTGCGATTGGATCTCGTGACTCAGTCAAGTCGCGAGGTCAAGCCGTGAGCCACCCATGTTTTGTAAAACCTGATGTTTCACATTCCTCTCTCACTCCAGTATAAATACCCCTTATACCCACAAATGTAAGAGAGCTTCCAGAGAGAATTTTGAGAGAGAAACCCTAAAGAAAAATAAGATTGATTCACCAACAATCTATACATTAGAGTCTCTTCAAATTCCTCAACTCTCTTCCTCTCCATTGTCAAATTCTTGAGAGGCGCTTTACCAAAACCTTGTTCTCACCATATTCATCACTGTGATAGGGTTGTTTGATTTGCTGGGAAGCAGTTAGGAAGGAACCAATCTACATTGGTTGATGCTATGGTCTAGTAGCAGAATCCGAAAAGCTAGAAAAGAAAAAGGTTCGGCGTAACCTCATTGGACCAAGAAGCTTGGAGGGCTTAGGTGCACTGGGTAGATTAGGCTTGGAGGGTCTATTGCTATCCTTGTATCCCAACTACATTTTCTAGTGGATTGTTTACCGCTTGGAGGGTGGTGGAGAGGTTTTACGCCGAGGGTTTCGGTTTCCTCTTCGATAACACATCGCATGTTGTCTTTGTGTTTGCATCTTCCTTCCCTTTTATCTTTACCTTTTATTATCTGTGGTGAGTTGTGATTTTAATTTGGCTTAGATAGTTTATCCAATTTTATATTATAGCTTATGTTCATTTTCCGCATACTAGTTGTTTGACATAATGCTTGAATTAGTTAATTTGTAAATTAGGGGTCTAAACGTTAAAGGGTGTTTATACACATAATTGAACTTTCAATTGGTATCAGAGCGAGTACACCTGTAGTGGTTTCATTACCATTGTGTGATCCTTGACTCCCTTTTAAGATGGATCGATCTCAATCTCTAAATGCACCTCCATATTTTGATGGTAGTAATTATGCTTTTTGGAAGGTTCGCATGAGAGCTTTTCTGTGTTCTATTGATGAATTTGTTTGTGATGCTGTTGAGATAGGTTGGACCAGGCCTGAGGAAGCCAAATCCACTTGGGATAAAGCAGCACTTGCTGCGTCTAATGCTAACAGTAAAGCACTCAATGCTATTTTCTGTGGTGTGTTCCCAGATGAATTTCACAGGATCTCTCACATTAGGCCAAAGAATCAGCTGATGTTGGTCCTACTGCTGAGAAGCCCAAGATAGAGGAGAAGAGAAATGTAGGGAACGAACGGTTGTTGAATTCCTGTAATCAATCTGTGGGTAGGTCTGAATCTCATGCCAAGTCTCGTCCATGACCACAAAGAGGTCCTAGATCAACTTATGTGTGTCATCATTGCGGACTTCAAGGGCATACTCGACCAAATTGCCAAAAGCTGAGAGTAAAGAATAGTGCAACTCTTCAAAGGTCACGAGGACCTAGAAATGATAGAAGAAATTGGGCAGGTGAACAATCGAGAGATCAAAATGGTGATCCCGGAATGATGAACGTGATGAAGATGATTGGTGCATTCACAAACTACTTGGAAAGCTTCTCACGAAGGCTTGAAAGCCCTAACTCCCATACCCAATCCTATAAGAAAATCACCCTAAACGCAAGTGACGTGTGGGTGAAAAAGGGTACTCATGCATAAGCATTACAACATGTCCATGTATTAATACTTCCTATGCTTTGTGACAATGGTTGATTGATTGCTTGTTGCTTATGTTGATGGGTGTGTGTTTGTCTATTTGTGCATATTTTTTGTTTTTGTTTTTTGTTTTTTGTTTTTTGATCAATCCTTTTCTTCTTGTGTCAAAAATCCAAAAATTACATAAAAATTAGAAAATCAAAAAGTTTGATTGACATTGTTGAGTTTATGTCTAAAAAGTTGTTTTGCCTTGTACCTTTGCGCTAATGGCTTTGTGCATTTTTAAGCATAGCTTGTTTCATTGCACTCTTATCACTGTGGGAGAAATCTTAAAATCTATGTGATTGTTGTAAATAGATCTTCAAACGTGTCATGAATGATTAGTGAATGGTTATGATGATCTTGAGACATGCATAGACTTGTGTCTATATATCTTCCCACTCTTTATTTTTTTTTAAAAGAGCTCACCAAATGTAAATCTCCAAATGAAAAGAGATATTGAGCTACAAAAGCCTGTCGCACACTCTAGTATTTGACTAGGAAAAAGGGTAAGTGACCTAAAATTCAAGTAAATGTTTATTCAAAAAGCCAAAGGCTATCTCATCAAGGTGAAGTATCTAATATCACTCTCACAATGAGAGGTGATTGTCTCAAAAAGGATCAAAAAGATCAAATGTTATGATTGAAAGTGGAATCAAATGTAAAGCTCCAAGATATGTTATCAAGTTTTGTGAGAGGTCATATATACATATTTCTATAATTGAGATAGTTCACATGATCTAGTGCTAATTGTGTATGCCTTGGTTGAATTGATCATTGAAGCTTCACATTAGACTAAGGACTATCTCATTGTTGATATCCACATACAACACACAAGTTTATGTTTGATAAATGCCATAATCATTTGTGTGATTGTACTTGATGAAATGTGTTTTCACATGCTCAATCTTTGTTATTTCAAGCACAAAAAGATTTTTGAGTGTTTTAGGTGTTTTTGAAAAGTATTTTGTTCTCAAAATTTGAAATTTTCAAAAATTCAGTTTTGCCTTGTTTTGGCAACTCAGTCACGGGTTATTCAAGTTGCGAGCCTCAGTCGTGTGCTCGCAGGTCATTTTTGGCAACTTGTTCGCAAGTGGAAGGTCCAGTCGCGAGGGTTACTTAGAGATTTTCGCAGCTCAGCTCGCGACTCTTTCGTGAGTAGACCTTCCAGTTGCGAAAAACACTTAGAAAAATTTTTCAAATTTTTTTCTTTGAGTGCTTTGGTGGCTTGAACTGGCGACTTTGTGGCGACTCACTTTAGTAGCAAAAAACGCGTGTTTGGCAAAAATAGGGGCAGTTTTTAAATCTTTTTCAGTTTTTCCCTCGAACTTTTGTGACTGTTCATCTTCTTTCTCAACTGTCTCCTTCCCAAACACTCTGTATACCCATTTTCAAACTTCATTGGTGCTTCATTTCTTATCCAAATCATCAAGAAAATGTATGAGTCTTGTTTTCCTCATCTCATTTTCCCTATTTCATGGATGTTTTTCTTGCCATTTGGATTGATACTATGTTCGAAACATTCCTCTCTTTGTGTGATGGGTATGGCTTGTTATGTTTGTTGTTGATTTCATCCGTTTTTATGTTGATTGGTCATAATGTGCTTTTTCATTGTTCTGATTTTTGCCTGTTGTTGATTATGAAAATCTTTTGTTAAATGGGTTTGGTATTTATGTGACATGCTCCTTTCACTTGTTTGTGTGTTAAAGTTGGCTTGCGGTTTTGGTTTACTGTGTTTTATGATAACATATCGTGTGTGATGGCATCTTCAAAATATTCCTTTAAAACAACTTCGTTTTCTAAAAGTTGTGTCTCACTGCTATGTGTTCTATTTTGGATGTTCTGATTCTTCATTTTGAAATTTTATCCGTGTTCCTATCTTATGTGGTCTGTTTTATGATATCCGTTCTTATTGTTTAAATGCTGTCTTTGTATGCATATCATGGTCATGGTAAACTGTCTCATTAACAGTTATGCTTGAATTTGTGTCTCTCAATGCTCTATTGCACTATCCCCATTTTACTGCACCTGTCATATTGTGCACCTTAGTATTGATGGAAGTATGTTTGGGTCTGAACTATCTTAAGTTTGTCTGGTTTTCACTTTTATTTGTATCGAATCATGTTGATATTTATCTTGTGTGGTACTGTTGTTGGTTCTTTGCTGTGGGCCTATTCCCTTGCAGATGTCTCGTCGATCTTCCAAGAGTAAAGACATTGTTGCTGACGATCCAACAACACCAGTTGCTAAAAGGACTCGACTTTCATCACAGGCATCTCAAGACTCCAATGAGGAGAGGTTTAGAACCCCGCTTACCTCACACATCTACTCAAACATCTTTGACAAGTTAACTCCTATAGTGGAACGGGTGGTGGAGTTTAACACATTAGGGACCACTTTTATCCCTCGAATCTTTGAGCCACGAGATTGGGCAAACTTGTTTGGGAAATTTGTTGATCCAATGGATGAACTGGTTAAGGAATGCTTCTCCAATGCAAGTGATCTGGGAGTTGAACTTATTTTCTGGGTTAGAGGAAAGGAATTTGGCGTTTCTCCAAACTCCATCGCTGATGTTCTCGGCATCACTAGACCTCAGAATGTGGATCTAACTCTGTACGATGATCGAACTCCAGAGATTCAAGACATTCTATAAATCCTAGGATCTGATCATGAAGTATCCACTACTAGCACATCCATCAGTACCACAAAGTTTGTACCAGAGCTGACCACACTGAAGTTAATCAAACTCACTCATATGCATTTCATGCTTTTCTGCATACAATGATCATGGTGTATTATTGTGTTTCAGGAGTTTCATGATCTTATGATTCAAGTGCTACACAGCTTCTAGAGTTAGGTGTAAGTAAGTTTTGTTCAACTGTTCCCAACTCACATGTTAAGTCTAGAGTCTGTTTTAGGGTTTTGTCACGGAATAGCCAAAGGGGGAGATTGTAAGGTTGAATTGAATCAACCATTTTATTGGCTTTATTCCGTGCCAAATTTGCTTGTATTTCAGCATTTAGTAACCCTGTATTTAGGTGGGTTTGATGTAAGGGTAGTGAGTGAGATAGAGTGTTGATTGCTTAAGAGTGTGCAAGAAAACAGAGACTCGCGGCTTGCTCTCGTGGGTAGCTCACGGCTTCAAGCCACTAAACGCAGCACACGTGCCAAGCGTGCTAGAAGGTGAACAGTCATGCTAGTTGGAGTATTACAGGACAACTGGGCATACGGTTATCTCGCGACTCAGTCAAGTCGCAAGGTCAAGCCGCAAGCCACCCATGTTTTGTAAAACCTAACGTTTCACATTCCTCTCTCACTCCAGTATAAATACTCCTTATACCCACAAATGTAAGAGAGCTTCTAGAGAGAATTTTGAAAGAAAAAACCTAAAGAAAAACAAGATTGATTCACCAACAATCTATATATTAGAGTCTCTTCAAATTCCTCAACTCTCTTCCTCTCCATTATCAAATTCTTGAGAGGCATTTTACCAAAACCTTGTTCTCACCATATTCATCACTATGAGAGGGTTGTTTGGTTTGCTGGGAAGCAGTTAGGAAGGAACCAATCTACATTGGTTGATGCTATGGTCTAGTAGCGGAATCCGAGAAGCTAGAAAAGAAAAAGGCTCGGCGCAACCTCATTGGAGCAAGAAGCTTGGAGGGCTTAGGTGCACTGGGTAGATTAGGCTTGGAGGGTCTATTGCTGTCCTTGTATCCTAACTACATTTTCTAGTGGATTGTTTACCGCTTAGAGGGCGGCGAAGAGGTTTTACGCCAAGGGCTTTGGTTTCCTCTTCGATAACACATCGCGTGTTGTCTTTGTGTTTGCATCTTCCTTCCCTTTTATCTTTGCCTTTTATTATCTATTGTGGGTTGTGATTTTAATTTGGCTTAGATAGTTTATCAAATTCTATATTATAGCTTATGTTCATTTTCCGCACACTAGTTGTTTAACATAATGCTTGAATTGGTTAATTTGTAAATTGGGGGTCTAAACATTCAAGAGTGTTTATACACATAATTGAACTTTCATTTGGCTTACGGATTAGAATATAGTGATATATAGAAGTCAAGGAATTGAAGAAAGTTTCTAAGAATCTATACAATTTTTTATAGGAATTCAAAAGGCAAGCAGCGAACATATTCATTTTTTAATAAAATTTATTTTTAACATTTTGTGTATCATTAAAAAGTATATAAAATTTAGAAATTATTCTTTAGTTTTAAACGAACTTTTTCAAACCCTATATTTTCTATCCTTCAATCTAAAACTCCAAAAAAACATATCTAAAAAAATTAATAAAACTTAACAATGATTAATTGGAACAATTAGGAAAACAATTTGTTGTTGATAATCTATTGAGGCTATTTTCTTTGTGGAAATTACAAATTCATCTACCACAAAAGATTATCAAATAAACAATTAGAATTAACTTCTATATATGCATAGTTGTAAAATAGTAATAATAATGAAAATATAATTGTAAAAGCTAAAATATGTCATTCATCTAATTATTTTCGATCGACTAAGCTTTGCTTTTCGTTGAATAAGTGGCATTATAAAGTACTTCTATTACAACTATTAAGAATACTCTCGACAAAAACTACAATTTTTTCATCCAAAAAGATTAAAAAATAAACAAAATTTATTAAAGTCTCATAGTTTAACATTAAAATGGATCACTAAAAAAAAATCAAATTCTAACTTGCAAAACAACTATTTATTAACCAAATCAAATCAAACCAATGGGATAAGGAAAAAAAACTTCTGATCAAGAACTGCAATACCAAAATACCTAAATATGCACAAAAGTATATACAAATTATTAAAAAGAGAAAAAAATGTGATGTGACAATTAAATCAACAATAAAAGAAAAACTATTATTAGAAAATATTCAAAAAGAAATTCCAGATATTTGATATCTTTTTCTTTGAATGAGATCTTGATTACAGCGATGATTTCATTATTAGATATCTTACAACTAGAATCCTAAACATAAGTGGTTGAAAAAAAAAAAAAAAAACAACAACAGATAGAGAAACAAGAGAGAGAAAGAGAGAGAGAGAGAGTTTTGACCTATTTTGTCATGGACAACTTGGAATGAATAGAGGAGAGGGGTGGAAATGAAATAATAAGAAATTTATATAAAAGCAAAGATGGAAGACGATGGTGGAAGTAGATAAAAGGTTGAACCAAGTGAAATTGTAAAGTTTAAGAAGATTGCAAAAAAAAAAAATAATAATAATAATAATAAAGGATGCTAAAGATGGTAAATAAAGTAGTAATTGTAAAAATTGTGACTAAAAATAAGGAGATTACATACATGAGATGTATATTGCATATATAGCTTGGGCCTTGGACCTTGAGGTCAAGTTTAATTCTCTTCCCACATACCTTTGGCAATGTATATTTAATTATGACTCCCACGTGCGTGTAGAACCTTTTTGGTGCTAACTTTTATGAACTAAGTTAACCATGCAACACAACACTCCCTAATTTTAAAATGAACAATAGCCAAATGAGTTTTTGGTATTAGATTCAAATCTGTTATTCTCTCTCTCATTCTACACATTACAAATATCATTTATATATATATAAAAGATTTCTACAAGTATTTTTTATCTTTTTATCTCTATTAATATATCATTTTTTAAGGTGAATGATATTCTTCTAACTTCTATTGTAGTTTGTTATATTTTTCTAATATGCAACTAAACTTTATCAATTTCAAACTTATTATTCAAATTTCTCATCTCTTAAGAAATAATAAAATTATAACAATAATCAAAAGCTCATCCCAAAATTACAATTGTATCTTAACCAAAATTAAAATGAAATCAAAGGAATAAAAACCAGACTTTATAATAATTTATTACTCACATAATTGGTAGGAATATTCAAATTTACAGCCATGTAAATTGTGTTTTGATATAATCTCAAATTCTTCGAAAACAATTCTAAGTATTAACTAAAACCAAAATTCAATCAAAGTTATAAAAGGGAAAGATATGACTTTTCTTATGAAAAAAAAAAAAACCCCACACACATACACAATACCAAAACACATACTAAAAAAAAAAAAGGGAACCATCAACCTTAAGTAGAGGTATAAGAAAGAAAAAAAAAAATCCACCAAAAGAAAGGGAAGAGAGAGAGAGACTGTGTTGGAAATCAGGATTGAATGGGAGAAATGACATCAAATTTATACATAATAAAATAGGGAGAAGTAGAGTCAAAATATAAGAAAAATAAAAGGATAAAGGAATTGTAACGATAAAGCATAAAGTAGTGGGGAGATAATGAGGCAAAAATGATGATGAAAAGTTGGAAGAAGTGTAACACTAGGTGTGAACTAATAGGGAAAAAAAAAGTTTAAAAAGAGAAATGAAAAGATAAAAAAAATAAGCGGATGATGTAGCTCAACAAGAGCGTAGCAACAATAAATGTCACGCTTCAACTTTTAGATATATAGACTAGGTTGGCATGAGATAGAGTTATTTTCCACTAAATATTCTTGGAAAAGTACTCTATTTCATGCCAAGAAAACAACTCTATTTTCAACTATCTCATTTTCCAATATTAGGTAACAATCTTAAAATGAGTTGAAAATTTATCATCTAATTTCCTTTATTTAGCTCTACGGAGATAGAATTGTTTTTCGAAAGAAAACAACTCTTTTTATATTTGAATTACACCTTTTTTTAGCTTGACGAGAAAAAGTTTTTTTTTTTTCATTTATCTTCTAACATGGGGATGAAGTTCCTTCTCTTCGTGCTTGCTTGCAACCCAAAATGAATCCAACTTCTTCTCCAAGATGGACTTCAATTGCCTTATTGATCTCATCCACTAAAACCTCATTTGTGTCCTCCAAATCAACCATTTCTCAACATGGGTTCTCCTTGCAATCCTCAACTTTTCTTGGGTTTTTTCTCTTCTCAATTCCCATTCTTTCTCAGTCAATGCCAGAGCTGCTATCTATGATTTATGGGATTCAAGTATACGTAGCTTGTACTATGTCAACGATTATTGCAATTGAGAGTAAGGAAAGATGATGTTGGTCATAGTCCTCTGATTTTTTACAAATGTTTGCCCATCTTTTCAAACATTTGCATGAATATTGTAGGGACTCATAGTCCTCGGATTTCTTGCAAATATTTTCCCATTTTTCAAACATTTGCATGAATATTGCGGGGACAATGTCACCTATTTATAATAGAGATGGTCCCTTTTTTTCTTTTAGAATCAATATTGACAGAAGTCACTCCTAATTAAAATATATGATATACAAAAATTAAATCCATCACATATATGTTATAAATATGGTATGCCAGTGAAAATGATAAAGAAAATTAAATAAATAAAAAGGAATAATATTAACACAAAGATGTAATCAAAGATATATTGAATATAATGTAGTAATACCATATTGATTGATAGAAAGAGAGATGATTACAAATAAATATTAATACAAGCAGGTCTTTATTTTTTATATAATAACACCAAGAGGTAGCAATTTAGCTGCAAGGACCTTAACAAACCTATTCTTATTATAGATAACATAAGATTATGTTGACAATATCTTAAGATGACGTTATCATAGAGACTATAACAGAAGAAATATTGATTAGCTTTGTTATTTTGGAAGTGCTACTTGATATTGGTGATTTATGTGTCGGGAGGCTCTCAAATCGTTTATCACATACTGTAATTTTCTGTTGTGCGGATGTAAGATGAGTTGTCTCTTCCGCATAGGATTGTGTACCTGCAGCATTATATGCAAGTTTCATATCTGTGTATAGATTATCTATATCGGTTTGGCACTCCTTAACTCGTGTCCTCACGAATATGTCTGTGACTCCTGCAAGAGCATTTGGGATTTCACCAAAAATTATATCTGATATTATATTCAAGCTCACATCAGTAGAAACGAGTCCTAGCTTATATAGAACATTTGTAAGACCCTCAGGGTCTGAAAGTAGAGTTTGCCGGCAAAAATTATAGTCCATGGACTTTTTGCAAACCTTTTCAACAAGGGCTTGATCTGCATTAGAAACATCATAGAAGAGAGAGGTGACTAGTAGAGGGATTATCAAGATTGATAGGCAACTAATTGGAGAGGCCATTTTTTCTTTTCTTTTCTCTTAAGTTCTTTGTCAAGAATGATATTGTTGATTCATGTATCTTTTAGCTTCCTATTTATAATATATTAGGTTGGCATGAGGCAGTTATTTTCCCTATAGATAGGTTGGCATGGAAGACAACTCTGTTTCATGCCAAGTTAAGTAAGAGAAGTTAAACGATAATTTTCCTTTGATGCCTTATTTTTAGATACTAAACACAAGAAAGTTCGACAATACTTGAATTATCATTTTTTAGCTTGACGTGAGAAAGGTTTTTGTTTGTTTTTTTTTTTTTTTTTTTAACATGGGGATGAAGTTGCTTCTCTTCATGCTCGCTTGCAACCCAAAATGAATCCAACTTCTTCTCCAAGATGGACTTTAATTACCATATCAATCCCATCCATTAAAACCTTATTTAGGTCCTCCAAATCATCCATTTCTTAACATGGGTTCTCCTTGTAATCCTCAACTATTCCTGGGTTTCTTTTTTTCTCAATTCTCACTCTTTCACAGTTAACGCTAGAGCCCCTATCTATGATTTATGGGATTCAATCATATTTAGCTTGTACTATGTCAACAATTATTGCAATTGAGATTAAGGCAAGATGATGTTAGTCGTAGTCCTCAAATTCCTTATAAATGTTTGGCCATCTTTTCAAACATTTGCATGAATATTGTAGGGATTCGTAGTCCTCAAATTTCTTGCAAATGTTTTCCCATGCCTTCAAACATTTGCATGAAAATTGTGGGGACCATGTCACCTATATATAATAGTGATGGTCCCTTTTTTTTTTTTTTTTTTTTTTGAATCAATATTGACAAAAGTCATTCCTAATTAAAATATATGATATAAAAAATTAAATTCATCACATATATGTGATAAAATATGGTACACAAGTGAAAAGGATAAAAAAAAATTATTTAAATAAAAAGAAATAATATGAACACAAAGATGCAACCAAAGACTTATTGAATATAATGCAATAATACCATATTGATTTAGAGAAAAGGAGATGATTACAAATAAATATTAATACAAGCAAGTCTTTATTTATTTTATTTTTTATATAATAAGCCATTATGATAATCTATTCATAATAGTAAAATGTCATAAATAAATTAGAAGAAAGACCATCCAAGGTTTCCTATTTTGACGTAGCTATCCAAGCAACCTCATCTACTTCTAAATTCTCTTCCCTTATCACTTGGATGAACTTAATTTTGCCAAAATGATTGGCCATCTAGATGGCTAACTTCTAGTATTTCTGCATCCTTTCCTCTTTTCCTTCATATTCATGGTCCACTTGCATGACGATGAGCTTTGAGTCACTTTTGAGCACTAAGCTTTTGATGCCCAGAGTTTTGGCAAGTCTTAAGCTAGGGAATATTGCTTCATAATTTGCTTCTGTAAAGTTGTAATTTTCAACTGTTAAATATTAGCATTGATATTATTAACGTAAAGTGGGTTATACCATGTTGTGTACGCTAGAATGGATGCGGAAGTAGAAGCATAGGATAGGAACACCGAGAACATAAGGATTACGTGGTTCAGCCTTGACAACCTACATCCACGGAGGAATCCCTTAAGGGCTACATCTTTATTGTATAAGAGTGTAGTACAATAACCTCTTGTGTTACAATGAACCCTAACATGAGTATATATAGGAGACTAAACCCTAGACTACTAGTACAAGCAGGACTGGGCTTGGGCCTATTACATTGGGCTAATATATGTTTAATATATATCTTTAACAACAATTATGTTTTTGTTGGCTTTTATTCCGTACCAAATTTTATTATAATTATGTTCAATCTTATGTACCCTGTATTTTATGTGGATTTATTTGTAAGGGTTATGTGAGAAAGAAAGTGTGAAGACTCAAGACAATTGAAGACTAAAGCTGTTTTTGTGGGTAGCTCGCAAGTAAGATTCCCGCGAAGTGATGCATATGCCCTGCACATGACTGGAATGCAAAGAGTTAGTATAGGATGGAGACTACTGGTTTTCACAAGTGTCTCATGGGTAAGGCCTTCTCGCGAGATACCCGCGAAACATTCTGTTTTGCTGAACTATCATTTCTAATACATAGTATCTATACCCGCACTATATATACCCACATTACCCACAGATGTTGAGGAGTTCTTCTGAGAGAAAACCCTAGCCACAAACCTTGAGATTTAGAGATTTTTATACCCATAATTCTCTACACAATTCATTGTGGTTTTTATTCAACTCCTACCTCTCCAATTTCCATACACTTGAGAGGTTGATAGCCTAAACACTTACCACACCCTTTTAGAGTGTCTAGTGAGGTTTTGGTGCTGCTAGGAAGCATTGGAAGAAGCCAAGTTTTGGCGGATGCAATCGGGCATATTGCGGGATCCAGAGAGCTAGACAAGACACGGTTCTGAGAAGCCTTGTTGGAGTAGGAGCTTGGAGGGCTTAGGTGCATCGGGTAGATTACGCTTAGAAGCTCTCTTACTAACCCATGTATCCCAACTAATTGTCTAGTGGATTAATTACCACCTAGAGGGCGATGGAGAGGTTTCTCGTCGAGTTCTTCGGTTTCCTCTTTAATAACACATCCGTGCATTATCTTGTGTTTTCATTCTTCTTCCCTACTCTTTTACCTTTCATTTTACTGCTATGTTATAATGATTATGGGTTAGTGTAGTTTATTTGTTTATCCACTTACATTTACTCTATTCCGTAATTAGTTTAAGTTAGAGTAAAATCAATCAAGTCATGACTTTAATTTGGTAGTCTAAATAGCTTTTGTGTTTTCACATATTTTCAAGCTTTCAATTGGTATCAAAGTCGTTGTGGTTTAATTAGCTGAGTATGATCCTTGGCCCTTCTATGATGGACTGATCACAATCACTCAATGCCCCACTTTTTTTTATGGGAGCAGCTATGCATTTTGGAAGGTCTGTATAAGGGCTTTCTTATGTGCTATAGATGAGTCCGTATAGGATTTCATCGAGAATGGGTATGTCAAACCCATGACATCCAAGTTCGAATGGGACAAGGCAGCCCTTACATTGGCAAATGCAAACAAGAAAGCAATTAAAGCTATTTTCTATGGTGTGTCTACTGATGAATTTTACAGTATATCACATGTGGAACTGCCAAGGAAGCTTGGATGATTCTAGAGACTACCTATGAGGGTACCAAGAAAGTAAAGGACACAAAGCTCCAGATGCTTACCACCAGATTTGAAGAGCTCAAGATGGGAGATGATGAGTCATTTGATTCATTCTATGGCAAGCTCAATGAAATCGTAATTGCTAAGCTCAATCCCGGAGAGAAGCCTGAGGATACCAAGGTGGTGAGAAAGATTTTGAGGTCCTTACCAGAGAGTTTCCGTGCAAAGGTCATAGCTATAGAAGAAAATAAAGATTTGGATGAGATCAAAATCCAAGAACTTATTGGATCTCTCCAAACATATGAGCTGGGACTGCTTTCTCACAAGACGAGTAAATCTCTTGCTCTCAAAACTATCACCAAAAGAATGGATGACTCCTCCGAAGAGGATGATGTGGAGAAGGAGGTAGCATTCCTTGCAAAGAACTTTCGAAAATTTCTAAAGATCAAAAACAGTGGGAAGCCGTTCAACAAAGGGAAGTTTTCATCCTCCGAAGGTGATAGGAAGGAGTTCAAGAAGAAAGATGGGAAGGAGTTTCAATCCCTTCAAGGAATTGTGTGTTACGAATGCAATGGCCATGGACATCTCAAGAAGGAGTGTCCTAACTATCCTTAATGTTAGGACATATGTGATTCACATGTTAGGAACATATGTCACTATTTTATGTAATTGGCTAATCTTTTGACAAAATGCACTTTACTTATATTTGGATAGATCTAGGATTTGTTTAATACTTCAAGAAACCTTTTTTCAAGACCAAGTGTTAAAGCCATGCAAGTTTGTCCAAGATTCAAGTGCAGAAAGTGTTGTTCATTAAAACTCGACAGCTAGCTCGAAAGCTAGCCATCTATCGAGCTTTAAGAGCTATTCCAGCCCCGTGGCTCGACAGCAACTCGTCGTGCTCGTGTCATTCGCTGGCCGGTCACGTCGGCGGGCGCTTCACGGGGGGCAGGGAAAAGAGTCGAGTCGATCAAGCTCGACGATCGGGAGCAGATTTTTTCTTTTATTTTCATCGCAGATCTCTGTTATAGTGCTTTTTGGGAGGTTTATGAAAAACAGAGTTTTAGATCTATTTTGACTCTAATCCATGATTATGTGTTTAGGCTTTCTTTTCTCTCAATCGTAGACATATAAAAGGATTATTTTAAGGGCCGTCAAAGGTGGAACAACTTGCAAAAGTGTTGAGCAAAGTTTGTTCAAGTAAATTGTGACTGAAGACAGAATTTGCCCTAGTTTATCGTTCTTCTGAAGAAGTTGCTATGTTTATACACTGTTGGGTTTTGTGACCAAGCATCTTCTTGATCTTCATCATCTGGATGAGCTGAAGAACTTTCCATCCAACAACCTTCTTTAGTTGGTGATTGAAGTCGTATACTGGGATCCACACAATTGATTAGTCACGTATTGGGAGCCGCGCATTAAAAGAAGTGATTGTCACTACAGAACAAGTCAAATTGTGTATTGAGGTAAAGATTCAACTGTAGGTTAGTACAAGGTACTGGGATTCTTTTACTTGTAACCGCTTGTTGTGATAATAGTGGATTCTTGAGAATGGTGACTATAAAATCACTCGGTGGGGTTTTTGCCCTGTTGGTTTTCCCCATTCGTAAACAAATCACGGTGTCAATTTAATTTCCGCTGCACTTAGTTTAGTTGGTGATTTGTTTATGCCATCACGTGCTTTGCATGTTAATTTGATTAATTAATAAACTTGGTTAATTAATCAATTGATTAATAACAAAGGGTCAATACTTTTTTGGCCTATCACTTAGTGATTCTAACAGCTCAAATTCAAACATGGAAGGAGAATGTGACGGTGAAGGAAACTACAGAGCCTTCATGACAATTGCCTTCGTTGATTCTAAGAATGATTTAAGCAATTTGGTTGATGAACTTGGTGATCTTTCTGAGGATGAGGAAGTTGAAGAATCGGAAGATGAAGACGTGTACCAAAATGAAGGCGAAAACAACCTTCAAGAAGCATATGATACTCTGCTAGAAGTTTATGGAAAATACGCCAAAGTTGTGAACCTTACTGTGAAAAAGATGAAAAAGGTTGAAGAAGTGCATAGGTATATACTTGAAATTATACAAGCTAATGTCAAGGTTGAGCGCATTTCCACCAAGAAACTTAACAATGTGTTGTCCTCTCAAAATTCTTCACATGATAAGACTGGTTTGGGCTACACTGAAGAAGGTAGTTCTAGCAGCAAACCCAAGAAGGAAGTAAGATTCATATAAACTAAGAATGACGAGAAACTTAAAGAAGTGAAGCCCCTGCTACTATAAAAAGAACCATTGGTGCAAAACCAAAGGAAAAAGGGAAGCCATTATTCAAAATTCAAAAGGGACCTCAAGTGAAGCATTTGTGTCATCATTATGGTGTACAAGGGCACACAAGGCCGAACTGTTTCAAGCTTCATGCACTTAAGAAGGCTGATTCTATGCGTGGCCAAGAAATTTCAAAGAGAAGGCCAAAGGGAGCACAAGTTAAGGGAGATAGTGAGGGGCATCTCATTGGAGACGTTATGGAAATGTTGAAAAACATATCACTATGTCTTGTTAGCTTCACTCTAAGGTTTAAAAGTTATGTTGGTCGTACCCTGCCATCTAAGGCTTTCACCTAAAACACTCGTAAAGAGTGGGTGAAGAAGGGTATTTATGCATGATCACTTCCTATGTCCATGCATTAAATCTTCTGATGTTTAGGGTCATAGGTTTTGATAGGCCAAAAACGAATTGACTCCTTGTAATAAATTAACCAATTAATTTAACCAAGTTAATTAATCTATATATATATATATATATATATAATAGCAAAAGCTGAGAGAAAGCGGGTTCCTGCAATTAAGGAGGTGGTGACAAATAGGAAAAGTGCTTACCTAAAATTCAGACATGTATAACTTTAAAAAGCGATACATTATATTGTTTTACCAGGTTAACACCGTTTGATTGTGGCTGTATATATATATATATATATATATATTTAAAAAGAAAAACGGTTAAAATAAAATATAAAAAAAAGCCTTGCAACTAAAAAAAACCTAGCGATACAGAAAAAGGGAAGGAGAAGAAAAAACGCATGCCATACAGAGGAGACAGAGAGAACCACCACCAGTCACGATGAAAGGTTCAAGTGAAAAACTTGCAATAGGAGGAAAATAAAAAACCTAGATACTGAGATAGAGGAGGAAAAAAAAATATGACACAGATAGACCACCGTCTGTTCCATCACCGGACTTTAACAACCGCCATGTTTATAGTTAAACCCAACCAAAAGCCTAATTAATGCACCGATTGAAGGCCCGATCATTACACCGTTATAAGGATTTTGAGAATCTTGCCCTCAATCAGCCCTTCAAGGAGATATGTAACGTTGAATTATTAAACAGAGAGACGGGGAGAATGAGAACAATAGAGAGAGATATGGTCAGGCATATAGAGTGGAGAGAGAGAGAGAGAGAGAAAATCTGAGAAGAAGTCAGGCCTCTGCCACCATCAAATCCGTATCCTCTACCGGTAAGTCTCTATTTTCTGGTTCTTTAAATCTGGTTTAAATATGATTTAGATCTGAGTATTTTGATTGGATTGGATTGGATTATATTCAAGTTTTGAACTTTAATGTAACATGAAGTTCGACATAGAATGAATGTCTTAGCATTGCAATGTGAACTTTAATGTTTGCAGTAGTACACTAATATCTGATAATATGGTATTTCCTGTTACGGTTTTTGTTAACCGATGTAAGTGCTAATATTGATGATGGTTGCGGCTAATGCATCAGTAAGATTCCTATTACTATTTTAGTGTTGCAATTGGGTTTCAGTGTAACAACGTGTTAAGTTTAAAGTATTTAGTGTGTAAAATTCTTTGATTGCCAAATTTGTGTATTGTAGTAACAATATTGCAGAAGTGTAGTTACATATACTGTGCGAATACTTTCTACAAAGGTGGCTTATATATATATATATATATATATCTATATATCTATATATTTGTACATAACTATTATATTTGGAGTTTAGCCCTGATTGAACTATAATTATTTAACTATTATAGTTGCTTTTGGTTGATTGTAATATTACTCAAACTTGATTCCTTCTATTGTATAAGATTTATTTACTACGTTTGCAATGGCCTATAGGTATAAATGTTAAATTCACTACAGCTTTTTCCTTTTTTCTTGTACGATTAAAAAGTTGGATTCAATGTCCCTTTTAAGGGTTATGTATTGTTTTGGTTTTACAATTTGAAATTCCCAAGTACTATTAATTATGCATTATTATTTTACTAATATTTTTCTGACTTGCTATTTGAAATTATCATGTAAATTTTGCTTGCTTGAAGTCAGATTTTTTTTTTTAGTCTCTCACAGCAGGGCAGTACACACAAGAAGTGATTTAAAGAAACAAATTTTTAGTTGGTTATGATATTGGTACTTCACTCTAGACATTAGTTTTGGTGAATGGCTTTCATAAACCTGTAGCCATTATTTCCATTTAAACATTTTGGTAGTAAAATTGAAATTGTCTTGCAAGTTTTAGCTCGGTGTGATTCATTGGGGTTCCTAGGAATAGCAGATTTGCTATTTGAAATTGTCATGTAAGTTTTAATTGCTTAAATTCTGATTTTTTTTAGTCTCTCATAGCAAGGAAGTACACACAAGAGGTGATTTGAAGAAACTAATTTTTAAAATTTTTAGGGAATATTGGACACTATATGCTTAAATATACTACGTTATTAAAGTTTGAATATATGTAGTAGAAGTCTGATAACTAAGTTTATGTTAGATGCAAAGTTCATTAATATGTACTATAATAGAAAATATTTTTCAATATAGTTTCAGAACAATAAAGAATTTTGTTCCATATCATCTATTAACTCCAAAAGTGTACTTCTGATGCAGTCACTTTTTTTTAATTATCTGTTCCATACAGTAACTTTTCTAATTGCATTCTTGATTGAATAAATGTTTTGTGCAGACATACTATGATATTACTTCACATAGTTATCTTGATTTCATGAAGAACTATGTGGTTAGGATTGGACCTTGGAAGGATACAATTGTTACTACCAAAAACCATTATTTGAATGATTTGTAAATGTATTTCAGATTCAATAGTTACTGATGTACAAGTTTTATAAGTTCTCAATAAATACCACTATTGTTTTGTTAAAAAAAAAAAAAAGTTTTGTGAAGGCCTTTTAATTTTTTATTTTTTTTAATTATCAACTATCAAAATATATTCAAGGGAGAAGGTGGAAGCAAATGGGACTAGGAAGAAGGAGGCCAAGGTGAACTGAGGTGAAAGGTATTGAATTTTTTGGGAGTTTGGGAAGTTGGTACTACTATTGGTTTTTTTTTTTTTTTTGGTATTTTGTTGGGTTTCTTTATGTGAGGAATAATGATTAATGGGTATTTGTTTAATTATACATTGAACTAAATTTACAATGACGGGCATGGATATCTAATGTTATCTACACTTTTTTGTGTCAATTGTATTGGATTTACTTGCCAAGGTTAGATCTTTTTGGGTCCTGTTTATTATGGTTGTTTTAGTGAGGAATAATGGTTAATTATGCATTGAACTTAATTCACAATGATCTATACTGCTAGACATTGAGTACATTTTTGTTGTGAATGGATGTGGACTTGCCGACCAGTTATGCATGGCATCATAATTCAACTTCCAAATTGGTTTGTAACAAAATTGCAATAGAACTTATAATACCTAGAGCAATTTTCATGTGAATTGGAATTATAGGAGAGGACACATTGTATGAGTTTGTAATGATACTATTAATACTGAATAAAGATGAGGTAAAGGGACTATTCTTTATAAAGGTTGCCTTTTAATATACTTTCTTCATGGTCTATATATTATCTAAATTACAGACCTATTATCTTGCCATTGTGTAATTATTGTGTTCATTTTTTGTGTTAGGTTTCATCAAACTCTTGACAAATTTGGTGCTATATCTGTTTCTTATAGTGATATTTTGAATTCGTTTAATATTCAGGTAGCTTATAGATAGAGGCCCCTAGAGATTAAGAACAAATGTCCCATCAAATTATCATTTACAACAAACCCTTGATGAATATCCTCCTTAATATTAGTCCCAAATGTTTAGACAATGATGTTATATCAATTCATTGGACATATTTGCACTATTTTCTAAATGATTTCCACTGTAATAAATTGTTATTATTTGTTTCCCCTTATTTCTAAGTAAGTTATGATGTCTGTTAGTTGATGACAAGTACACCAAGTTTAGATTTTTATGTCAATCTTCTTGCTCAAAGTAAGTCAAGTTTTAATTGCTTTGAAGATATTGCATTTTTGCATGCAAAATAGAGAAGCACTCTAGAGAATTCCTTTCATTCAAACTCATTTGAACGCAATGAAAGTAATACAACTGGTGGTTGCTCATTTTATATGTTCCTCCAAGTGGTCTATTGGAGAATGGAAGTACATACATGATGTGATTTGAAGAGAGTAATGTTTAAAATTTTTAGTGGATATTGGATACTATATGCTTAAATATACTAAATTATGAGAACTAAGTTTATGTTGGATGCAAAGATCATGAATATGTAAAATGATCCTGCGCATTGCGTGGGCTAAACACTAGTTAAGTTAATTAACATGCAAATGTGTGGTAGTAAAAACAAATCACCAATAAACTAATTATGCAGCGGAAAATAAATAACACGGTGGTTTGTTTACGAATGGGGAAAACCTAACGGCAAAAACCCCATCGGGTGATTTTCAGGTCATCACTCCCGAAACTCCACTATTATTCACAACAAGAGGTTAAAAGAAAAGGAATCCCAAGTACCTTACCAACCTACAGTTGAACCCTTACCCCAATACCCAATTAGACTTGCTCTGTAGTGACAGTCCCCATTTTAATGCATGGCTCCCAAGTACGTGACTAACCAATTGCGCGAATCCTAGTACACGACTTCAATCACCAACTAAGAAGGTTACTGGCTGCAGAGTTCTTCAGTTCATCCACACAATGAAGAGCAAGAAGATGCTTGGTCACAAAACCCTACGGTGCACATACATAGCAACTTCTTCAAGAGAAAGAGATGAACTAGGGCAAGAACATCGTCTTCGGTCACAATTTTCTTGAATAGAGTTTGCTCAATGCTTGTGCAACTTGTGAACTGTTTGACGGCCCTAAAAACAATCCATTTATATGTCTAGGGTTAGGAGAAAAGAAGGCCCAAAGACACATTCACGGATTCCAAGAAAATCATATCAGAATTCTGAAATTATTAAATCTCGACAGATAGGAGGTGTCGAGCAGGTGTCGAGCACACGGGTTGAGCAGTTTCCTAAAACCTCGACACATGCTAGCTATCGAGCTTTAATAACTTTGCACTTTCAGCTTGTTTTCTTGGACAGACTTGAAGGTTTCAACACTTGATCTTGAAACATGGTTTCTCAAAGTATTTAAACACATCCTAAATCTACCCAAATACAAGTAAAGTGTATTTTGTCAAAGGATAAGTCAATTACATAAAATAGTGACATATGTTCTTAAAATGTGAAACACATATGTCCTAACAATCTCCCTTTTGGCAATCCGTGACAAAACCACAGCAAACAAATGAGCATATGAGAGAAGTCATAAATCACTCAACTCATATTCACTTGTTGAATACAATAAAATCTATCCTAACACAAACTCTTGAAAAACTTTGCAAGAAGAGAGTTTATGGCAAGTAGATTTTGACAACTTGTATTTCTGAAACACTTTAAACAAAACTCATTAGCCTCATCAAAATTTGTGTAAAGCTCCACACGGTCAAGTTCCATATCACTGAGCTTCTTGGTGGTTAGCCTATACAGTTTCTCATGTTTCTCAAAAAGCTTGTACAGCTTCTCATAGGCTGTATGGATGTCATCTTGATCATCTATCTTCTCAAACTTAGACTCCACCAATTCCTCTTCTTCAACCACATCTTCAACAATTCTATCAGTAGGATTAACAGTGGTAATGAAGGCATTCAAGATTTTGTCATCCTCATTGTTGGAATCATCCTCAAGCTCGGTGTCACTCAAAGTAGCAGCAAGTGCCTTTCTCTTCCTAATGCTCTTGAGATATGTAGGACAATCATGTTTCATGTGACCGAAGCCTTGACACCTAAAGCACTTAAGTCCTGCGGGAACAGTGTATTGACTGTCATCCCTAGCATCCTTCTTCCCTTTGTCTTGACTCTTGAACTGAGAAGAACTAGATTGCCTACGGTCCTTGTCAAAGCCCTTTCCATTGGCATTCTTCATAAACTTCTTGAACTACTTGGTGATGTAGGACTTCATCTTGGAATCTTCATCATTGGAAGACTCATTGTGTCACTGCTCTTAGCCTTAAAGGCCATGCTCTTACCTTTACCTGACTTGCCTATTCTTTTTAACCTTAACTTGTAAGTCTGCAAGTTTCCAACTAGCTCAATCAAAGGAATCTTGTCAATATCCTTTGATTCCTCTATCGCCATGATCTTGGCATGGAATCTCTTGGGTAGAGATCTGAGCACCATCTTTACAATCTTGGGTTCAGGAATGGTTTTCCCAAGATTGAAAGCTGAGTTCACTATGTCCTTTAGCTTGGCATAGAACTCATCGAATGACTCATCCTCCTCCATCTTTATTTCTTCAAAGCTTGTAGTGAGCTTTTGAAGCTTTGAATCCTTCATAGCCTTTATACCCTCATAGTTTGTCTGAAGGATGGTCCATGCTTCCTTAGCAGTTTCAGTAGAGGATATCTTCTTGAACTCCTCATTGGTGACCGCACTAAATAAAGCATTCAATGCCCTGCTGTTGAAGTTTGCCGCCTTGCTTTTGGCTTCATCCCAATCGGCTGGCACTTCCTTTGGCTTAGTCCATCCAATCTTGACATCTTACCACACCTTCTCATCTAAAAACTACAAGAAAGCTCTCATGCGTACTTTCCAGTATGCATGGTTAGTGCCATCAAATAAAGGAGGTATAATTAATGATTGTCCTCTATCCATGACAAACAAGAGTCAACGGATCAAACACAGCAAAGATTAACCCTAATCAGAGTGTGCCCGCTCTGATACCACTTAATAGGCCAAAAATGAATTGACCCCTAATGATAAATTAACCAATTAATTTAACCAAGTGAATTAACTAAGTTAATTAACATACAAATGCATGGTAGCACAAACAAATCACCAATAAACTAATTATGTAGCAGAAAATAGATAACACGGTGATTTGTTTATGAATAGGAAAAACCTAATGGCAAAAACCCCCTGGGTGATTTTTAGGTCACCACTCCCAAAACTCCACTATTATCACAACAAGCGGATACAAGTAAAGGAATCCCAAGTACCTTACCAACCTACAGTTGAATCTTTACCCTAATACCTAATTGGACTTGTTTTATAGTGACAGTTCCCCCTTTTGATGCATGGCTCCCAAGTACGTGACTAACCAATTGCATGGATCCCAATACGCGACTTCAATCTCCAGCTAAGAAGGTTGTTGGCTGCAAAGTTCTTTAGTTTCATCCACATGATGAAGATCAAGAAGATGCTTGGTCACAAAACCCTACGGTGCACATACACAGTAACTTCTTCAAGAGAAAGAAATGAACTAGGGCAAGAACTTTGTCTCCGATCACAATTTACTTGAACAGAGTTTTCTCAATGCTTGTGCAACTTGTGAACTATTTAACAGCCCTAAAAACAATCCTTTTATATGCCTAGGGTTAGGAGAAAAGAAGGCCCAAAGGCACATTCATGGATTCCAAGAAAATCATATCAGAATTCTGAAATTCTTAACCCACGATAGATAGGAGGTGTCGAGAAGCTGTCGAGCAGGTGTCGAGCACACGGGTTGAACAGCTTCCTAAAACCTCGGCACATGCTAGCTATCAAGCTTTAGTAGCTCTGCACTTTCAGCTTGTTTTCTTGGACAGACTTGAAGGCTTCAACACTTGATCTTGAAACATGGTTTCTTGAAGTATTTAAACACGTCCTAAATCTAACCAAATACAAGTAAAGTGCGTTTTGTCAAAGGATAAGCCAATTACATAAAATAGTGACATAAGTTCTTAACATGTGAAACACATATGTCCTAATAGGTTTATGCATCATGACATACATAATCCTTTTTCGTCATTGCTTTTGGTTTATAGCATGTTTCTTTTTCAAGTTTTGCTATGTACTTGTTTTTTTTATTATTTTACTTTACTTTGTCTGTTTTTTAGTGTGTTCAAAAAATTCAAAAATCTAGAAAAATTGAAAAATCTCCAAAAAGTTTGATCACTTGTGTTGTGTATATAACATGTGAGTTTGGCCTTGTACCTTTGTACTGATGGCATAGTGCATTTACAAGCTTAGCTTGTTATGTATGCACATGTATCTTTATGGGAAAAATCTTGAAAACTATGTGTGATTGTTATAAATAGATCGTCAAGCTTGTCATTTATGATTGGTCAATAGTCTTGATGGTTTTGATACTTGCATAGACTTGTGTCTATATCTCTTTCCACATTATTTTTATATTTTTGCTTAAAGAGCTCAACAAATGTAAATATCAAAATAGAAAGAGATAATGAGCTGCAAATGCCGTTGCACATACTAGTATTTAACTAGGAAAAAGAGAAAGCAACTTTTTATTAAAATGTATGGTGCGCAAAAAGCCAAAGGCTCACTCTCAATATTGAAATATCAAAAATTTCAAGTACCGATCTCAAAATGAGATGTATTGTTCAAAAAATGATGAAATGTTACGATTTGTATAGAAGCAAAATGAAAAGCTTCTAAGATTTGTAATCATTTTCTTGTGGGAGGTCATATATGTTCATTTCTATAATTGAGATAAACCACTTGACTTAGCACCCGTTATGTATGACTTGATTGAATTGATCGTTGAAGCTTCACTCTGGTCTAAGGACTATTCCACATTTGATACTCACCCGCAACACACAAGTTTAGTTCAATTAATGCTTATTTCATTTGTGTGATTGTACATGATCAAACGTAATGTGTATACTCAATTGCTGATCGATCAAACCCAAAAAGATTTTTGATTATTTTATATGTTTTGAAAGTGATTTTAGACTTTCATGCTTTAAGTTTTTGTTCAAAATGCATTTTTGTGTTGTTCTTCAAAAACTTGATCAGAGGCATTTTCGTGAGAAGCCCGCGAAAAGAGGTTAAGGCAAAAACTGGGAAACAAAAATTTTAGACAAAGACTTTTGCGATTGTCTCGTGACTATTTCACGACTAACAGCTTCCCACGAAAAGTTTTGTGCTTCAATGGTGTTTTTCACGAGTAATTTTGTGAGTATCTAACTCGTGAAAAATGCGTGTTTTCAGTTTTATAGGGCTGATGTGACAAATTTTTAAAACACTCTCTATTTCCCTCTCATAGCCTCACTCGAACCTCTCTTAACCCAAATCTATTTTTCACTTAAACCCCATATTTTTCAAGCTTAATCTTTGCACAATCAACTCAAAGGTATGTTTTCTTAACATTCTTTTTATTTTTTCCTTAAATTATGCAGAAATTGATTTAGGGTTCTTGAATTGGGGATATTCAAAAAAGGGGTTGAGAACTTCGTTTTGGGCAAAAAAATTTCAAAATTTTGATTGGGATGTGTTCCATTTGATTTGTGTGTATCTGTGTTGTCCCCTTGTGGCATTTTAATCATGTACTTAGGCATATTTTCATGTGTTCATGCATTGCCCATATGTGTAGTGTAGTATTGCATGCCATGTGTTTGTCAAAATGCTCAAGTGGCATTTTTGAGTTGATTTGGACTTAAATGAGTTCCAATTCCTGGGTTTACCCTTGATTAAACTTGTTTGACATGTTATGATCATTGGGTATGTGGTTTCCACACTTTACCTAACTTGTGCCTTACCATGCCTTGCCATGCATCACCTAGGAACACCTCATGCACATTAGATGCACACACTTGCACAATTTCTATTTTGTTGCATTTTGCTAATGTTTACATAGTTTAGCACTTTAAGCATGTTGTTATCACACTGTTATGTTATGTTTTACATATTTGTGCTTATGTTTTGGATTAACTTGAATCTAATCAAGTTTATGCCCTATTTTTGTGTTTTGCACTTGTTTTTTCTCTGTTTTCTGTTTCCTTTTGCAGATGTCTCCCACCAAACACTCTACTTCCAAGAAATCCTCCAAGTGTCCTTGCACAGATTCTAATAACTTCATATCTGCTGATGCAAACATGACTTACAATGATTGCTAAAAATGAGCCACAATAATTATGAAGAGAGTTATCAAATTGGATACCCTTGAGGACACTTGCATTCTTGAAGAGTTCAAGGAGAAGACATGGATGAAGCTATCAAATCCAAGTGGAAATGTGTACTTGGAAATCATCAAAGAGTTCTTTTCAAATGCTAGTGTGGACGGAGATCATATCAACTGCTGGGTGAGACATAAGGAATTTGTGATTACAAGGGAATCAATCCAAGAATTCCTTGAAGTTCATCCTACTTCTTAGCCAATCACTATGCAATATGATGATCGTTTGGAATCTATTGAGGAAATGGTAAGGATTCTTAGTGGTACACTAAACAAGAAGTCAATGAACACCATTCCATTCAATCTGAAGATGAGTACTCTAGCATATGTGATGATCCATAATTTGTATCCGGTCACCAATTTGACGACATTGTCCACTCCAAGGACAATTTTCTTATACGATATTTTCACACATAAAGAGATTGACATTTGTGAACACATCTTCCACCTCCTGACCAAGAGCATCATTAAAAGGAACTCAAGGACAATCATGCCATTTCCCATTCTCAACATGGGTCTCATTGCAAAGGCAAAGCTCAAACTTCTAAGCAGCCTCACTATTGTGCCTAGAGATTACCCCATTGGTGCAAACAAAGTGACTTGAATCAAAGCTCACATCATCGGATCCAAAACCGGTGTTTCTCAAATACCAAGGGATCGTGTTGAGAAAGAGGGTGGAGATACTGAGGAGGAAATTGAGAGATTCACCGCTGCACTAGGGAGTTCTGCTTAGCCATCTTCTCAAGCACAAGCACAGGGACCTGATAGATTTGATCTCCTTATTGCTAGAGTAGACCAAATGTTTGGCATGCTTGACTCCCATGTGCAACACATCGCGAACTAGTTTGCATACATCCAAAGTCAGATCACTACATTATCTTCTCAGATTGAGGATATGTCGGTAGAGTAGGGATCCGATTCTGAGTCCAAGAAGTTCTAGCCTCTTTGGCCATTCTGGTCAAAAAGGGGGAGAAAATTTTGAGGGGGAGCATGCACAGTTAAGGGGAAGCGGAGCTTATTCATAAATATTGGTTCATTATTGGCAATTTATAATTTTTTTTACATTTTGGTTTAAACTTTATTAGTGTTTATAACTCTTGGATAGTTTTATTGTTTGCTTTTAAAGTTTAGGTAAGGTTGAATTTATTCAATCATTAGTTGGCTTTATTCTCTGCCAAATTTGCTTGTAATTTAGCATTTAAAAATCCTGTATTTAGGTGAGAATTATGTAAGGATAGTGTGTGAGAGAGTGTGAAGAAAAGCTCAAGAGTGTTCACTTAAGAAGAGCCTTGCGACTGGCAAGTCACCAAAGCTGGCACACGTCTAAAGCATACAGGGGAGCTGAAGGGTCACATCAGTTTTGCACTATAGGATAGAACTTCTAGCCTGGCTAGGAAGTTAGCTTATGACTCAAACTCGCGACTCATTCCAGTCGTGAGCTCGAGTCGCCCAAACACCATGTTTGGTTGTAACTGACTCTTCGCATTCCATACACACCCTATTATTAAAAACCCTTATACCCATGAAATGTAGAGAGCTTCCAGAGAGAATTTTGAGAGAGAAACCCTAGAGAGAAACAAGATTGACTCATCTACAATCTTCATCTTTTGATTCTCCAAATTCCTCTACTCTCACTCTCTCCATTGATACTTCCTTAAGAGGTACATTAACCAAATTCTTATCTCACCAAACCCATATCCGTGAGGAGGTTATTTGGTGCTTAGGAAGTAGTTTAGAAATGACCAATTCATTTTGGTTGATGTAATGGGATATTGCGGGATCCGGTAAGCTAGAGAAGACAAGGTTTGGAGAAACCCTGTTGAAGCAAGAAACTTGGAGGGCTTAGGTGCACTGGGTAGATTAGGCTTGGAGGGTCTTCTGTTATTCATGTATCCCAACCTTATTCTTTAGTGGATTATTGACTGCTTGGAGGGTGGTGAAGAGGTTTTACGCTGAGGAATTCGGTGTCCTCTTCGATAACACATCGTTATGTTGTCTTTGTGTTTGCATCTCTATTCCCTTAATCTTTTCCTTTTAATTACTGTTGTGGTTGTGATTAATTTCGGTTTAGATTATTTTACCAATTCTATTTTAGCTTATTTTCAAATTTCACACATACATTGTCTGATAATAAGCTTGTGTTGGTAATTTGTAAATTGGGGGTCTAAACATTCACAGATGTTTTACACACTATTTGAACATTCAGTTTTAAGTACTCTATTTTTAAATTTTCAATTTAATATTCAGTACTTATGTTTATTTTGTGTATTTTGCATTGGTTGTGTGTTGAACATGCAATTGATCATTGTGTTTGGTCCTTATTACTTTGCATGTTTTTATGAGCATTTACTAGCTAAATGTTCACTGTAGTCATTCTTTTATGACTAACGTTGTTTGATCAAGATATACTTAATGTTATATAGTGTTTATAAACTTGATCGCACTTTACTTGCTCTTATACGTACCATGTATTCAACTTGTCATAAGCTTAATGAAAGTTTTGTTTGTGTGCGAGTGTTTTAGGTTACAAGTATATACATGCAAGTGCCTCACAGCTTCTAGATTAGGTGTGAGTGAGTTTTGCCACTGTTCCAAAACACACATTTAAGTCTAGAATCTATTTTAGGGTTTTTTTCATAGAATAACTAAAGGGGGAGATTGTAAAGTTGCAATTTACAACGATGTTTTTGTTAGCTTTTATTCTATGCCAAATTTGATTATAATTTTGTTCAATCTTATGTACTCTATATTTTATGTGGGATTTATTTGTAAGGGTTGTGTGAGAGAGAGTGCGTGTGAAGACTCAAGGCAATTGAAGACTAAAGTTGTTTTCGTAGGTAGCTCACGAGTAAGCTTCCCATGAAATGATGTATGTGCCCTGCACATGACACTACAAGAAATCTGGATTTAGGCGACGTTTTTTTTAGCAACGTTTTTAAATTCGCCACTATAAATAGTATATTGTGACGTTTTTAAAAAACGCCGCTAAAGAGTGATCCCTTCGCGACGCTTTTCCAAAAACGTCATTGTAACCCAAAACAATAGCAACGTTTCTTAAAACGTCGCAAAAAGTACAGTTTTAGTGATATATTTTTTGTTTATAGTGATGTTTTTAGAAAACGCCACTATAGTTTTTAAAGAACTCAAACCATATTTTCCAAAAAATTTTGGGGAAACAAATAGCGACGTTTTGGATAAACATATAGTGACACTTTCAAAAACGTCTCTATATGTTTCCCCAAAATTTTTGTCCTTTTCCCTTTCAAAATTTCACTGAGTGGGAAAGTTCCCACCGTTTCTTCTTTTTGTTTTGGATAAACATATGGTGACGTTTTGGATAAAGATATAGTGACGTTTTCAAAACGTCGCTATATGTTCCCCATTCAAAATTTCACTAAGTAGGAAAGTTCCCACCATTTTGTCCTTTTTTTTTTTTTTTTGGTCTCCTTTCCTTACACGTTTTTTCAGTCCTTTTTCTTTCTCAAACAAACTTCCCTTCCTACTTCCATATTCTCCCCCCTCCCCCCCCCCCCATCACTTCTTCACACTTAGCCATTGCCAGCCATGGCCGCCACCGCCAACCCAATGATGTACGAGTTCTTCCCTCTCTAGCCACCACCCACTGCCACTACCATTCTTTTTTTCCCTCTTTTTTGGTGTTCAAGTTTCTTTAAAGTGTAAGTCTTTGTGTTTTGGCTTATGGGTTTGCTTTGATTTGGTTTTTCTTTAATGGGTCATGGAGTCTTTGTATTCTGGCTTATGAATTTGCTTTGATTTAGTTTTTCTTTAATAGGTCATGAAACTTTTGTGCTAATTTTTTTTGTTTGCTTGTTTTGGTTGGAGTTTGGTACAGAAAACTCTTATTCAAATTTGGATTTTTGAGCAAAAAGACTTGAGCATCAAAGGCTAAATCATTGTAAGTTTATGTACAAATTTGTAAATCTTGGTTTTTTTTTTTTTTTTTCTTTTTTCCTACAATTTTTCTGTAGTATGTAGATTTTGAATTTTTTTTGTTATTAGTTTTGTGGTTTAGCTAGCTCGAAATTAATTTTTTTAAAAAGCTCACTACCCACTAATGTGTAAATGATCTCAACTAAATGCTCTTTATATGTGTGTGTATATATATATATATATATATATATATATATATATTTTAATTGTTACTAAATTCTCAACCACCACGACTCATTAACATTGGACATTTGATATTGTGGAATAATGATGATAGGTCTATTTGATCTATTACAAGCATATGTTAGTTATTATTGAATTTTCAATAGTTTTATATAGCATTTTTAATATTTTTTTTTTAAAAAATGAGTAGATTTTGCGACCTTTTAAAAACGTCACTAAAAAGCAAAAGGACAAATGCTTTTGTGACATTTTTGAAACATCGCTATTGGTGTGATTATTTGCGGCGTTTTATAAACGTCGCTAAATGTATTTTCTTACATCATGAACAAAAATGTTATAATATATAGTGACGTTTTATAAAACGTCACTAAAAGTTTCTGAATGCCACTAAAGAGTACCATATAGTGACGTTTTTCAAAACGTCGCAATAGACCTATAGCGACCGCTCTATTGCGACGTTTTCGAACGTCACAAAAAAAAAAAAAAAAACGTTGTTGTAGGCCATTTGTGGGTATAGTGACGCTTTTTGGGTTTTTAGTGACGTTTTACAAACGTCGCCTAAACCCAGATTTCTTGTAGTGTGACTAGAATGTGAAGAGTTAGGACAAGATGGAGACAACTGGTTTTCAGGAGTGTCTCATGGGTAAGGCCTTCCCGCGAGATACTCGCGAAACATTTTATTTTGCTGAACTGTCATTTCTGATATACACTATCTATACCCATACTATATGTACCCACATTACCCACAAATGTTGAGGAGAGTTTATGAGAGAAAACCCTAGCCACAAACCTTGAGAGTTAGAGATTGTTATACACACATTTCTCTACACAATTCATTGTGGTTTTTCCTCAACTCCTACCTCTCCAATTTCCATACACTTGAGAGGTTGATAGCTCAAACACTTACCACACCCTTTTAGAGTCTCTAGTGAGGATTTGGTGCTGCTAGGAAGCATTGAAAGAAGCCAAGCTTTGGCGGATGCAATTAGGCGTATTGCGGGATCCGGAGAGCTAGACAAGACACGGTTCCAAGAAGCCTTGTTGGAGTAGGATCTTGGAGGGCTTAGGTGCATTGAGTAGATTAGGCTTAGAGGGTCTCTTGCTAACCCATGTATCCCAACTGATTGTTTAGTGGATCGATTATAACTTGGATGGTGGCCAAGAGGTTTTTCACCAAGTTCTTTGGTTCCCTCTTCGATAACACATCGGTGTGTTATCTTGTGTTCGCATTCTTCTTCCCTATTGTTTTACCTATCATTTTACTGTTGTGTTATAATGATTATGGATTAAAGTAGTTTATTTGTTTATCCACTCACATTTACTCTATTTTGCACTTTGTTTAAGTTAGATTAAAATCAATTAAGCTATAACTTTAATTTAGGGGTCTAAATAGCTCTTGTTTTTTCACACATTTTCAAACTTTCAACTTCATTATTTGTGGTGGGAAATTGAAGTTGTATTCCACATTTGAGGACGTCCTTGTCAGGAGATATTAAGATGACTCCTATGCCTCCTAGTTCTTTGATGGACAATCCATTAGTGTGAATTTTTCAAAACTGTGTCTGGTCATCACCTAAAAAAGTGAATTCAACAATAAATTGTTCCAATACCTGTGCTTTAATTGTTGATCGAGGTATATACTCGATGTTGAACTAACTAAGCTCAACAGCCCATTGCACTAGGCGTCCAATTGCGTCTAGTTTATTCATAGCCTTCTTGAGAGGTTGATCTGTCATTACAATGATTGAATATGCCTGGAAGTATGGACAGAGCTTCCTTGATGCTACAATCAATGTAAATGATACATTCTCTAGACGAGGGCATTTTACTTCTGCACCCTGGAAGGCTTGGCTTGGGTAATACATTGGCCTTTGCACCCTATTTTCTTCCCTGGTCAAGGTTGAACTCACAGCTGCTTGAGAGATTAAAAGGTACAGAAAAAGGTCTTCCTCTTTCACTGACAAGTTTAGGAGTGGTAGTCTCATTAGGTACTCCTTTAGGTTCTTGAAAGCTATCTTGCATTTGTTAGTCCACTCGAAGGCTTGCTTGAGTGTCTTAAAGAAGGTTAGGCACTTGTCTGTAGCTTTTGACACAAACCTATTCAAAGTTGTGACCTATCCCATCAATCTTTGGACTTCTTTCACAGTCTTAGGTGACGTCACATCCATGATGGCCTTCACTTTTTCAGGATTGGCTTCTATTCCTCATTGGGACACCATGAAACCAAGGAATTTTCCTGATGATACTCCAAAGGAAAATTTCGCTAGATTGAGCTTCATCTTGTATTTTTTGGATTGTGTTAAAGGTCTCTCTTTGGTCGTCCAAATGTTTTGCGTTTCTCTTGCTTTGACGAGCATGTCATCGACATAGACTTCTACATTCCGATTGATTTTCTTGTTAAATATCTAGTTTACCAACCTTTGGTATGTAGCTTTAGCATTATTTAGCCCAAAGGGCATCATTTTGTAGCAATAAAGCCTTTGGCTTGTTATGAATGTCATTTTATCCTAATCTTTTTTGCTCATGCAAATTTGGTTGTATCCTGAAAAGGCATCCATAAACGTTAGTAGTTCATGTCTTGTCGTTGTATTAACTAATTGGCAGATCCTTGGCAGGGAGAAGCTATCTTTTGGACATGCTTGATTGAGGTCTATGAAGTTGACATATCCTCCATTTCCCATTTGATTTTTTTACTATGACATCATTAGCCAACCACTTTGGGTAATAGACTTTTCGCATGAAACCTACAGCCATGAGCTTGTCTACTTCTTCCATAATAGCTCCATTTCACTTGGGGGGGAATACTCATCATCTCCACTAGATGGGCTTCTTCTTTGGATCAACATTTAGTTGATGCTCTATGACACTCTCATCTATGCTTGGCATGTCTTCATGAGTTCAAGCAAATAAATCCAGACTTTCTTGGTGGTTTTGGAAGCATCTCCTTCTACTAGCTCCATGGTTTTTAACTCTTCCACTAGTTCTTGTTGCTCTTCTTCGACTATCTAGGTATGATTTTCTTTCCCAGAAATATTGTTTGGCAGTACTCTCGAGCTAACACCTAATCCCCATGAATCTCTCCTATCTTGTGGTCAATTGGAAATTTGAATTTGAGACAGTAAGTCGAAGTAGCAACTTTCAAGCAATTAAGAGTTAGTCATCCTAAAATGACATTATAGGAAGATGGACAATCAACTATGAGAAAGTCAATATCTTTGATTACTTGTGCAAGATAGGTTCTAGCTGTGATGTATAGGGAAATAATCCCTTTTTGATAAACCCATTCTCCACTAAACTAACTAGGGAAGACTCGAAATGACGGAGTCTTTTTGGGTCGAGCTTCATTTGCTAGAAGGCCATCACATACATGATATCTGTCGAGCTTCCATTATCGACCAACAATCGACGAGTGTTGTATCCTTCTATTGCAAGCACAATTACTAGCGGATTGTCATGAGGCTATTTTACTCCTTTAACATCGTGTTCTAAAAACACGATATCCTTTGCTCTGGTCCTTCTATACTTTGTCATTGGGTGTCCTGTGTGAATAATGTTAACTTGTCATTGATAGGCTCTTTGCAAAGATTTGAACTACCTCCAGTGACCGGTCCCTCAATGATTGTTCTTATCTTACCAATAGTGACCCTGGCATCTTGCTCGTCATCTCTCCTGACGTCTGCTTGTTTGGGCTTCTATCCTACTCAGTGATGTGGTATTTTTTTTTTTTTTTTTACAAACTTTTGTAATTTCCCCCTTTACATTAATTCTTCGATTTTCCCTTTTAGATCTCTGCACTCTTTAGTGGTATGGCTGCGATCCTTGTGAAACTGACAATACTTCTTTTGAGCTCATCTATGTGGCAATGAAGTCAAAGGTTTCACCCACTTCAAATTTGGAACATCCTTGATTTGTTGCAAAACTTTTTCCATGGGCATATTTAGAGGGATGAAATTTACCATTTTCTTCAAGAGGCTTGAGCTTACCTATTCACTCTTTTGACTAGGGGAGAGATCCTTTTTTTTTTTTTTTTCCTCTTTTTGTGCTGAGACTCATCAAGGTCGTCTATCTTTCACTTGCCGTCAATGTGTCTACTCTGTTTGTGTACTTCTGAGCTTTGAACCGAAGATCTGTCATCGTTTTTGGTGGAGTCTTGGCCAAGGAGAAGATGAAATCTTTAGTCATCAACCTAGCATAGAAAGCCATCAGTTGGACTTGGTTATCCGCTTCATCTATTTCCAAAATTTCTCAATTGAAACACTTCACATAGGATCTTAGGCTTTCTCCTTATTGATATTTTACCATCAATAGATGGGAAGTCGGCCTTTTCTATCTTGAAGGATCTTATATGATCTACTGGGCTTGTACCCCTGTTATAAGATTCCAATTTAGGGAGCTTGAACTTTGGTGGAAATGGCCATTCTAGGACTTCTCTAGTGAATGGTGAATCCATTTTTTTGATCATCCGATCTAAGTTTTTGGTGGATTTCCCTTTCAAAGCGTTCTTAATTCGTCCATTTCTTTCCTCATGTCTTTCAAGAGCTCATCGTTATTACGATTGGGCTGCTCTATCCATCTAGAATTGGACTGCTCCATTTGTCGGGAACTTTTTTCTCTATGGCTAGTTGGGGGGCTATGACCCTCGTCATCATTATTGTTTCAATTACGATGTCGCGGATTGGGCATATTGCTATTCTCATAGGAGAGGTGCTACCTTAACTCCTCATTCTGCTTGGTCAATTCTTCAACACTTTCTACTAGTGTTTGAATATATTGGGTCATTTGCATTGGATCAAGTGAGGTTGATGAACTTGGATCCATTGTGTCGTTTGAATGGTAGAGCTATGAAAATTTGTATGATTCAGATCTACGTTCCCCACAGATGATGCCAAACTGATGAAGCCAAAAATGGACGTTAGTCGATAGCCTCGTCGGAGCTTATGACGAGGTCACATTCCTTGCAAAGATGAGAGAGAAAAACACTTGAGTGGCATTAGCCAACGGTTCTCTGATGATTAAGTCAATAGAGTTCTTAATATCTCTTGGAGAATAAAAATATAATTCTATATGTTTACAATTGTGTACCTTGTTTCTAATGTTTGGTGGCTTATTCATTGCCTTGATATAACCATTGGGATCCTTGTTATTAGTGTAATTGTTATTGGCATTTGAGTAATGTCTACCTGAGTTTTAATGGAGATTTGGTCTAGTCCATCCAACTTTTACTTCTAACCATACTTTCTCATCTAAAGATTGCAATAAGCTATTATGTGTACTTTCTAGTATGCATAATTAGTACCGTAAAAAAGAGAAGGTATAATCAAAGATTGTCCACGATCCATAACAATGGTGTCAATGGATCACACAATAAAGATTAAAACCTAATCAAAGTATGCTTGCTTTGATACCACTTGTTGGGTTAAAAAGATGGACCCCAGTTAATTAATTTAGTTGCCCAAATTAACAAATTAGGTCAAATTACATGCAAATCATAAAGGTATCAACAAATCACCAAATAACTAATATGCATCGAAAAATAAATAACACAATGATTTGTTGATGAATGGGAAAAATTTCTTGTAAGGCAAAAACTCCACAGGGTGAATTTAAGATCACCACTCCTAAGAATCCACTAATCAATAATCAAGCAGTTACAGGTATAAGGAATCTTACCAATACCTTGGTCTATCCAAAATACCAACCTACAGTTGAACCTTTCGCTATAATACCCAATTGGACTTGATATTATAGCAAACTCCTTCCTTTGTCACACAAATCTCCAATTTGTGACTAACTTCTTTACATGGATCCTAGTACATGACTAACTCCAGCACTTGAAAGATTGTTGTTGGCTGCAAAGTTTTTCACTTCATAAACAAATTAGGTCAAATTACATGCAAATCATAAAGGCACCAAAAAATCACCAAATAACTAATATACATCGAAAAATAAATAACACAATGATTTGTTGATGAATGGGAAAAATTTCTTGTAAGGCAAAAGCTCCATAGGGTGAATTTAAGATCACCACTCCTAAGAATCCATTAATCAATAATCAAGCAGTTACACGTATAAGGAATCTTACCAATACCTTGGTCTATCCAAAATACCAACCTACAGTTGAACATTTCGCTATAATACCCAATTGGACTTGCTATTGTAGCAGACTAGTTCCTTTGTCACACAAATCTCCAATTTGTGACTAACTTCTTTACATGGATCCTAGTACATGACTAACTCCAGCACTTGAAAGATTGTTGTTGGCTACAAAGTTCTTCACTTCATAAAGGATGAAGATCAACAGGCACTTGATTACAAAACTCTAAGGGTATGTTTGGTTGGAGTGAAAAGTGGGTGGATGGAAAATAAAGGAGTGAAAAGTGGGGAGAAAATGGTTAGAGTGTGTGGACATCTCATTTTGTACCCGTTTATAAATTTTGTTCCTAACCTTAATGATAAGCTTGACATATCTCAACCAAGGGTAATTAAAGAGTTCACAATAGTTTGGAAATAATCATAACTCAAAAGTTCTCAAATCGCTTTGAAATCGATAATGAAAAATGTCCTTTACTCACTATTTTGACCATAACGTTTTATCCACAAAGAATATTTGAGTCCAGTTTGTTTCATTGGAAAGTAGACATCTTGGGTTTCAATTTGAACAAAAGTTTTACCTAATTTAGGCTTATATTGACTAAGTTATGACCATTTGAAGTTGAACCAACTGAGCAGTCCGATTTTCTGGGTTTTTAAAACTACATTTTAAGAGCCCAAAACATCATTCTTTGATGTGGGCCACCCCTAGACTCTTGGCAATGTCAAAAGAACATTAAAAATCCCAAAAACTCTAATTTTAACTTATAAATACTCATCTTATGTCTCCAATCAAAACCATAGTTAGAGAGAGTGATTTTTCGGCCTCCATATTCTCTAAAACTCTTTTTTCTCTTTTAAAAACCCTAAGGCAGCACCTTATAACAGTTCTTATAAAATTAAAACTTCTCTTTAGTTAGTTCTAAGGAAGAAATTTTGTTTTCAAAATTGTTTTCTAAAAAATTTTCAAAACCTTGTGTTCTTGTATTGTGATTACTAACTATCGTTGTGTTCTTTGATTATTCTTGTCTTCTCCATCTAATATTTGTGTTGTAAGCATTGAGGGGTTAGTTAAAACCATCTCAAATCTGTGATTCTAAAGCAAGGTGAGTCTCTTTTCTATGATTTCCCACCTTGCTACATATGATTCGCATGAGTTCTTGATGTAGTTTCTCTAGTTATTATATTGTATTTGCTTGGTAATTTTTATTATGTTTGATATGTTTTAACTTGATTTTAGGTTATCTATAATCTATTTTAGGTTGTTCTTGTTTTATTATTTTGTTTTCATGTAAAGTTTAACATTGAAACCCCAAAATTTCTAATTTGTGAAAATCCCTAAAAAATTCATGGAAAATGCATGTAAACATGTAAAATGATGAAAAAGGAAGGTTAAAATAGTCTTACCCTATGTAGATGAAGAATTCCTTTGAAGATTTGACCACAAAAACGACAATTTTTTTTTTTAAGAAAAGGGATGAAGAGAGGAATCATAGAGATAAACAGAAAGAACTTTTGAAAAAGTTAGGTTTGATTCCCTTATGTTTTTAAATCCGAGATTCGATCAGTCGAGAGGAATCGAGCAGGAATTGAAAATCACATGAAAAGATGCTGGACTGATCGAAAGGAATCGAGTAGGAATCAAGGGAACCAAAGACCTTTAAAAGAAAAAGCCATTTTTCTCCTTAACATTTCAATCGGTCAAAAAACAAACTCGATCGGTAGAATTTCAAAAAGACAAATATTTTGAAAAATTCTAGAAAAAATTTCTACATAATTATTTGAAAAACTGTTTTTATGATATGACATGAATGTTCAAGACTTCAAATGATCTTCAATACCAAATTTTCCAAAAAGAAATTCAAATTTAACAACTTTCCTCACTTTTATCTTTTCTCACACCCCAAAATTGCATTAAACACTTCAATAAATTTAATTTTGGTAGGCCACAAAACATAACACACAATCACATGTATAGTGTTTAACAAAGATTTGCTTGTGATGTGTGCAACCAGCAAGTGCATGAGATACTCACAAAGTGACATGCAAACAAAGAATAAACACACTTTCTACATTATCCATCACAAAAGTTTGAAAGTGACTATCACCTAAAGAGTTGCACCATATAACTCCCACATCTCCTAGAGAACATGCTTGCAACCATGTATTTTTTTTTTCTTTTGAAGCATATTTTCCTTTTTCTTTTTTATTATTATTTATTTTTCTTCTTTTAACTAATGAACAATAGCACCTTTAAGAATTTTGATGTGCAAGTGCTACACCTTACCAAGCACGACTTTAATGATTTGCATACAGGTGTTCATGATTGGCGAGTAACAGTGCTGAGATGGTTATTTATGCCTTCCTCTTAGGATTTCTTAGTCCTTACAATTAAAAGAATGTAACTTCAGAATCAAGAGCATGTGATTATAAACCATAAACAACTCACACAAGATAAGCACTACATAGCACAAACTAGAAAAATGCAGAAAAATAAAGCTCATCAAAGCTAAACAAAGTACACAGTCATGAAATGCAAATTTTATAGGCCAGCCTCAATTATACATCTTGAAGATGCATAATACAAAAACCCCCTTTTCATTTTCTAATTTTATATTTTTTTTATTTTAAATTAAAAAAAAAAAACAGAAAGCACAAAACAAAGCAAACCTAGAATGAAATGTATGAATGTTATGCAAATGCAATCCTAATGAAAAGCAGTTTTGGTCACAAGAGATAGAAAGAATTAACAAAAGAACCATGTCAGATAGACTCATTGAGGTTGAGTCTTTTGCATCTAGACCCTTTTAGATGCAAGCTTGGAGTTGGGATTTGTCTTAATTTCAACTCTAGTATCGGTATAAAGGATAAGAACCTTCACCAACTCGTGAATAAGTGCAACAAGATCTTGTTCTTTTGGCACATGCACCTTTTGTTTGGGAGATTGCTTTAAAGGTTGCAACTTAAAATAATTTGGTCTAGTATGCCTAGCTCTACCACAAAAGTGACAAAACCACTGAGGTTTGTGGTTTTTCTTGCTTCCAGGTTGATTAGACTTTTTATATTTAGACTCAGTCAGATCTACTCTAGTTCTTATAGAAGCAGGTGATACTACTTTATGAACCTTAACATCAGAAAGAGTTTGAAAAATAACAGAAAATGATGCAGTAGGTACAAACTTAGGAGGATTCACTACAGTAGTAGATCCATTCTCAACAAATCCTAGACCAGTCTTATTAGAAACAGACTTTCAAACATGCAACATCTCATCTAGTTTAGAGGTAGAAGTTCTATCTATTTGTTCTCTAGCAACAAATAATTCTAATTCTAAACTTTTAACTTTTTCAAGCAAAGACATGTTTTCAATCTTAACAGAGTTCAAGAGTTCATTAGCATTAAACAACTTTAGTAGCAAATTCTTCTTTTCTTATTCAAGAGTGTTTAGCTTTTTTAGACCTAATTCAACACTCATAGCATCTTTAGCTGCTATCTTGCAAAGCTTGTTATAAGCTTCCTGCAAATCTACATTCTTAAAGAGTTCCCCATTAAAAGGGTTCTCATAAGCAATCTCAATTTCACTTACTTCAGCAGTAGCAGTGAAAGCTGTGAAATTCCCTTCTTGATCACTTTCAAACTTATGATTAGAAACTTCATCATCACTCAAAGTAACAGCTATAGACTTACCTTTTGACTTCAAGAAGTTTGGGCACTCAGATTTCATATGACCATCACCTTAACAACCACAACATTGTTGTCCCAAAGAATTATTTGAAGATTGACCTACTATTTCTTTAGATTTATCAGCATTATTGTTTTTAGCAGTGTCATTCTTCTTAACATTCCTAGAACCAACAATGTTTCCATTTCTTGCCCTCCTATTATTATTTTTCAGAAAATTTCTAAAATTCTTGGCAAGATAAGCAATCTCAATAAATGAGAGTTCATCTTCAAATCCACAATCTTCAACCTCATCAACAGTTTTTAAAGCCACAGATTTGGATTGATTAGCCTTTGGTAAGTCAGATTCATAGGACTAAAGAGATCCTACAAGTTCATTTACAAGGATAGAGTCAACATCTTTACTTTCAGTTATAGCAATCACTTTGGGTCTAAAATCCTTAGTCAAAGGTCTAACAATTTTCCTAACAATTTTAGGTTGATCATAGACTTCACTTAGATTAAAAGCAGAATTAACAATATCATTCAATTTAGTATAGAATTCATTAAAAAAACTCATCATCAAACATTCTAATACTTTCAAATCTAGATGTCAACTGTTGCAGTTTATTAATTTTTACTACCTCGGTGCCTTTGCAAGATGTTCCATGCACTGTTTGCAAGATGTTCCATGTAGTGTGAGCAATCTCCACATTTGAGATTCTCTTAAATTCTTCCATCGAAATAGTATTGAATATTGCATTCATAGCCTTACTGTTAAAGCTTGCTACTTCCTTTTGGGCAGTAGTCCATTCACCAATGGCAATAGTTGGTCTTTCCCAACCATTCTCAACAGATAGCCATACTCTCTCATCAATAGATTTTAAGAAGGCTTTCATCCTAACTTTTTGGTAAGCATAGTTATTTCCATCAAAGTGTGGGGGGATCATAAGAGAGTGACCGTGTTTCATGACAACAAGGGTCAAGGATCAACTCCAGGTAAAGATACCTATTAAGATACCTATAAACAAGAGCTAACCTACTCTGATACCAATTGAAAGTTTGTTTAGACCCCTTTAACAGATAGTTTAACCTAATTTATTAACCAAGTAATTACTTAGATTAATTATTTAGATCTAGGTTAAACACAAATAAATCATATCATGCAAAAATGCAGAAAAGTAAATAACACCATGATATGATTACTCAAGGAAACCAATGAAACTAACTATTTCAAGGTAAAAACTTGGAGAGGATTTGATCTAACTATACTCAAGGTAAACCAAATCCATTATAAGAGAATCAAAGTTTTTACAAAAGATTCAATCCTAAATCTAATGCTACCTCCAGTAGTAACTTACTGACACGACCACGTGAAAGCTTCAAATCCACGAACTCTTTCTCTTCTTGGATTTACAGCAAACCAAGTTGCCTTGCTTGTGACTTTGAGACTCCACTCAAAGGTTTCAGATCACCTTCACTTGTTGATCTTGATGCAGCAACTAGTTCTACCAATCCTTGATTGTAGTTTTAGCTTCTGTAGATTCTTGTGTAGTTAGAAGGTATAGAACCTCTCAAATCTCACAAAAAGTAACACACAAGTCTTCTTTAACACCTCTAAAACATGACTAGGGTTTCCCTTTTATATGTGGAGAAGATTAAGTGAAACCCTAAACGTTTTCGCGGGCTTGAGCCTGTTTAAAATTCTGCAAAATAACTTTGCCTGTGATTTTCGATCGGTCAAGTCTAATTCTTGATCGGTCGAGAAAGGTAGAACCTCACTTTTCTTTTCTACAAACAGCTAGACTTCAAAATTTGAAACACCCATATTTAAGCATTGCCTAAACACCTAGACTAGACATGTTTTGATCTCGATTTGCCAACACAATACAATAATGATTCTAAATATTTAATTCTTAAATCTTTAGAACCTAACAAACATGCATATTTATTTTATGTTAGTTTAGTATACTTATTGATTTGTTTCATGTTTATTTGTTTATGTTGATGATTTGTGTTTTGTTTTTATGTTAGTTTAGTTTTTAGGGTTTCTAACATGCTTGTTTGATCTCACATGTTATATCTTTTTTTGATTAAATCTCTAAAATGTAATTTTTCAAATTTGTGCTTAAGGATGCGTATGCATCCATCGAGTATGCATGCGCGTGGTCCAACCATACATACACATGGTTAAGTATGCATACACATCCCAAACCCAAATTAGGACAAAAATCTTATTTTTATTTATTTAATAATTTTTCACATGTTTGATTCTGTTTAACTATGTTTAGGTTAATTATTTATGTTTAATTATTTTCCATATTTGTTTGAGTATTTTTTCCATGCTTAGTTTATTCGATATTCTTTCCTTGTGTATTTTATTTAATTGTCAACTTGTCATGTTTAATTTATTTATTTTTATTTGTTTCCTTTGTATTGTTATTTTTAATATGTTGCCTGTGTTATTTCCTTACCTGTATGTTTTATTTGTTTCCCCATGCATGATGTGTGTTATTTCCTTAAGTTCTAGATGTTGCCTTCTTCACTTCAATTTTATCTCTTTTCACTTCAATTTTGTTGGTTTTTTTTTTTTTTTATAAGAAAATTGTTTTGGATTAATTTCTTAACCTTTTGTATTATATATATTTTTTTCATTCCAATGAAGTGGCCATCTGCGAGGTACAATTTTTCATTACACCACTCACCAAAAATATCCATACAAGCCCAAAAATTATTTTGGGCCCTCACAAATGTTTCCAACATACCCCACTTTGGCTTTCCCAAATATTCCCCATATTATTACCCAACTTGGGCCCACACAAATACTTCTCATACCATTACCAAAATTGGACCACAAAATTATATCATCTCTATAAAGGCCCAAACTCATTTATCTTGTGGGCAAAATCCAAAAAGCCCAAACACTCTTGCCAAGCCCATTGCTACACAACACTCTTAAAAGCTCATTGCTACATGACACTCTTACAAAGCCCATTGCTACAAGAAACTCTCACTAAGCCTGTTGCTACATGGAACTCTTAAAAAGCCCATTGCTACACGGCACTCTTAAAAGCTCATTGCTACATAGCACTCTTAAAAAGCCCGTTACTACATGACACTCTTAAAAAGCCCGTTGCTACACAAGCATACCCTTGAGAGTAAGGCAAGACGATGTTAGTCGTAGTCCTCAAATTTTTTTACAAATGTTTGCCCATCTTTTCAAACATTTGCATGAATATTGTGGGGTCTTGTAGTCGTCAAATTTCTTACAAATGTTTTCCCATATTTTCAAACATTTGCATGAATATTTTAGGGACCATGTTAGCAATTTATAATAGTGATGGTCCCTTTTTCTTTTTCTTTTTTTGAATCAATATTGACAAAAGTCACTCCTAATTAAAATATATGATATATAAAAATTAAATCCATCACACACACACACATATATATATATGATAAAATATGGTATACAAGTGAAAAAGATAAAGAAAATTATTTAAATAAAAAGAAATGATATTAACACAAAGATGTAACCAAAGAAATATTTAATATAATGCAATAATACCATATTGATTGAGAGAGAGATGATTACAAAAAAAATATATTAATACAAGCAGGTTTTTATTTTTTTATATAATAATACCAAGAGGTAGCAATTGAGCTACAAAGACCTTAGCAGATCTATTCTTATTATAGATCACATAAGATTATGTTGACAATATCTTAAGATGACGTTATCTTAGAAATTATAACATAAGAAATATCGATTAGCTTCACTATTTCGGAAGTGTAATTTGATATTGGTGATTCATGTTTCGGGAGGCTCTTATATTCATTATTACATTCTGTAATTTTTTGTTGTACAGCCGTAAGTATAGTTGCCTCTTCCACATAGGATTGTGTACCTGCAGTGTTTCTTGCAAGATGCATTTTCTTGTGTACATCCTCTATATTGGTTTGGCAATTCGAAATTCGAGTCCTATCCAGTGGGTTTGTGAGTCATATAAGAAGATTTCTGATTCATGAGGGGCATCTTCTATTAAATCCAGGTTCAAAATAGTAGAAATGAGTACTAGCCTATACAGAACAATTGTAATACTGTCTAGGTATGAAAGTAAAGTTGACACGCAAAAGCGATAGTCCTTGGACATTTTGCAAACGCTTTCTATAAGGGCTCGATATGAATTAGAAATATCGTAGAAAAAAGAGGTGACTAGTAGAGGGATTATCAAGATATATAGGCAACTAATTGGAGATGCTTTTTTTTTTTTTTTTTTTTTAGTTTTTTTTTAAGAATGATATTGTTGATTAATGTATCTTTTGGCTTCTTATTTATAATATATTATGTTGGCATGAGATGGAGTTATTTTCCACGAAGATTGGTTGGCATGGAAAACAACTCTGTTCCATGTCAAGTTAAATAAGAGAAGTTAAACAATAATTTTCCTTTAACCCATTGTTTTTAGATACTACTAAACACAAGAAAGTGTGAAAAACCATTGAAATAAACAACATTAAAATTTACAGAAAAGGAATCATTTCCCAAAAAGCATTTTTTTTTAGAAAACTATCCCATTTTCCAACATATGGTAACAATCTCAAAATAAGTTGAAAAACTATCTTTTAATTTCCAATATATGGTAACAACTCTATCTATATTTGAATTACCTTTTTTTAGCTTGGCATTAGATTTTTTTTTTTTTTTTTTTTCCATTTGTTTTCTAAAATGGGGATGAAGTTCCTTCTCTTCGTGCTTGCATGCAACCCAAAATGAATCCAACTTCTTCTCTCAGAAGGACTTCAATTGCCTTACCAATCCCTTCCATTGAAACCATATTTGGGTCCTCCAAATCATCCATTTCTCAACATGGGTTCTCCTCAACTTTTCTTGGTTTTTTTTTTTTTTTCCCCCCTCAATTCTTGCTCTTTCACAGTTAATGCCTAAGCCCCTGTCTATGATTTATGGGATTCAATCATACATAGCTTGTACCATGCCAATGATTATTACAATTGAGAATAAGGCAAGACGATGTTAGTCATAGTTCTCAAATTTCTTTAAAATATTTGCCCATCTTCTGAAACTTTTGCATGACTATTGTAGGGACTCGTAGTCCTCAGATTTCTTGCAAATGTTTTCCCATATTTTCAAACATTTGCTTGAATATTGTAGGGACCATGTCACCTATTTATAATAGTGATGGTCCCTTTTTTTTGAATCAATATTGACAGAAGTCACTCCTATTTAAAATATATGATATATAAAAATTAAATCCATCACATATATGTGATAAAATATGGTATACCAGTGAAAAAAATAAAGAAAATTATGTAATAAAAAGAAATAATATTAACACAAAGATGTTATCAAAGAAATATTGAATATAATGCAATAATACCATATTGATTGAGAGAAAGAGAGATGATTACAAATAAATATTAATACAAGCATATCTTTATTTTTTATATGATAACACCAGAAGGTAGCAATTTAGCTACAAGGACCTTAACAGAAATATTCTTATTACATATCACATAAGATTATGTTGATAATATCTTAAGATGACGTTATCATAGAAATTATAACAAAAGAAATATCGATTACCTTCGCTATTTTGGAAGTGTACTTTGATATTGGTGAGCTCTGAAATTGATTATTACATTTTGTAAGTTTCTGTTGTGCAGATGTAAGTATAGTTGCCTCTTCCGCATAGGATTGTGTACCTGCTTCATCTATATCGGTTTGGCAATTCAGAATTCGAGTCCTATACGTTGGGTCTGTGTTTCCTATAAGAGTATTTCCGATTTCACCATTGACATGTGATATTATCTTCAAGCTCACAGAAGTAGAAACGAGTCCTAGCCTATATAGAACATCTGTAAGACCCTCTGGGTCTGAAAGTAAAGTTGACATGCAAAAATCATAGTCCATGGACTTTTTGCAAACCTTTTCAAGAAGGGCTCGATTTGCATTAGAAACATGGTAGAAAAGAGAGGTGACTGGTAGAGGGATTATCAAGGTTGATAGGCAACTAATTGGAGAGGCCATTTTTTTTTTCTTTTTTTCTTAAGTTCTTTGTCAATAATGATATTGTTGATTCACATATCTTTTGGCTTCCTATTTATAATATATAAGGTTGGCATGGGATAGAGTTATTTTCCACTAAGATAGGTTGGCATGGAAAACAAATATGTTCCATGCCAAGATTAATATAATTAACAACATGACTTGATCATATTGCTCGAGTAAATTCTTGAATATTTAATTATTTTGACAAACAAGATAGAATTTCTACTCTAACCTAATCTAAGTGTATATGTGTGTGAAGCTCCCTCTTGGAGACTTGAACTTTGGCCCTTGCTCCCCATATTTTACAAGCATTTATACTTGTAGAATGACCACCGCACCAAAAGCGCGCGGTGGTGACAAACAATAACTTAAGCACACAATTATTCTTTATATTCTTAATTGCATGTGTTAATGAACTTCTCTTTGGCCCTTTGTTAGTCTTCATTTCAATTATTTGTTAAACAAAAAATGTATGTAACATTAAAAAAAAAAAAAAAAAGTCAGTAAAAATCTCATATGCCAAATCAATCATAATATTTTTTATTAAAAAGTATTTCAAATAAAATGATTTCTTACATTAATTCTTTAAAAATTACTATATAAAATTATAATAATAAGTGTGCCATTAATAAATAGTAATAAATGGCCATAAATGCTTTCATATTATTAGTAAATAACAATTAATCAAACTGTTTCCATAAATATTAAGGTTTTTTTTTTTAGGTAAAAGACTAAATGAAGAGTATTATATTTTTCATTAAAAGGAGAGTGACATTTGGCACAAACTTAGACATCCATAGTAATGTTCTTTATAGTTTATAGGTATATATTTTTATTTTAAACAATTCGATAGTTACAACGTGAAAGGAAAAACATGAAAATCTTGGATATTTTTGTTGAAAATGTCAAGAGGTGCTAATCAGTTGCTCTTGGTAGGTTCTTAATATATATATATATATATATATATTATATTTGACTACTTAATATATATATATATATATATATATATATGTGTGTGTGTGTATTTGATATAAATTTTTGAAAATAACCATATAAATTCATTTTACATAAATAACTATTGCATCACCTATTAATAAGTAATACAAATAAATGCTTGTATTTATTAACACATGACAATGAATTATTCATTTGACTTAGATGCAAAGTTTTGCTCAAGTAGAAGGTGAAATGAAGATATTGTGTGGCTATAAAAAAAATGACAAAATAAATAGATATTATTAAATGCCATTATTATCATATTTAATACTTCATATACAAACACAATCAAAATAAATGTTTGTGGGTACCTAAGGCATGCTTGGCAATGTCCTAGGCATTCAAGCAACGTCCTTGGCCATCCTCGGCATGCTTTGCAACATCCTCGGCATGCTTAACAATGTCCTTGGCCGGCCTAGGTTGCAAAGCATGCCAAGGTCGGCCAAGGACGTTGTTAAGCATGCCGAGGACGTTGCAAAGCATGCCTAGGACGTTACGAAGCATGCCTAAGCTTGCCTTAGGTACCCACAATGTTTATTAATAACTATCATAACTATCAAGTTTCATATTTATATTTGAAATATATATAAAGAAATTTATTTATATTTTATACTGAAATTTTCAAAAGTTTTAAAAAAGTGTGTGTATATTTCATCAAATGGTCATACTAACGAGTGCCCTTAGGATAATGGTTAACAATCCATATTAAGAAAGTTTTGATGCCACTTTTACGGAAAATGAAGAAAAAAATTGTCAAAATATTAGTCTTTTTTTCCTCATTTCCCATAAAAATTTTCTTTAAATAGATTGTGAACCAATACTCTAAGGGCTTCCATTAACATCTCCCTTCATGAAAAAATAATAACCATATAAATTTATTTAACATAAATAATTATTAGTGCAAGACCTAAATATAGATCATTGATATATGGAAATAAATGTATTTATTATTAAGTATTATAGCATGACAATTAATTAATACCTAGATATAAATACAAAGATTGCTAAACTTGAAGGCTAAATAAAGATAACTTTGCTTCTTCCAAAAAATGTACAGCAAGGCAAGAATATTATTGATGGCATGCTACCTAAACACCAAAATAAATAAATGTTTGAATTACTTCTTTGTTTGTGAGGCTTATGCTATAAAATTTACAATATCCTAGCATCACTTTACTTATTCCTAAACACTATGAAATGAAAAAAGAAAAAGGAAGACTAAAAAAGCTTGTTGATGTTGGGTTGATTATTCATGGTTTAATGGTTTGGATTGAATTAAAATTTTATTTTGAGTCTTGAGCTGAGTTGAGTTCAGGTTGACAGTTTTTTTAAGCTACCTGATCTCCAATATATATATAAGTTTATTTTATTACCCTTATATTTCATTTCCTAAAATGATTTATTTTGTTATTTTAATAATTTGTTTTGATAAATTTTAAAAGTTTTTAATGTAATTTAGGTATATTATGTGAATTGTAATAACTTATTAAAAAAATTAGTAAACAATTATTGAAAATCTATTTTGTTACAATGCATGAAATATTTAAGCACAACCCACCGACACGATCCGATATATCCATGTGGACTAGATTAGGTAGGTTCCTACATATGTAATAGATTTAGGTTGGGTTGGAAATTTTTCAATCCAACAAGTTTGGGTTGGATTAAAAAAGCATTCCAACCCAATCCATGCACACTCTAGCTATATCTAATAAGATTATAATCAAGAACTTTGTAATTTAGAGGAATTTTGGTTTTAGTATAAGTAGAATTAGAGTTTGAATGCCTTCTTACCACTTATGGTAACAATTAAACTATAATAACTATATAAGTTATAAGATTCTAGAACTGCCAAAATGCATAGATATAAACATTTCATTTCATGCAAATAATATAATATTTGATGATGCCAAAGTCATCAGTTGGATCACTCGTCCAATCCAGAGCATTAGACAATCTTGTAGGACCTACAAGATAAAGAAAGTTGATCAAAGAGACCACCAGATTGTGCCTGGTGGGGGGGCCTCCGATGCTTAAGTTAGTATCAGCCCATATCTTTTGTATATAGATAGCATTTTGTAGTGGTTTTTGACATACCTTAGCTAGTGAGACCGATTGTCCCTTTTATAGGTGACTTAGGTAGTTGTTGTACATAAATTAGGGTGATTATTACCTTGATTGTAATTTTTTTTTTTTTTTTTGTCTTGATGAGAGTTTAAGACCTTTGATGGTCGTTATTGAATGTGTTGAGCAGTTGTCTTTGATGGTCTACTAATGATGCAAGGTCGTCCACATTAATGGACGACCTTAATGATTTTTCTAGACTCATAAATTGCCCTCCATTCCCAAGTCTGATTTTGCTTTATGCTGGTCAGGCTTAGGGAATATTCTTGACTTGTTTAGATTCAGGCTTCTTTATCTTCAACTACTTTCTTCTTCAAGAATGGTAGTATTTTTGCGACGACTTCTTAGTATATGCCTTTTGAAGGTCTTTTTGGATGTTTGAGGGATCATAGCTTGATCTTGAAAATGAGCTAATTTCTTTGAACGATCATTTTTTATCACTGCTGAAGAGCAAGCTAATTTCTTTGGACGACCATTTTTTTATCACCACTGAAGGGTAAGGTGATTTCTTTGGATGACCCTTTTTTATCACTGCTGAAGAGCAAGCCAATTTCTTTGGATGACCATTTTCTATCACTGCTGAAGGGTAAGGTGATTTTTTTGTAAGACCGTTTTTTATCACTGCTGAAGAGTGAGATGATTTCTTTGGATGGCCATTTTTGATCACTTCGATGCTTCTTCTTTCATTCATTTTCTGGTTGTCACATTTGTGTGAGAATCATTGTTGGCTTACACTCGTCAAAGGGAATTTTAGTCACTTAGCCACTTTTAGGTGACTTACATCGAATTATGGAGCTTCACCATTTAGACTT